>NC_091699.1:78418561-78726446 GCF_041296265.1 Equus caballus | reverse complement strand
GGGTAGGGAAATATCCTCCTCCCAAGGGGGTGGGAAGAACCGCAAAGTTACATGGGAACAGGGGTCCAGGGAGGGGTGAATTGGAACCCAAAATTCAATCTTTCAGATCAGGAAAAAGCCACAATATTTTGGAAAGAAAAAAATTTCTAGCTGCTGAAAGATTGTCTCCCAAACTGAACCCACAAATCTAATTTGAAAACATTCCTGTTGCAGTCAAGATTTCGATTCTGCATAAATTTTAATGACTCTGGTTCTCCTAATGAATATTTATGAATATATTATTTTATAATGTATATTTGTCAGACCACATTTCTGAATTTCTCTCTGAAGTTGGGAAGAATTGAGCATCCTAGGGTACTGGGGATGCTGCTTACTTTGGGGTCACACAGGCAGGTCAATGAAATGTAAGATGGGCTGAGGCGTTGGACAGAAGCCACACTGGACCTCAGAGCCCACTCGTTTGCCTTTTCAGAGCTGCTTTCTTTGTGGCCTCTTAGCTCTTAGCCGACTATCAGCGAATTTCTAGTCAAGTGCTAGCTGAAAATGGCTAAAAGTGTTTACTTTTGGAGTGCATGTGCGTGGTGGTAGTAGAGTCTCAGAAGCCTAAAGAAGCCTTCAAAAATGAACCTCCAATGATGGGAGATCAGGCAGCCTGACAATAAGTTAATGATTTTCTCCAAAGTCAAGAGCACCTTACAGCATTGAAAGCACTTCCACACATTATGCTGAACCCCATTGGCAATTTCATGCGATTCAACCTGTTACATTATCTTACCTGTTCTTTACAACAATCTTTAGACATAGGCAGGAAACAAAGATGCAGAGAAAATGACTTGCCCTGGATCACACAGTAAATGGCAAGAGTGGGTCTAGAGTCCAAGTCAGCTGGTATGAAGTTCAATATTTTTCCCTTATATGGGTTGTGGCAGATCATTTTAAAACATTCTTGACTGTGGTTCCCCCCGCCCGTCTCTCCTGTCCCCTGCTCCCTGTCTGTCTGTCTGTCTGTCTCTCGCACATCCCCTTCTCCTTCTCTTTGCCTCATTTTTCATTTTTGTTCTTTTATCATTGTGGCGGCCTGGCCCCATTCCCTTCTGACATATTGGTTAGCAATCTCATCATGTAGAAAGAGGAGTGAAAGGTTTCCCCCTTGAGGTGCTGTTTAATCGTGCCAGCCTCCTTTATCCCAAGCCCGCTGTGAGGCTGGACTCTTTCATAAGAGACCTAGAGCTTCTGCTCCAGCCTCAGCCCCAAATACATTAAATAATTAACTTCCATCACTCTTCTTTGTGTGCCTTATCTCCGCATCACCCAAAATAGCTAGTGGCATTTCCTCTACATAAATAGAAAGCAGAAAGGTCAATTGGCATTTGTGAAATATATATATTTTTTACAACGCAGCAAGCTAGCAGGGTCCCTTTGTTCCCTCATACCTGTGACTGTTTCATAACAAGCAACTTCCTAGTTCTCTAATTCCTCAGCCAATTTCCACTCAGCATCTTGCAATTTGGTTAGTGATTCATACCCATGGTTGGAGTTGCCCAAAATTAACAGAGTATGGCTGAAGGAGAAAGCGTTTTCCCAATGGTAATATTAAAAGGTATTTTCTTCTACTCATCTTAAATCTTGTGCCGCCATTCTCAGTAAACCAAATGAAAGGTAAACATGAGTGAGTTTCTTTTATACAGCATGGAGCTGTGATCCAAAATGCTGTTTCCTCCTAGCCTTCCTTTCTTTTAAGCCTGATATGGTGTACAGCACAAATCGCAGGAGGATAAGATGTTTTCAGTCTGCACCCATCTTCCTAGACATTGTAGGAGATCAGAATATGCCACCCCAAAATATGCCACTTTACCATAAGGATTATTCTGAGCTGAAAGTTAAGAAACAGCAGATGCTGGAAGAGCTCTCTGCCTTTCCCCTTTCTACCTAAAAGCATAAATTTCCCATGAGAAAAGTACCTTCCCTGGACTGGAAGAGGAGAACATTATTATCACTGGAGATGGGGTGTCAATGCCAAGATTGATCTGTACAAACAAACCTACTTGAATAAACTCTTATTTTCCACTAGTTTCCCCTGTTAGGAAAGAGACAACAGGGGCTGGCCCTGTGGCCACATGGTTAAGTTTCACTGGTTCAGATCCTGGGTGCAGACATGGCACTGCTCATCAGGCCATGTTGAGGCAGCATCCCTCATAGCACAACCAGAAGGACCTACAACAAGAATATACAACTATGTGATGGGGGGCTTTGGGGAGAAGAAGAAGAATAAAAAGAAGATTGGCAACAGACGTTAGCTCAGGTGCCAATCTTTGGGGAAAAAAAAGAAAGAAACAACAGGCCCAAAATGGAGTCACTTGTGCTAGGCCCCACATCAGCAAATGAAGACTGAATACCTAACCTAATTGCAGTCTCAACCTCTCCCAGGAATGTGACCTTTAACCAGTCAGTCTGGAATTTCCTGGTCAACACTAATAAGGAAATCTGCCTGATAGACCTCCACTGTCCCCCAAGGTAAGGTGACTCTGCCTGAAATAAACCACTCTTTGGTAATGTTACCATGGCTTTTGGCCCCATAAGATATTAACCACAACCTGCTCAGAACAAGCCTAACATATTACCTTTGGCTTACAGGAAGGAAACCACAAAGGGAAGAAGGAGAAGATGGCTGAGACCTGTGGTCAGGACCAGTTTAAACTGGTTGGAGGCAACATGGTGGTCCAACTTAATCTGACATAGACCCTGCAGCTCATTATATGTTCATCGTAATATATTACCATACTAAATAACACACCTACTGTGGCCGTGACAGGAAACACCAGACCAAATAAGGAAAGAAAAGAGGTGGTACCCTATTTCCCAGACAGGCCTGCCCCTTTCTCTGAATAACTATGAATATTCCTCCCCTTCACTGCCTTGACCCCTTATAACAATAGCTTAATTGCCCCAAGAGCTGAGAAATTGATTTGTGAACTTAGCTTCTGCTTCTCCATTCTTTGGCCATTGAATAAAGCTTGTGCTGTTGAACGCTCAGCTTTGGTTTTGTTTCAAATCCATGACACGGAACAGGAAAGAACCCTCTTGGGGAAGGGATGGATTGTGGGTATGAGGCCCACCCGTGGACCCCTTCTCTGAGCTCCGAGTGTGGGTTGGAGTCCCAACAGAGTGGGGTGAAATTGGTAACACTAATAACTTCCTTGTCCTGCCTCCTTTTGCCTATAAAAATCTTCTATCTTGTACATCTCCTCTGAGCTCCTTTCTATTTGCTAGATGGGATGCTGCCTGATTCATGAATTGTTGAATAAAGCTAATTAGATCTTTAAATTTACTCAGTTGAATTTTGTTTTTTAACACCCCCACATATTTCCTAGTCACTTTCCTACAATTTACCCCCCTTAGGAGCTCAAATCCCTTTTCCTTTGTCTTGTCACTTCTCCACCAATTTATCACTCTTTTGTCAAAATGGTATATAAGCTCTCAGGCCTAACTCCTTCTTTGGGGTTTTCGCTTCTTTATAGAAAGCCCCCCATGTCATGTAAAAATATTAATATCAAATAAAATTTGTATGCTTTTTCTCCTGTAAATCTGTCTTTTGTCAGTTTAATTTGTAGGCCCTAGCCAGAGAAACTAAGACGGTTGGGGAAGTCTTTCCTCCCCTACAATACGTTCTTAAATCCAGGGTGTTGTTCCCTGGACATGTTTATCTGTTTATGAAAGATGGTAGAGACTATTTGAAAATCTAGCTACTTCCTCTTCAGACCCAGCAACTTACACAAGAATTCTGTTCTAATATGAAAACCATCAGCAAGGAGATTCAGAAACTTTTAACTTTGGTGCTACTATTGTTCCCTCTTCCAGGTCCGTTCGAAATCTGGTTGGTTATAAAAGAAGATGGGAGCTATGGGGAGCTCCTCCTGGGAGTGAGGTCTCTTCCCTGTTAACATGCTGGAAATGTCCACGCCTGTTCCCAGCAGCAAAGTGGTCACATGCTTCATCCATCCTGGGTTTCCCTGGGCAACCTGATTTTCAATGTTCTACCTTGGCAACAGTCGCAGGTTTTGGATTTTGACTTGAGAAACATGCTAACGTTCAGAACTCTGCAAAGTCTCAGATCCCACCTCCAGAAGCCAATATCTGAGGGCTATTTTTCCTGCCCCAGACACAATGGCTGCGAGAACACGAATGTGACTCTTGTCTCCCAGCTAGGAACAAGTCCCCATTGTGTGGGGGCGAGGGGAGAATGGGCATCGTTCACTTTGGGAAGAGGCAAAGTGGAGATCTATGCTGCCCCAACACTTCTCCATGGTGTAAAGGGTTGAGGAACACAGAGCAGTGGTGTTCACTAGCCCTTGAGCTGGGCAGAAGTTGTGGGTTCACTTGGGTACCCCGTGATTCCTTTGGTTGCTGGGCAGAGGTGGGAATGGGACTTAGAACACAGTGGCCATGCTCCTTGTCCTTAAACTGACCCCATCAGGTTCCCTCAGGTCAAGTTAGTCACACTTTGACTTTTTCCTCCCAATCCTCACCTTTTTAGAGTATTCATGGTGAAGCATCTGAAGTCTTTGGCCCTTCTTCCCAGTCCTCAAACCACTTTCAGAGTTGTGAGATGAATTATGCCCCAACTAAGAGCAGATAAGCTACTGCTCCAAACAAAGGCAAGAGAAGAGAGGCAACAGAAAGAAGGGTCTTGAACAAAGGTTCTGAGTGTAGTGCTCATACCAGGAGCATCAGCATCACCTGGGAACTTGTTAGAAATACACATTCTCAGGCTCCACCCAGATGTATTGAATCAGAAATGCTGGCGATGGATGCTGTAATCTGTGTTTTAACAAGCCCCCAGTCGATTCTGATGCTCAAATTTGAGAAACACTAGTCTAAAAGATAGTGCATCGTGCTGGGGGCAAAGCGCCATCCATAATGGGTCAATAAGGCAACCAGCCTCTCTGTCTCTCAGTACGTCAATCATTAGCAGGAGGCAGAATGGTGCTCCCATGAGCCAGATTCACCAGGTGGTTCCGTAACATAAGATAGGATTGGGCTCTTATCTTCCCAGAGAAAGGAAGGGGGTGGGGCTGGGTATTGACAAAGATTCTCTCCCCTACCAAACTTTAGACAGGCTCCTCTGAGCCCACTTTTGACCAGGCTTTGACCTTGGGCCCTGTCTTCAGCCTGCTGAGTCCAATTTTAGCAAGAATCCTGCTCTATCAGTTTAAGGAGAATCCCCCACCCTTGATATCTGATCACCCTGGCCAGCCTTCAGCAAGAGTCCTGTTAAGTCAGTTTAGCAGCAATCTCTCCTACCCTGGGTGTCTTCTCTTAGTAACTTTATATCCACTGACCCCTGCCGTGCACCCTACCCTTGGCTATAAATCTCCGGCTTTCTTTGCCATATTTGCAATTGAGCCCCATTTCTCTGCCCTACTGCAACAGTCCTGAATAAAGTCTTCTTTTAACAAGGGTCAGAATAATTTTTTCTTTAACAGTATGTTTAAATGTGTATGTTTAAGAAGATCCTCAAGCAACTCTGATGTAGCTGCTCGGTCAAAAACCCACATGCGCAGTGGTCAAGAGTGTGGTGCTGGAATCAGACAGACCTGGGGGGAAATCCCAGCTCAGCTTCTGGTAGCTGAGTGACTAAGCAGCTTACCTGAAAGATGGGCATAATCTCTTTCTCATTGGTGAGAAGATCCAATGAAGTAAGGCCCTTGAAGTCTTAAGCACAGAGCATAGTGCTGGTGCATAATAGGCGCCAAATAAACCAAATGTCACCTGCTCTAAGTAATAATTATCGTTACATGGATGTGTTGTTACGTTCACCAACATACTTTTGGATGAGGAAAAGATAAAATAGGTGATTAATTTTGTAACCATGAAAAATATATTTATTCAGAATAAAGTCGTCAATACTCCGTGGATGAGTTTGGAGAATAAATCACAGAAGGGAATCACTTTTTGGATTTTCAGTTCAGGTCCTTGTATATATGCTCTTCTTGCTTGTTAGCCAAAACAGGTCACCCGTGTCAGAGGCCAGTGCCAACGACCTTCAGGAGCAGGCTGGTCACAGAGCACGGTGACCCCAGGCAGTCAGGCAGTGAGCCTGTCCTCCCAGTGGAAATGGGAAAGAGCAGATGGCTTCTCCCAGGCCATCGTCATGGTGGTCCAACCCCCAGAAGCCCTGAGGACTCGGATGTGGGAATGCTTTTCAGGAGGCCAAACTTGATCCCTAGGCTTATCCCAGAGTATAAACCAAACAACTCTGACTGGCCCAGGACTCTGAGTACAGGCAGACATGTTTACTACTCTCTAAAGGGGTCCTTCCTTTTGATAAGAAGTTGAAAGCAAAGATGGTAGCTCCAGCTATGTATGCATTTCCCGTAACAGAGTCCGGTTTATGTGTTGAATGGATTTTCACAGAAATTTGTCCCCTTGAACTCGCTTGCTTTTGACAATTGTTTGTGACGGTTCTGGCGTGTGGGCCCTTCTCCCATTGTGATCAGCAACTGCTCCTCAAAGTAGAGGAGCTGGTCAACTTCAAAACAGTCGCTGGCCCGAGGCACAACTTTCTCTAGGGCCGCGTGGATCTCGGCTTCACTGGCATTCTGCTGCCTGGCCCCCTTGAGGTAATCGTAGACTTCTTCAAATACCTCTGCGCCCAGCTTCTGCACCGCTGATCTGCCAAACAAGTCAGGAAAGATACAGGAGAGTCACACACTGAGATCACCCGCGAGAAAACGTATTTTTAAATCATCGATTACACAGATAACATGGTGACCCTAGGATTCAGGGAAAACACGAGGCTCAATATCTCTACCTTTTCAGTTCAACAACATTCAACAAATAACTCTTGAAGGTTTATTACGTGCCTGGTACCCTTCTAGAACTGTGAATACAGCATTGAAAAGTTAAGCAAAATCCTGCCTTCAGGGAGCTGGCCCTCTAGGGTAGAGAATAAACAGATAAACTAAAAAATACATACATAATAAAATGTCAGGTGGTGCTAAGCGCAACGAGGACCAATGAAATCAGGTGAGAGATGGAGGAAGGTGGGGGCAGGGCAGCCCTCTCCGAGGAGCTTGGTTTGGACAGAGACAGACATGAAGGGAGGCCAATACTGGCTGGAAAGAGAACTGGGGCCCTGAGGCTAAAACACTTGCAGAAATATCGAGAAGGCTGGTGTGGCTGGAGTCAGGAGAACAAGGGGGAAGAGGACGGTGGAGTATGAAACCAGAGAAATAGTAATAATGAGAGCAGTAAAATAATAATGAGGAAAAGAAGGGGGAGAAGAATAGTTTTATTAACCACATGCTAGGTGCTTTTGTATGTACTTAACCTTTATAACAGCTTTATGAGGGAGGCGTTTTTTTAAATCCCTGTTTTACAGATGAAGAAACTGAGGCTTAAAGGGTCAGGTAGTTTGGCCAAGTTCCCAGCAAGGCCAGCGTTCATTTTTCTGTACTTCCCCTCGGTCCTCACATCTGTGCAGTGTTATCATCATATTGCCACGCCTGGATGTTTATGTTGCCCCTATCTTAGGGTCACAAACTAAAGGCCTGCGGGCAAAACGAGGCCCATGACACGTTTCGTTTGATCGGCACCGTGTTTTATTTTCCTCTGGTTTATGATTATTCTTCACCGTTGTGACGGGAGGCAGGGCCTGCGCTCTGTGCTCTCCGTTTTTTCACTGTCTTTCGCTCCCCGCTCCCTCCGTACCAGTTTACACCAGGCTGCGTCTCCTATTTCCTCCGCCTGCTGGCTCACGGGCATTTGAGTTTTGTGAATTTTGTTCTACAGTTCAAAACTGTCATTTTTAATGTCTTCATACTGTTCCCCCGAATTTATGTGCCAACATTTACCTAATTATTCCTCCACCAAACACTTAGCTCTTTCACTAGAACACTAGGTGAGTAGCCGTTTTGTTTAGGGGAATGTTTTCTGGCATCAAATTTCTGGGGGTAGGACTAACAACAGGACGTGTTCACTCTGTGAAAACTCATATATGCACCAGTGATTTCTGCACTTTTCTATATATACATTGAGCTCGGTGAAAAGATAAAGAAATGTACGAGAATGGAATTATTAGGTCAAAATGTATAAATACTTTTATGATTTTAACCTTGAAGGAATGCTCCTTTATTCTTCATTTCAATGGATTTGGTGAAAAGAAAAATCAGAGGGTTTTTCTTTCCAGAATTTTTAAAGCATTACTGCTAGACAGTAATGATGTAACGCTGACAATAACACTGAAGGCATTAATCAGAGACACTTTTGTTCATTTTACAAGCTTTTATTGTGCGGGATTATTCAAGCTTGTAATCTCTAGAACACAAGGACCTGGGTTAGGTATCGTGGCAGATAAAAAGAACTAACTGACCCTGCTCTAGTTTAGAGGCTAGTAATTATAATACACAGTATATACACTTAAAATTTTAACCAACATTTTTTATAGTACTTTAGAGCTTGCAAAATGCTTTTACATTCGTTATCTCAAATGATCCTTGTCAACTAGGCAATTCATTGAACGTTTATCTCCATCTTACAGATGAGAATAAGCAGGTTGACTTCCACAAACTCACACAGCTAGCGCGTGATGGAGTTTGGACTCACTCAGACTTGCAACTTCGAGCACTGGAGAGCCTGCAGCCCTAGGGCCCCATGTCATCCAGCTTGAATAGGTTCCCACTTTCTCCCAAGAGATTATCAGGACTGATGCAGGATGCCGCACATCCTAAGTCACCTCAGCCACCCCCGGAAATCCAAGCTTTCCTTTCACTGACACTTACCAAATGGCCACTGCCCCCATTCATCAATGATTTCAGCAACCTGCCCACTCTGTTTCTTCCACATCCTACTTCTGTCACCATTCTCCTGACTTCAGTATTCTTGATCTCTGGTTTTGGACTGCCCCATATCTACCCCTCATTTGCTTTACCCTCCTCAGTCACCCATTCCCAGGGTCACACCCTTGACCTTATAGGCACCAATAACTACACCGCCTCTGGAGTTGATTTCAAGCCTTCTTCTCCATCACCATCGCATTATACTCCTCCGCCGTACTGACTCCAGCAATTCTTCCACCTCAGGGTCACCTGCAGTCCTTTGGTCCTCCCACCATGAGGATAATCACCCACTTTGTGTCCTCATGCCCTCAGTCCCCCTTTCCCCAATTAGATTTCCTGGTCTATTATTATAACTGCAGCCTTGCAAACACCCTTGACTCTTTCGCTCCCTCTCCCTGTGTCAAACTCCTCTGGCAAAGCCATAATGGTTAAATCCAGACATCCGTCTACTTTATGCCTGTATCCAAACAACAGAACATTCCTGGAGAAAAACATCCAGTTATGCCAACAGGTCTCATGTAAATAATTGATGATCACAATTCGAAATGGCCCTCAGCATTGCCCAGTGATCCTACGACTTCCCTGGTATGTTTCGTTTCCACTGCTCAAAATAACCATTTCACACCTTCTTCTTTATTCTAAAACTTGCTAAGCACTCCCCACCTCATTCTCAGCTGATGATTTTACGTAATATCTCATGGAGAAAATAGAAACACACACCTAAAAATTCCCTCCTCTTCCCAGCACCAAAACTACCCACCTGCCTGCATTGGTGGCTACTCACTCGGCCTTCCCTCTGTCCCTAATGAAGGGACCATCCTGCTCCTATAAAAGACCAAACTCTCCATTAGTGCTCAGGTCCTGGCCTCTGTGACCATCTCAGTGACCTTCCCTCCTGCAGTTATCTTCATCTTCCCCTTGTCGTCACTCTCTCCCTCTACTGGAGCATTCCAGCAGGAGAGAACAGGCCCTAGCAGAGCTCTCCTACACCGGAAACCTCTCTTGACCTCCATATCCCCTTGGTTCACCCTCTTCCCAGCCCATCACTTTGACCTCCAACGCTAGGAAAGCTTCTTGAAAGAGTTGTGTATGGTTGTGGTTTCTACTTTCTCGCCACACACTCTCCTCCAATTCACTCCTCTCGGCCCTAGTCCTCTCTTCTTCCTTAAACTACTCTTGCAAGGACCTTCACATGAGCAATTCCCTTGGTCACTTCTTTGTGCGTATCTTACTTGACATCCCAGCAACATTCAACACAATCGACTTCTCCCTTCTTAAAACCCTTCCTTCGGTTGTCTTTGGCGATACAACTTTCACCAGGAGCTTTGCCAACACACTGCTTTTTCATAGCCTCCTCTGCTGACTATTCTCCTCCTCATTTTGGCCTCTTCATGTAGGAGTACCTCAGGGCTGCCCCAGGTCCTTTCTTTCTCTGTCTTCATTCTCTGCCCATGCAATCCCACTAGCCCCAGGTTCTTAATACGATTAGTAGGCTGAGGACTTCTGTGTCTCCACTCTGTTCTTCACCTAGAACTTCAGACTTGTGAATCTACGGCCCACTTGATATCTCCAACCAGATGTCTACCGGGTCTCACTTAACCTCAAAATGGCCCCAAAAGACCTCTTAATTACAACCTCCCTTCCCCTAAAAATATATGCTGCTTTTACAGTGTTTCCTAGTATAATGGTGCCAGTCTCCACCCAATTTTGCAAGCCAACTGATTCTTGATTCCTTGCTTTCTCTCTTACATTAATCCCATCAGCATCAGCAAATCTTGTAGTGCATCTCAAACAATCTAAGTTTGAGACCTATCAAACTATCTAAAACTAGCTATTTAAATTTCCAATTCATCAGGGACTCATCATGGATCTATTCCCCATAACTGATAGGCAGCCTGTGCCTCTCATAGCTCCTGCCGCATGTAACTTCCCAAGGGAATTTGACAATATTCACACTGGCATATCTCACTCAATGAAACAAGTTTACTCGTCACACGTTTAGAGGTTGTGGCAATGTTAGTTTGCTATAACAGTCTGTAAAACCTTTCTCTCAGTTTCTGTCCTTATTTCATGTGGATGGGTAACAAGTGATGTGTGGACCAGCACCGTCCTCAGACTACACTTGGAGAAGCATGTCTTAGATGCCTCCAAACCAAATCCTAATCTATTTGCTTCTCTCTATCTCCACTACCACTACCATGGTTTAAGCTCTTATCGTCTCTCCCCTGGAGCTCTGTGGCAGCCTCCTGGTTCCATTTACCTCTCAACAATCCATTTTCCACATGCTATGGCCAGCATGAACTTTTAAAAGTGGACATCAGAGCCCATCTCTTCCCTGCTGAAACCCTCCAATAGACTCCTGTGACACTAGGGTGTGATCCTGTCTCTACTACCATTTATCAGCTTGTGCATAATCTGTCTTCCGCCTCCTTTTACCAGCTTTCTCTGACTTGTCCACACTCTGTCTCAGCCACTATACTCCAATCACACCTACCTCCTTTCTGTTCCTTAAATTCAACACAAGCTTACTCCCACCTTTGGGCCTTTGCACTAGCTGTACCCTCTTCCCTGGAATGCTTTTCCCATTGATCTTTACATGGCTTACTCCTTGCCACTCAAATCTCAGCCTAAGTATCACTTTCTCAGAGAAACCATTCCTGACTATCCAGTCTAAAGTAGCCATCCAGTTGTTCCCTAGGATCACGCCACCTTAACGATTTGCGTAGCACTTATCACTCTGGTATTTTTCTTCTATCTCTAGTGTATATTTCTTTATTGTTGGTCTTGCCCCACCTTCCTAATTAGCATACAAGTCCATGAGGGAGGGACCCTGTGCCTAGAACAAGACCAGGCATGCAGTGGGTGCCCAGGAAATACTTGTAGAATGAAGGAAGGAACCATACAGCCATGAAGCATCATGAGAAAGACATAAAGTGCTACAGAAGTTTACAGTTGGGAAAATCAGAGAATGCCCTATGGAGGAGGGAAGGCACCACCTAACTTGGGCCATAGCAGCCAGAGGGAAGCCAGGTGGGAGCCAGCAGTGGGAGCACTGGGAAATCAGCGAGTCAGCCGGGCAGGTGAGTCGGACGCATGAAAAAGAAGGTGAGAACCACATGAACATAAAGTAAAAGAAGTCTTAGAATTTGATTAGTAATATCACCTGTTAGGGATAAAGAAGCCCAAAAATGTCCCCTGAAGCTATAACAACTAAGAGTTTCTGAGCTTTCTCTAGGTGCCAGGCTCTATTCTGAGAATCCTCTCATAATATCCCATTAAATCCTCAGAACAACTCTATAGATAGATATTATTATTATTCCCATTTTATAGATGAGGAAACTGAACTACAAGAGGATATTAAATAATGTATTTACTGCCACATAGAGTTTACGTGGTGGAACTGGGAATTGAATTCCAGCAGTTTCCTCCTTTCATCACTGCGATGTGGACTTTGGATTCAGAGAGACTGGAGTTGACCTTGGCTCTACCCTTCACTGGCTGGGTAAGCTTGGGCCAGCTACTTAACCTCTCTGAGCCTTGTATTTTTCACAGTTAAGTGGAGAACACACACACACACACACACAGCTTACCAGAGTACCTATCACCTGCCACGTACTTGATAGCCATTGTTTTACTATCGTACACATTATTGCTACTTTCTCAATGGTGCATTGCACAGTAATCCTATCTCAGTTTAACTGGAAACCTCAAGCAATTTTGTAGTTATACCACTGGTTAAGACACTATTTTAAATATTTTTATCTTATCTGGCTGATTTCGAAAAAAAAAATGATGCAAAAAGGCCAGTGACACAGTCGGAGTTAAAAAAGAAAGTAATTTTGTAGAAATAATCATGAAAACCTAGTTTAGCAGAAAGCATTAAGAGAACACATAGGTTATTCTTCAGACATAGTTTAAGGAAACGTTGAAAATGATTTTATAGGCTACAAGAAATCCCTGCACATCAAGTATGTATGAGCCACTGCAGGACTGGAAGGGTGCTGTGCATTTTCCCTTTAATACGCTTCTTAACGATCGTTTGGTGCTAACGAGCATCAGAAACCTTTATCGAGAATGGATTTTATACCCCTTCTCTGCACATCTAGAATTTCACATGGCTGTCTCCGAATCTGGTGGGCAAAGACAGAACAGATCTCTCTAGAGAGGTGGACAACTGCATTGTCGATGCTTGGGCGACACGGGGCGCCCCCAGATGGGACATGTGACTTTCAGCGGTGCTTACCTTCTGCTCTGTCCACCCTGGGCAGCAGAATCTTGAGTACGATTGTTGGTTGGGTCTACTGTTGAAGCTAACCATTCCTGTAAGGTTATTAGATTTGTGACGTGAACATCCCCCATTGTTCATAACCACAATAAATGTAGATGGATAAACAGGCTGAAAAACGACCTCCAGCTAGATATTATACAAGAGACATGCCTAAAACACAGGACACTGAAAGGCTGGGAGTAAACAAATTAAAAAAAAAGAGAGAGATTCCAGGTAAATAATAACCGAAAAGAATCCAGGGGTAGCTATATTAATATGAGACAAAATAGATTTTAAGAAAAAAAAGTAATATTAGGGTAAAGAGTGCTACTAGATGATGATAGAGTTCAATTCACCAGGAAGAAATAAAAATTCTTAACTGGTATGAATCTAATAAAGTAGATTCAAAATATTTTGGGGAGAAATTGTCAGATACGTCCTCATAGTGTAGGATTTCAATACCCCTTGCTCAGTTATTGATAGGTGAAGCATTTGAAAAATTAGAAGTGACATAGAAAATCAGAATACACTTAATAAGCTAAACTTAATACTCATATAGGACCCTCTCCCACCCTGACAATTACGGGACCCACGTTCTTCCCAGACTCTCTTATAACATTCATAAAATCTGACCATATAGTAAACAATTCAAGTCTCAACACATTTCAAATAATTGATTTATATGAAATCTAATTATCTGACCACAATACAATTGATAGAAATCTGTAAAAAAATACTGTGTTTGCAAATTTACTTATTCTCAATAAATTATGGATCAATGAAGAAATCAGTCCTCCTATAGACAAACTCATTTTAAGCCAAAAGAAAAGTGATAGTTGTTCTATCATTATAATATCACAGTGTAAATTTATTCTGACAATCAGAAAACATGCTGGAATATTTCTGCAATGACGCGTCTGAGTATGTTAGGAATCATAAAATAGAAAATTCTATTTAAGGAGACTCTCTTGCTGTTATCTAAGATCGGGGAAGAGAGGGGAGTGCTCCCTGTGCTGTTTAAATTAATGAAGAGGTTCCAAGTTTGTTCTTTCCAAGGGAGGGAAGGGAATGGGGGCAGGAACCACCCCTTTAGTTAGGTGGGTGTCGCAAATAAAAAGAACTTACGTTTTCAAATGATAAGAACTCACATTTTAATTCTTTTTCCCTCTATTTCTTCCTATGCTCCGCATCCTTTATTAATTTTATCATCCTGTTCAAAACTCTTTCAAGTCTCTAAGGGATCCTAAATGTCATCTGAGAGCAGATGCTTGCTTTCCAGGTCGGTGCTCTTTGCGCTGGCTCACCGTCCTGCCCAGACCAATGGCCCCCCACAGGGGAGCTGGAGGAGGCTCCCCAGGGTTCCGAGGAAGCTGCGGCTGCCTGGAGCAAATCCTGACTGTGTTAGGCTGACTCCCCAGCCGAAAAACTCCATTCAACTGCAGGTGAGCGCTTCCTCTCTCCCGGCCTGTTCCCTCCAAACTCAAACTCTCATCCTCCAAATTACTTTACCGACCTCTTCTCATGTTTACTGTTTATTTGCAAACAATATATTTTATCAAATCTATTTATTTGCCCATCAACCACTGACTGCTCTGTGTGCTCTCTAATTATCTTTCTTCGGGGCTCTAAGGAGGAGGGTTATGTTTGTGTAGTTCTATAAGAATGTCAAATAAAAACGTCCTACATTTTAAATATTATTTTAATTTTGAAACAATCTCACACTTACAGAAAAGTTACAGGTATAGTACAAAGAACTCTTTTTTCCCCAAACCTTTTGAGAAAAATTTGCTGACCAGATGAACTCCTCTCTATACTTTGTGTTTTCTACGATAAAGACACTCTTACATGACAAGAACAGCCATCAAAATCAGGAAATTAACATAGATACAATACTGTCATCTAATTCTCTAATCCATTCAAGTTTCCCAATTGTCCGTCCAATAACGCCCCTTATAATAAAAGGATCCAGGTCCAAATAATCATGTGTTCCATTTATTTGTCATGTCTCTTTACTTTCCTTCAACGACCTTGACACTTTCAAAGGTTTGAAGCAGTTATTTTGTCAAAGGTCCCTCAGTTTGCATCGACCTTGCTATTGGAGTTAGCAACTCCCACCCTGCCCCTGTCGTTCCTTTTGTATATAAGCCTGAAAGACAGGCCTGGGGCCTTCCATCATCTTGGGGCATTGTTAGAGAGCTCTACCTACACCATTTCAAGAAGCTTCTCCCTTCTCTTGGGTCCAAAAATAACCCTAGTAGTAATAGTAGTAGCTTGTTGCTTCCTGGTGCCTGGGTCCTGATTCTTCCCTACAGCTTTGTTCCTAGCATATGTGAGAAATCAGGGCTTCTCTTAGGGAAGGAAGCAGCTGCAGAAGGAAGCATCCAGAGGCTCAGGAAGGAATGACCTGGACACTCCACCCACTTGAATGTCTGGGAGGCATCTTACAGTCATGATGCTGGACTGAATTTCTGATCTACCCTCCGAAACAGCCTAAAGCTGCAGCCTT
Source organism: Equus caballus (assembly GCF_041296265.1). Taxonomy (NCBI): domain Eukaryota; kingdom Metazoa; phylum Chordata; class Mammalia; order Perissodactyla; family Equidae; genus Equus; species Equus caballus. Next base: position 78,710,836 of record NC_091699.1, on the reverse strand, counting down.
CCCCATTTCTGTTCACGTCCATCAGACGCATAGGGAAGATAGAAAGTGAGGGATGTTGTTCCTGTCTTCCAATTGCTCAGGCCAAAACCCTTTGAGTCATCCTTGATCCCTTTCTTTCTCTCATATTCCAATAAGTCCAGCATCTCTCATTATCAAACCAGTTAGTAAATCCTATCAGCTCCATTTTCAGCATGCAGGATCCCAATACTCCTCACCACTTCCACCACCTCCGCCCTGTCCCGGTGACCCGGCCTGTCACCTGTTGCTGCAGTAGCCTCTCAACTGGGCTCCTGCTTCCCTCACTCCCCTCTGGTCTGTTGTTAACTCAGCAGCCAGGGTGAGTCAGATCCCTTCACTCCTCTGCTCAAAATCCTCTGCGAGGCTCCGGTCTCACTCACAGTGAGGTCAAAGTCCTTCCAGTGGTCTACAACATCCTGACCAGCTTTCCCACTGTACCTCTCCAGTTGTGTCTCCTACCTCCCTCCCCTCACTCACTCCATTCCAGCTACACTGGTAGGCACAGGCCACCTCAGGGCCTTTGCACTTGCTGTTCCCTCTGACTAGAATTCTCTTTCTCCAGATATTCTTATGTCTCTCTGACTCCTCTCCTCCTAGTCTTTGCCCTCAGGTCATCTTTTCAGAGAGACTTACACTGACCACCCTCTTTAAAACTGTAAACTTTACACCCATTCTGCACTGCCTATCCACCTTCCCTGTTTTGTATTTTCATCCTAGCACTTGCTAATTTCTAGCATACTCTGTTTTTCCCTAATATTTTATGATCTGTCAATCATCCCACTGGAATATAAGGTCCTTAGGGCAGGGATTATTTTCATCTTTCTTGTTCACTCATCCCACTGCCTAGAACAGACCCTGGCACATTGTAAGTACACAGTAAATATGTGTAGGACGAAGGAACAGATGCCTTGAAAGCCAAACAGGAAAGAAATATGGTGACATCATACAATTTTATTTAAAAATAAATGCGTCCCCAGTGTTTGTTCTAAGTATTACCACAGTGAAATGACAACTGAATTTTGCTAAGTGTGAGATCACTTTTGTGATTTTCAGTTGTTGTTTTTCAAGATAAATCTCCAATCAAGCGTAGTTTTTATTTTATTATATGATATTCTTATGATATTTTCATCCCTATTTCACATGGTTTCACTCTATGGGGCCTGTATGGTCGTCTCTGGATGAAAATGACCTCTTGTATTTCTCTCAATAGGAAGAAACAAGCCTCACTTAAAAAAAATTCTAGTGGAAGGGACTGTGTTCGTACTGGCTTCTTTCGCACTGGCACATGCGGGGCCATCTGGAGAGCCACTGACGTCTACCCACAGCTGCCGAAAGCCCCAGCTGCCCTAAGAGGACTCCAGAGGCCCTCGGCTCCTTGGAGGGAGTGAGCAGCCAAGACCCGTGTGCCACAGCTGTCCCGTCTGCCGCCACCGGAGTTAACTAAGGCAGGGAGCGGCAGCTCCGGGGGTTTCAGCCTCCTGTTCGAAGCAATGTTGAGCTTAACAGCAGAAAGTGTTTAACACATCTCCCCCGACCCCTGACAAATGACAAGCGATTTCTCTTCCAGGAGAGGGAGACAGACTGAGTTTCCACCAGTTCTGACAGGTCATCAAGTTCCAAAGCTCCCTTATCCCCATCCACTTAGAAAAGCTCACAGAAGGGTCTCTGCCTTACCTTGGAGCTGACTTGCCTTGCAAACCGTTCCTCTGCCCAGTAGAGTTCCTCAATAACGGCGACATACATATTGTCATTTCCAGATTAATTAACTACTTGAGGAGTGTAAAACTGAAGGCAAAGGACTTTTGTTTGTTTTCAAGTCTGCTCCCCGACTCGGTGTGGAGCCCCTTGGGGACAGAGGACCTTTCTTAGTCATCTTTGCATCCAGCATGGTCCTGGCATAAAACAGTACCAAAGTCGTCCATTCAGCACGTTGTTAGCGAGCTCCTGGTACCTGCCAAGTGCTGGGAACGCAGCCATACGCCTCTGACCTCAGAGAACTCATATATTCATGGGAAGATGACAGATATTAAACAAGTAAACAACAAGGTAATTTCAGATTTTTTTCAATGCTACAAAGAAACTAAAACAGGAAAATAGAGGGTAGAGAGCAGGGCTGCCTAGAAGAGTCTGGACCCCAGCAAGGGCGGAGGCAGAAAAGACGTTTCCAGGGGATTTGGTCCAGGCCCCCGTTTGTGAACACCAGGCCTGTCATTTGAACCAGCTGCCCATCTTCTTGACTGACCTGATGCTGAGGAAGCCAGCCTTGTCCCTAACATTTGTGGGGATGTGGCAAGAGCACAAATGGAGGTCCACACGTGTCCAAAAGATTAAAAGTTCTGAATTACACTAACAAACTGTTAAATAATATGTGATCCACCTTCTTTCCTTGACAAATTAACTTTATTTGGCCAGATTTGCATTCAGGATTCTTGGACTCCTCAGAATTCCGCGCTGGAACAGGGCAGAGCTGGGTGAGCCAGCCTCTGGGCCCTCATCCCCAGCTGTTGGCCCACTCCCTTCTCTTCCCAGCCTGGCTCTATCTCCATCTCCATCTGCAAGGGGGCTTTTGCATACACATTTGATACCGCAGCCCCTGTGTCCAAGATCATCCATACCGTCTGTAATTAGCCACCCCGTGGCCCCCTCAGGTTTAGGAGTGTGCAAAGCGGCAGCACAGACCACCCATAGGAAGAGGGACCTGAGGCAGAGGCCCACTGACTCTGGAAATGGGTTTGGGGCCATTTGGGCAGAGAACTGCAGGTCCTAGGTAACAGGGGCATTGTCTAGAAGCGGAGACACAGGCTCTGGATATGCAAGTGTCCTTGGCCCCATGGCCTCTGCATGAATGGGGAGGAATGTCGCTAGAGGATGACGAAAGTGGCTCCCTCTCCAGTACAGGCCCAGTGCACATCTCTTTCCTGGGGCTCAGGGATGATACTGGAGGAGGGAGGAAGCTTAGCAAAAGTATAATTACGGAAGCCCTCCCTGATGGGTGGGGTTGGGATGACCTTTGAATGTAAAGATGAGTCATCCATGCCAGGATCTGGGAGAAGAGCATTCCCAACCGAGGGAAGAGGAAATGCCCGGGCACTATAAGCTCTATATGGAAGAAAAGAAGACTGGGGTGGTTGGGGCCTAATTCAGAGAAGAATGGTAGGAGGCGAGGGCAGATGGTCAGGCAGGAGCAGAGACCTGGGAGGCCAAGGTCAAGAGTCCTGACTTGATCCTGGGTGCAAGGGGAAGCCTTTGGATGGTTGACATGACCTAAGCCCTGTTATAACCAGATCACTCTGGGTGCTCTGTGAAATGGATGAGTACGAAGGAGCCACTGTCAAGAGCCAATCAACATGGGCCAGCCCAGTGGAGCAACAATTAAGTTCACAAGTTCTGCTTCAGGCACCGGGTTCGGATCCCAGGTGCAGACCTGCCCACCACTTGTCAGCCATGCTGTGGCAGGCATCCCACATATAAACTGGAGGGAGATGGGCACAAGTGTTAGCTCAGGGCCAGTCTTCCTCAGCAAAAAGAGGATTGTTGGCAGATGTTAGCTCAGGGATAATCTTCTTCTTCAAAAAAAAGAGCCAATCAACAGACACATCACTCAAAATGCTTCAGTGCCCTTTACGTAAGGATCCTTGTGACTAATTCTTCCCCAAATTTTAGAACCTAGAAAAACTCAAGTCTCCTACTGAACTGGCTTCTGTAACTCCTAGGGTTTCTCCTCTTCTCTAGGCCACCTGGAAGCTCAGAGCTGAGTTGGCGCTTATTTGGAGAGTAAAGTGATCATTTGTCAATCTAGCATCTAATCTCAATTTCATATCTCACTACCTATATGTGTTTTCACAAACTCTTCTCAAAAGATCATAAATTATAAGTGAATAACAGTAGTAATTACATACATAAGTAGTTGCAACTCAAGACTGGTATCTGACCAGTAGTCCTTTTGGCAGTGTGTACACTGAAGGTTTTTGTTTGTTTGTTTGGTGTATTGTAGTTGCAGGGCAAGAAGATTTTAAATGCACATGAGCCTTGGCTAGTAAAAAATTATAGTGACTTGCTGAGACTCTATTTCTAATCTTTACAAACAAATGAGTGCAATGTCTTTTCATGACCCTCTCAACTTTATTATGAGAATGCCATAAAGTATTCTAAGATATACCAAAAAGTGTAAAGTATAATACGATGAACACTCACACACCTACCTCCCAGTTTAAGGCATCAAGCATTAGCAAATGCAGCTGAAGCTCCAGGATTCCCCTCTCAAACCATAACGCCCTCCCACTTCCCAGGGATGACCACGCTGAATCTGGTGTGTTATCATCATCAAGCATTTAAAAAATACTTTTACTACATATGTAAGCATGTATCACTCAGAAATAGGTAGTACTGGGGCCAGCCTGGTGGCATAGTGGTTGTTTGTGCACTCAACTATGGTGGCCCAGGGTTTGCCAGTTCAGATCCTGGGTGCCGACCTACGTACTGCTCATCAAACCATGCTGGGTGGCATCCCACATGGAGGAACTAGAAGGACTTAAACTGGGATATACAACTATGTACTGGGGCTTTGAGAAGGAAAAAAAAGAAGATTGGCAACAGATGTTAGCTCAGGGCCAATCTTCCTCACCAAAAAAAAAAAAGAAAAGAAAAGAAAAGAAATAGGTAGTACTGTTTTGTGTTTACACTTTAAGTGGTATCGTATTTAGTCTTTTTTTGCCTTTTTTTGCTCAAAATTGTTGATATTTATCCCCTTTGATCCTGTTGCTCATTGATTTTTACTACATGCCATTCTCTTACTATTTCTTTCTCTTGCTGAAGTATTCATTCTCCTCCTGAAGTACATTTCAGGTTGTTTCCAAGCCTCCCTCACTCATGCTCACTTTTACTAATAAAGCTGCTATGAACATTCTTGCACACATTTGCTTGGATCCATTATTTCTTAAACGACAAAACATAAACACACATAGAAAACTGAGCTTTTCAGACACAGGTCCTATATTAAGTCATTATTTTCAGATTGATTTACCATCACTCAGGTTCAATCCTTTATAGTGGCTTCAAGATGGATATTTTATAATAAGAAAATACAATCCAGAAAGGGACAAAATGCTTTAAAAGTCAGAATTATGGAATTTTTAAAAAACCCTATAAGGCTCATCTAATTGAACACCTTCATTTTACAGACAAGGAAACCAATTCCAGAATAGGGGAGAGGCTTGCCCAGTGTGAATACTGGGCTGCAGAGTGGATCCCATACTGGGCCTCCAACGTGACAGACATACGCACGAAATAAATACAACATAAGGAAATCCCCTTGCCTTTCTGATCTCTAAGCCCTACTAAAGAACACACTATGAAACGGGAACCACTCGATGATGTCTTTCCTGGCTGAAATATGACTGTGCTTCCCTTGATCAATTCAAACCACATTTTTCATTTTTTAAGAGTCAATTTCACCCCAGCTTTGCTGAAGTAGAAGAAAAGATCAGAAGATAAAACAGATTTCCTAATCAAACACCACAAGAATAATTGGATTCACAGAGGAAAATGAAAAGAAATCAGAAAGGAAAAGAAATTAGAACATAAATATGTTTGGAAGAATTTCTCAGATACGGATGAGTTCTTATGATTGGGAAACTGTGGGTTTCCTTGGAGAAGAGTGAATTTAAAAAGCGGCCTTCATTTGGTGAGATTCTGCAAGGTCTCTCTCTTTGACCGAGCTTTAGTCAGGTCCCCTGGGTCTTCTTCTCGACTAGGCCTCATCCTTGTCCTGCTGTCCTTGGCCTCTGCACCCAGCTCAGCGAGAATCTTCCCACTATTGATACCTAACCAAGTCCCTCTGAGTAATTTTCTACCCATACGCCCCTCACCCTGCCTGTTGGCTATAAATTTCCAGGTGCCCCTGTTGCATTTGGAGCTGAATTCAGTTTCTCTCCCTTATTGCACTAGTCTTGAATAAAGTCTTCCTGGCCTGTTTAATTCTGTCTGGCGCAATTTTCCTGGACAGATTCATCTCTCGTTGCCAGACTGTCACTGGGTCCCGTATTAAAACTGCCTATAATTAGAATGGCCATGTCTTGGTTAACCTGTGACAGTCTCAGTGCACACCTGACACAGGAGCTTAATCACCAATGGTGCCCCATTCCATTGCCAAAGGTGTCCTGGGTGCGCAATAAAATTATATGGTCACTCACCCGTGGTATGAAATTTACTAGCTAGAGGCCCTCAATGACGAGAGGACCTGTTGGACTCTAAACAGTGCTATGGCAATTACAGAGGACAAAAGAGAGCAGACTGATTAAATGAGAACACTCCCTTTTAGTCCTGACTCCTGAGGCATAGTTACATTTGATTTATATCATTTTATGCCCAATTAAAATATGTTTCTCCATAAATAAAAAATGATGGTTTCATCCCTTCATCTCTCAAGCACGTTCACACATTGCCTTTATTATACCTCTCCTTTGGTGACTACAGATGGGTTTATCACAGCACACTTACCAGGAATGTGACATGCATCCCAGAGCGAGGAGGAGGGAGGGAGGGAGGTGACAGAGAGACAGGCAGAGACCAGGGAGGCCACTGTGGTACAGGCCTCAGGAAAAACAGCTGAGGTTGGGGAATCAATGTCTCACTCTCTGCTGAATTGCATGAAAGGACTGAAACAAATTCGCAAAACAATAATTGAAGCTGACACCTGCTCTTGACAGGTGGTGACAAATCAAGACTGAGCTGTGCTTTTGCACCTGCTGTGGGGAGAGGACAGGACAGGAGGAAATCCCCTAAAGCCTTTCACCAGGAAACGCTTGGTTTCTTAATTGTCTTCTGTCCCGAAGCCAAAGGAGAAGGTCCTTCACTAAGGTGAGGTTTGCTGATTGGTTTTAAGCAATGGGTTTTTTAGGTACTTCCATTTATTTGAAAATATCTGCTAGAGACCCTTATCCTGCAGAGCTTTCCCAGGTCAGCTGGGATGGGATGAGAACTACAGACTCAGTGGGCAGGATCTCACGCATGAGCTTGCAGGCACAGATGGGTGGGGGGGCTGAGTGGAAAGGATTGGATCAGAAAACCTCCAGTTTCCTCCTACTGGGAAAAGTCTAAGATTCTCCCCTCCAGTGGACTCTCAACACGGGCTTGTTAACCTCATTTTACAGGTAGGAAGATTGGAATGAGGAGAGAGCAAGGTCATTAAGGGGGAGCCAAAGGGTTTTGACTTCAGCACTCAGTATGTGACCCCCAGGATCAGACTTTCGATTTAGAAGAGAGAAAGCATGGCCATTGGAAAGATGCTCTATTAAAACCTCACTGCTCAAAGAGTGATCCTGGCTGCAGCATCACACCTCATGGGAATTTGTTAGAAGCACAGAACCTCAGGCCCCACCCCAGACCTGCTAAATCAGAATCTGCATTTATCAAGCCCCCAAGTGACTTGTACGCACTTTAGAGTTTGAGAAACACTCGAGCTGTGGATTACACTTTGAACAGCAAGACTCTAAAAAGCATTTAAAACTATGAATTAGCTTTTGATAGATTATTCCGATGCTTTTATCGGATCGGGCCAGCTTTCCAAGCTCTGAGGCATCATTTCCCATACTAGCACCCTCTACCGAATTACTAAATTTACTTTTTTAATATGAGTGTAAATCTGATAAGAGTAACAGGAAAGGGACCTCCATCAATTTCAGGCTGAAGTGCTCACTTGCTCTCTTTCTCTCTTCGTCTCCCTCTCTCCTCTCTTCTTCTCCCCGGATGCCCAGTGCACAGACTTGTATTGATAATAATCCTGCATTTATAAAACACTCAGCACTGTGTTTGTCTTAAAAGAAGGACACCAGCCATGTTGAGGCTGGAGATGATGAATTACAGTTTGTTTGGTAGTCTGTGGCATCTGCTTGCCCATGTTTGCTCCTGACTGTTTTTAAAATTTTTTTTTGAGGAAGATTAGCCCTGAACTAACATCTGCGGCCAATCCTCCTCCTTTTTTTTTTTTTTTTTTTTTTGCTGAGGAAGATTGGCCCTGAGCTAACATCTGTGCCCATCTTCTTCTATTTTATATGTGGGATGCCACCACAGTATGGCTTGATAAGCAGGGTGTAGGTCCATGCCAGGGATCCAAACCAGCAAAGCCCAGGCCACCGAAGCAGAGCCCATGAACTTAACCGCTGCGCCACCTGGCCGGCCTCTGTTCCTGACTTTTAATTCTGCACCAGCCAGAACTCTCTTTGCTTGAATAAGCAGGAAACCTCTTTCCCTTGAATTCAGGAAATACAGTATTCTATTTTATCTTCCTGATGATCTGACTGGGGAGTAACAACCAAGCATAAACTGTGTTAATAATTTTCCTCTTCTTTTCCTTGTGTGCGAGGCAGATATTGCAGAAATCATTGTTGTGAAATAAAATTCTGATCAGGTGTAATATATGGGTAGTCTTGGGATATGCTTAAAAGGAAACAGGGAAAATTCAATTGCAGATTTTAGTTGAATCATATGAAATTACCACTCTTAAAGGTTATAAAAAGTCAAAAACTGGCAATTTCATTTAGTCAACCAAATTAAAATGTTTCACTTTAGAATTTCTTGACCTAAGAAATACTAAAAGAGTTAAAAGCACTATTTGTGGAAGCTTTCTCTCCTTGGAGACCTTTTTTGGAAGTTGGGGCAAATTCTTCAAAGGCTAGATAATCATCTTTCTATTCTAGGCTGCCATGGAGAAATGGGGTATTTGGAAGTCAGTTTGGTTATAGACTCAGGAGGAACATATGTCTCTCTGAAGGAAGCTTATCACCTTCTGAATCTGTGAAATATATAAATGGACCAGATCTCGACACATGGACCAGGGTGAGTTTCTTTTCTACTTCCTTGTTACAGACAGGGGCAGTTAATACTTGAACTCTGATAGGAGTAAGAAGAGAAGGTATTTCCCCATCACCAAGTGAACACCACTCTTTAGTTGGAATGTAAGAGAGGAACTCAAAGTGAAGTATAAGAATTTAGTCCCTTTCTTGGTTAATTATCACAATTAGACTGTAGGCAAGTTGTGTTCCACGGTGCTCTGGGCATAATTCTATGATAGCCCGAATCGCATCACAGTATAATTGTGTGTTAAGCGTGACAGCCAGGATCACACTTTGAGTAGCAAGGTAGAAAGTCTGTCTTATTTGTAATGGTGTGCCTAGTGCCTTTAAGGGAGCTTGGTACACAGTAGGCATTAATAACTATTTTATCTCAAATTTTAAAATTTGTTGAATAAATGATGATTTTTAATAACTGATCACATTAACAAAAATTGAATATATTACCTCAAAAATCTTTCTGGATTATGGAAACTATTTTGCCAAGAAATATGAGTCACATCCTATGAACCAGTAATTATAATAAAAGTTCACATCCAATGAACCAGTAATTACAAGACATTTATCTTAAGAAAAAGTCTGAAATTTGAAAACAGCATTAGGTAAAAAAATGTTCATGTCAACATTACACATGGGTTAAAAAAAACTGAAACGAATCTAAAAACCTAAGAGTAGAATATTATATTAGAAAGAAATTAATGATATTTTTTGGAAAATTTAATAACATTGGAAAATGCTCAAGAATGTTGGGAGAGAAAAACCATGACCTTAATCGTCCTCCTTTTTTTTTTTTTTAACTTAGCATTACATCACAAAAATGTCCCAAGATATTCAAAATTCTGCCAAAACAGTGTTTGTAATGGCTGTAGGATATTCCATTGGATGTAATACAGTAAGTTATTAACTGTGTTTTGTAAATATGCACATGTCTGAATGCACAAACAGTAACACACAGAGGGGATCACATCACGCCTATTGCTCTGCCCCTTCCTTTTCTCAGTTAACAATATAACCTAGAGAGCTCATCACATAAGCACACACGGATCTTCCGCAATTCTTTTTAATGCCAGCCTAGTATTCCACTGCAGAGATACATGTTGACTTTTCAAAATAATCCTTATTGATATCCTTAGGCTATTGATAGCTCTTTGCTATTAAAAAGTCCTGCAATAGGTACCTTTGACATACATTTTTGTGCATTTATGCAAGTATTTCTTGGGATAAACTCTGAAACTGTTGGATCAAAGGTAATGTTCATTTAAAAAATTTGGATAGACATTACCCTCCAAATTATTGCACCAATTAACACTCTCTTCAACACTGTCTGAAAGTAACTGCTTCATTTTAAAATGGAGACAGTGAATGGCTCTATGCATGTATGTATGTGCGTGCGTGTGCGTGTGTGTGTGAAAGAGAGCTCAGGAAGGCCAACAGCACTATGGCTGAGCTGGAAATGAGGCCTCTCTCCCTCCTTCCTTACCTCCCTGCCAACTTTTTCTTCCTTCCCACCGTCCTTCCTTTCTTCTTATTTTCCTTCTCTCTTTCCTCTCTCCCTCCTTTCCTTCCTTCCTTCTTTCCTACCTTATTATTTTATCTAATGGCAGAGGAGACAGAGGGAAAATCAGAGTGAAGGCCGGTGAAGAGTTCACATGGCACCTGGAGAACTAGAAGAAAGCAGGAGACGGGCTTCAATGGGAAGCAGAGCGCTCACTTCTCACTTCGCTTGGGCAGCAGCACGTATGGTAAGAGCGGAACAACACGGAGAAGATTATAGCATGGCCCTAAGGGAGGATAACGCCAATCTGTGAAGACCCCCACATCTTTATGGTAAGTGTGTGAGGGGATGGAGGCATTAGCTAACCTTAGTGTGGTGATCATTTCACAACGTATGCGTGTACCGAATCATCACACTGGGCACCTTCAGCTTACATGGCATTATACTTCAAATATATCTCAATAAAGCCAGAAAAAACGTTGGAAGCAGTATTGAGGGACTACATGGGAATCTGCAGTGTGGGGCATGTCGGACAGACCGGGCAGGACAGTTTGGATTGTGTCTCTGAACTTCCTGGGCACGGGACTCCCCTGGGGAACTTGTTAAAAGATGCAGATTCTGAGTCGGGGCCGGAGACTCTGCATTTCTAATGGGCTTCCAAGTGACGCTGTGCTACTGGTCTGGGGCCACACTTCGAGGAACAGGACTCAGTTGACAAAGCCCGCTGCCAGAAACAAGAGGCAGGAGCATTACTAATCAGGAGGGAGGGCTGTGAGCGTTACTATTTAGAGCCAAGAATGCCTCTTGCAAATACATGTAACAAGGTGACAAAAGTAAGGAGCTGGCTCAGTCTGCCACGACTGTGTCACCCACAACAGCACCAGGACCAGACACGAACCACATTCAAACCCATGCTTACTTCTCCCACTCTTGCAGGAACCCTCATCTTGAAATCAGATCATATTTTATTTACTCCCTCTCCAAAATTTAGTAATAATTTCTGTCACACAGAGTCTTCCAACATTTCCTTGATTCACGAAATACCTGGTGCTGCTGAGCCGGCCAAGTTTCAAGCAGCAAGTGCCTGCCTCGGGTCTAGTCCTGAGGGGCCATGGCCTGCCACTCGCAGGCTTGAAGCCTCACCCCATCATTTTCTAGATCTGATGGGAGAAACAAAATAGGAATTATTGCCTGAAGGCCCAGCATTCAAGTGGTTTCACCCCGGGCTTTACAGCATCACAACTTCCTTTGGGATTAAACCACCTCTACAAGCTCCCCCTGCTCCACTGAAATGTCTTCTGAAATGTTACATTCCAGCAAAGCCAGAACTGTTAACGTATGTTGAGGAACCAGGATGTTTTCATATCTGATTCTTCCTGTGTGATGATTTCTCTGTTCTCAGTCCTTGCAAATAAAGGGCAGTGCAAATGCTAACTTCAAAAATTCACAAGCTGCACTTGAGAGAAACACTTGCACCTCTCTGATCCAAACCAGACATGTTTGCTGCTGACATACCTGGATTTTCCCTCCCTCAGCTTCTGCCTAAGGAGAGAGAGACAGGAAGATACCAGTAAACACACACACACACTCAAAATACCAGCAAGAGCTCAGGCTTCAAGCCTTAGGAAAACTAGTTAATGCTTGTTTTCCTTTTCAAAACATAATCAAAAGGACAAGACTCAGAATAGCACAGGTCTTAACAACTTTGTCACCTGATGAAGCTGTCGAATGTCTCCTCTGCGTCTATACCTAAGAAAGGAGTTTGCTTTTAAGAAACAGATTCAATGTGAGTTAAATGGTTTATTCCTCTAAAGCCTGGGGGCCATGAAGAATTAGCCTTTTGAGTGATAGATACAAATTAAGGATCCATGAGAAAAGTTTCTAATATACTTGTATTCACTTTAAATTTTGCTCTAATTAGGGACCATTAAAAAATATGACGATTAGCAATTAGGTTGTTTTATGCTTGATATTCATGCTTTCATTTGTATTAAAAAGTTCTGTTTGAGTAGAAAATCAGAGAGGCATAATGTTTGTTTCCTTTTTCAAGAGATTAGGCTGTTTGAACCATATGTTTACAATAACCACAAAACTGTCTACCTGGTGTACAAAAGAAAACAAACAGCTTTTTGAGAGTTATTTTTACATATACATGCAAAGAAAGGCATAAAAATCTTGATGCCTTTGTATTCATAACTTAAAAGAAACATGAACATGGGAGATTAGAGAGGCCTGTCTCAGGACAATTGAATGTCAAGGCTCTTCTCCACCAAGGATGCGGAAGGAATTGCTCAAGTTTCACGAGAAACAAGAAGCACATACCATGGTCCAAGAATGCCTTTGGTGGGGGGTGGGCTGGCAACTTCTGCCAGTTTTTAAAGCTATTGCTTTGGCTCCAAACCTATTCTTCTTTTCTCTGACTTGTGATGCTGGGCCCGACTCTGCTGACCACATTTTAGCTTTGCCCACTGTTCCCTATTAGATTCCATCAATAGGGGGTGCTAGAGGGAGACGGGGAAGCCGAAGGGGAAAAAACGGACTGGACCTTCAGTTCCGGTGAGTGTCACACTGACAACACATCTTCCTGCCAGCAGCAGCTGAATCCAGGTTGCAGTTTCTCCAACACTTGCAGACTCAGCCTCATTGTTTCCCCTCAGAGACACCAGCACCAGCAGCTGGCACCCTTTCCTCTGAAATCTGAATACCACCCCACGGAGCCCCTTCTCCAAGCTCAGAGCCACCAGCAGAGCCGAGCAGTGCCCCCTCCCTGAAGGTCCGAGTCTGTTCCCTGGGCCTCTCCTCCAAGCCTTGAAGTTTTCGCAGTCTCAAACTCTTTCTTTTATTCTCCCGGCTTCCCTAAAAACTGCTTAACTCTATATTAAATTCTCTCCATCAAAATAATTGGTTGGTTCCTTTCTCCTTACCCTGACTGATAGTCAAGTAGAGAAAGGCTGGACAGGATTCCTTTCCAGGACGTAACATTCTCTAAGCATAGAACATTTCCTGGTGAGATTTGTTGTGTAATTTGATATTAAATCAGCTGTGGGTCAAACTACCTGGCTCTTCTTTGGAACGTGAAAGATGAGCACAAGAGAACACAGCATCTCTTGCTGGTTGGTCCTTGAGCTTCCACCTGCATCTATTGCTATCCAAGCTCTAAAAGTAAATAGGATAAATAGGATATGAGGTGTGTGAGATGGTGGTTACAGGATTCTACAACTGAACTTCCTTAATGCAACACACACACACACACACGCACACATACACACACATATGCTTTATTGGATGGAGAAATTGGAAGAAAGCAACGTGAGGGATTTCTGGAGATGAATCAGGAGATTCACGACCAGAATCCCAGGTATGGTTTGACGAAAATTTATGTCGTTACAAGAATAAATGCCACCGTTGTTGAGTTGGCAGCTGACACTTACTTCCTTGTATAGTGGAACAAAAAGTAAATGTATCCTGATTTGAAAGCCTTCTAAGTGAGTGAAAAGGAACTGCTAATTAATTTCTTTTCAGGGAAAGCACAGTATTGAAATGCTGCTTGGTTCAGTTGCTAATCCAGGGGCAAAACTATCACCCGGGCTTTGCACTAAAAAGCTACTGTCATTGTAGGAGAAAAGCGCCTAAGTGTTGTACAAGGCCTGGTCCAGCAAGTTCCTAAGATCCTTTTGTTTCTGCTGGTTTAAAACAGCAAGATCGCATACAGGGAAATACAGAAATATGAACAATTTCAGCTGTGCTGTTTTGTCTATAACACAGTGAGGACTGTAAAAACTGCTTATGTCTTGCCTCTTGTCTGCTTCCCTGGCGTCTAATTTTTCGTCTTCCTATTAAAAGCATCTGAAACGGGCACTTGTCAATGCCACAGGGGTTCTGAGACTATTGGCTGAATCACTATGCTGCTGTTCTGGATCAACAGGGATCAACTCAAGTCTGTGTTGCTTATGACAGACCTACCAGCTACAGTTATGAGGCTGAGTTGGCCGAATATTCCTTCAGCAGATATTCAGTGTCTTCTGAAGAAACAGCATCAGGCAATGAGCAGAGTCCTCAGAGGAAGGATCCCTGGAGCCTGCACCCACCCCAGATCCCGTGACCAATATGTTGCCTGGACCAGTACTCAGGAGACGTGGATTCTAGGTCTATGCTGTACACAGGTTGAAGCTTAGAGGAAACTCCCTTCATGTGTAAAATGGGCACAGAAGTGACACTGCTTGTCCCCAGGCTAAATGTAAAGGTCAATGGGCTGGGAAGGAGCATGCTACACCATCTCTGAGGCAGGAGAACTGTTAGAATTTTCACAGTTTGGGCCTTGTGCATCCCCACTCAGCCTGTTTTGGGCAGTGTCCAGGATAAAAACAGCAGCTGGATACCCTCATCAGTGTGGCGGGCGGTGATGCTGATATGGGGAGGAGAACACTGGGGACCAGGGGAATAAAGGGGACTGCAGTTCACCGGCCTCTCCCATGCTCCTGGCACCGCGCTAATCAACATGTGTTATCTAATTATTTCAACCCCGGGAAACAGGCATTGTTATCCACATTTCACAGATGATAAAACTAAATCTCAAAGAGGTAATTTAACGCAATTTGTTCAAGATTATATTGTTTAGTGGCAAAAAGCCATAGTTTGTACCTAGGTTTCCCTGACTCCAAGAACTGTGCTCCTGATGTCTCAGGGGATTCACTCATCTGCATCCACCTCCCATTTTGGCTGTAGGTGCCTTCTCTCGGGTGATTAAAATTTTATGGGCAAAGTGCATAACTTCGGTGACTGTGATCTGGTTAATGTCTGAGCTTTTCCCGACCTGAAATTATGACAAGTTCTAATATTTTCCTAAGATAAGATAAGCAAATCAGTTCTTTAAAATAAAAAAATAAGTTCAAAACATCTCTAGCCTTTGTGGGCTTCCACTGAGTTAGCCAGTAGATCTCTAAAACAACGGCCCAGTAGTTTACAACTTTTGCTAAATATTCGTCTTCTCCAGGATGTTTTCACCAGACCTTACTGATCTGCATACACCAAAGGTTTGCAGGAACCGTACTCTTCAATGACATCCTTTGCAGTGCTGGTCTGGGGTGTCCCTCCAAGTGGCAAACACTTGCTGCCTTAGCACCTTTTTAATACTTCTGCTCTTGCATAATCATGCATTCTCCTAACCGCTCCTCACTAATCAATATTCAGCCAACACCACAGAGTATGACAGTGTGCTTCTGTATGCTTTATTGCATTTAATTCAAGGTTTATAATAAACAAATGAGACGAGGCAACAGTATCTTTCCCATTTTTATGGAGCAGTAAAGAGAGGCTCAGAAAGCTTAGGCAATTTGCTCAAAGCTACAGAGCTGGTAAGTCACAGGGGTGATTTAGACGCTCCAGGCTCCCAAATCCCCAAGGTTGATACAGTTCTGGACACACATAAACAAAGGATGAGGGATCCCAGGAACCCTATGATCCACAATGGAGTTTATGAGAGGGGGAAAAACAGTTAATAGGGCCAGTGGGTATTTCCTCCTCCCCAAACATAGGTTAGGAAGAAGCTCTGTAATGTTTATGCTGTGGAGCTAGAAGCAAATAACGGGGCTGCATAGTCACAAACGTTCCATAGGGGTATTGACAACAGCAGCTTAAAAAAAATGAAACATCTTTTTAGAGCACAGTTTGGATGATGCAAACTGCTTGAGATGCCCCATTATGTTGTTATATAGCCCTTGTCCCTGCCTCTATTTGTCGCTTTTCTGCACAGATACGCACTGTGCTTTTTTCTATTGATGTTCAGAAGCAGACAAGAAACACCTCCTGCTGCAGCCGACACTCAAAAGGTGCAAATTCCAGAGCCTCTGACATTGCTTTTCACTTTTAAGTTTGAAAGAATATTTGTCATGTACTAAGTAAAAGTAAAAAAATTTCAAAGAAAAACAACCTGAGATGCAAGAGATTAAAAACAAAATAAATTCTTTAGAAGGTAATAGCTAAATCATTCATCAGTGCAGTTGTCTACAAAATCTCTCCCCGTCTAGTGCTGAGAACTCGTCTTTAAGGTCCTACTGTCTCCTATAACACCTCGTATCAAGCCTCACATGAAAACCCCGCTTCTCGGGGCCCCCCTACATGATATCTAGAGGAAACAAACCAATGGGTATCTGAACACTGCCATTAGAGCCCATTTTCCTTAAGCCTAATCATAATCCACTGAGGGGATTAACACAGATGAGGGAGCAAATTTATGGAAACTCGCAAGACGCACTAAGGAAGAAACCCATTCTTTTTAATGCCCCCATATTTCATTCATTCATTCACTCTCTCATCTATTTGTTTTTTATCGAGTACCTAATCTTTGTGCTGAAGAATCAGCAATGAACCAGACAAAGAATCCTGTCTAAATCATCTCAGGATCTTTTTTTGATGGACAAAATGCAACAAGAAAATCATATAATCATATCTGCCTTTCAAAGTACAACACTTCACCGTCACAATTCTGAACGTGAGGGGAGTCTTCTCTATAATGCTCTTCAGGCTGCCTGACAAAAGACTCACCCCGTGACTTAACTTACTCACCACCCACTCTGTCCTTCCATTTAGGCAGATAACAGTGTCACACACACACACACACACACACACACAATTAGACAGCATTTGTCTTGTACCCAATCATCCTAGTCTATGAAGAATCTTGGTGTGATCTGGGGAGTAATGAAACCTCACTGTCTGGGAGTTGTGTTTAGTGAGAACACCTTCCTGGGCTACTGCAGGCAGAGGGAGAGATGTTCTACGGTGTCTCACAGCAAGTGTCATGGCGCCCAGGTTTCTGATAGCGGGAGATCCACGTTAGCCTGGGTCTCCACTAGGAAATGACATTTTATGCCAACGACTTTATTTTTTAAGTAATCCAGGTAACAGCTTCAGAGCCCAACTTGTGTTGCTTTGGTTTTTCCCAAAGATTCAACTGGGAAAGAATGTATAAGAATGAATTTTAATAGGTTTTTTCCAATGCCATGGCAGGCAGAATATTCACACAAAGAACAAGAGTCCTGGTAGTAGAGAGAGCCATCGGCCAAGCAAACAGAAGACAGCACTTGGGGAAGTAAGGAGCACTTAGCATTCCACACAGTGCATTAGAGGGTGCATGAGTTACAAAAGCCAGCTGACAGTCATTGCACTTAAATTGAATCTTGAGAAGCCTCAGATGAAAATATAAATAAGTTTGCAAAATTAAAGGGCCATCATACAAAGAATAGATCTTCCCAGTCCAGAACATGCAGAAGACTTCCAGCAAAATGTGTGCCACACAAGGAGGAGAAAAATCTAGACAGGACCGGACAAGTCACACTGTAAAACGATAATCTCCAATTCTTAGAGAAGGAGGTGGAAACTTATTGTGCTCCCTCCTTCTCGTCCTCTGTCTCCTTTCATTTAGCCACCAGAATTTGTTGTTATATTCTATATTCATAAATTGTTTGCATACCAGAGGGTAAAGTTGATCACACTCAACAAATCCTTGAGACGTTTTTAGACAGTTCTGAGTTAAGAAATCCCTCCACGTTCTATTATATTAAGACCCTCCTGGCTATTATGGATAAGATTCTACTGCCTGAACATGGGCAAACCAAGCCAGCAGAAGCCCTGACCAAAGGCTGACGAGGCTCCATGTTGAGTTACTAATGGATGTTATTGTGTGTCCAGCTTTTCTTAGAATGTCTACAATAGTGACTGTGCTTTAACCCTTCTTGATTAGGAGTTGACCATAAAAAGAGAAAGTCAAAACACTGTTCGCTAATTAATGCATGGACGTAGGGAAACCTACTCATCAAATCAGCCAGGGGCGTCTCTGTCATTTATTCCGCGGAGAATTTAAATCAAAATCTGCCTTCAGTTTTGCTCTTATCCCTTCTTCAAGGGTCACATATTTTTAATTCAAAAAAGTGAGAAGCAAACTTATAATTCTAATTAAAATCAACAGATTGTAAATTCCCTAGGTACTCCAAGTTTTACTTTTGACTAGAGTTAGACCCCTAGAAGACCACGTAGGTTAGTTCATCATAGGCAGCTTTTCATCGCCAGAGGAGCCACCTTTATGAAAGTCACATCTGCATCTCCTGCAGAAGGATCATTGAGGATGTGACTTCACTCAATATGCTCCACAGACGACACCACATGAGAAGCTCTGTCTCCCCGAGGCACCGGTAGCACATTCACATCCCTGATGATGAGAACTAGTAATTGTATCACGGCTCCCTTTTTTGACTTGGCCTTCTGGAAGCTCAGAGCCACATTATACACTCAAACACAACAACTACAGTCACACGGTGACTTCCTCACTTTCTCTCTGATCTTCATTTTCTATTTATACTATTTTATTAGCCTTATTGTATATTGCATGTGATGTAGAAATGGATTAAGTAAACTTCTCTCAAGGGTTTGAGGGAAGCTCTGATCAGCAAAACATGCTATTCATATGTGTCACTGGGGAACTCGATTTTAAAATCCTTTTGACAAAGAGTTAGGGAATAAATCAATTTTTAAATGAAGTAGATTTTCAGCCTCTCAAAGGCAAAGACTGTGTCTTCTATTTCTCTCTTCACTCCATCATTCTCTGCAAACAGCAAGGGCTCAGTAAATGCTACTGAAGGCAACAAGGACTAACACTTGCTTATTGAGGGTTTGCCCATATTTCTTGGAACTTGATGTAAACTGGGAAGGTATTTTTGATCTCCAAATAAGAGGTGCAGGATAAGAAGACAGATGGAGAAGATCTCGGGTTCACAGTGAGCAGCTCTCTGATTTTACAGAGCTGGGCAGACTTGTAGAAATCTGGGTATATGATTATAGGCTGTCCTGAGGCTCCTGCATCGAGCGCTCAGTGGAGTTCCAGAGAGTTTGGCAGCGTTGCAGCAACCCTGGGCCTGAACGCTAATGGACAATTATCCAAGAAACAAGGACTTGAGCAAGAGACAAAGGAGACAGAGCCCTTGGCCTGGGCAGCAGGCTGGCTTCCGGGAGCTGCATTCTCTCACCTGCCCTAATCTCTGCCGCTTCTCTGCTTCTCTGCGTGACAAGCACCAGAATTTCCTGGGATCAGAACACTGCTGCTGACAAAATACACCAGTAAATGATCCTTTCTTCTTTCCTCTGTGAGATGATACAACAACAGAGGCACCCGGGCTTCTCCGAACTTCTTCTTGCTGTCTCATTCCTGCCCTGGCGTTGGTGAGGGTGCACACAATTTGACATGAGTAAGACAGGGCTGCACATGGGCTCAGCTTCTTGCCCACGCTGCAGGCGTCAAGGCTAGGTCTGTCACAGAGAACTAGGGCGGGGTTCCAAAGCGACAGCATAATCAACACTGCAGAACAGAGGGGCTGAGCCACCCCCGTGCTTGCAGGGGAAAATCTACTCCTGCGTCTAGTGTGACTTGTCTGCGGAGAGCCCAGGGTGATGAGTTGGCTTTCTCCAGGCCTCTCTCAGTAGTTGTCTGCTTTCAAGCAAAGGCCTCCTCTGTGACTGCTAAAATCAAGAATTTGGACAATTTGGCTCACAGCAGGGCTACTGAGAAACCCAGATTCTCACCCCATCTTTGGATGATAGGCAGGCCACATGTGGCATGCCCTTCCCCCATCTCTCCACACTGTGCTGCACCTTGACGGTGGGGTCACAGCCGTGGGGTCTGAGATACAGAGAGACTCTGGGAGATACCAGATGAACACTGGAAGCACTCAGCATGCTGAGAAGGATTTGCCTAGAATTTACAGTGTGCCCTGGACCAGCGGTTCCTGAACCCCAGCTGAGGTGCCACTCTCAGGTGTGGAACTGCGCACCACCTAGAACCTGGATCCAGGCACGGGAGCAGACAAACATTCCCAAAGGGAGTGTGTCAGCTTGTCCTGCTGTCTGTCACAGGTGACACAAAGCAAAAAAGGTTGCAAACCATAGCTCAAGACATTCCTTCAGTCATCTCTGTGCCACAGGTAGAGGTCCTTTGAAAGACATTTTATGTACAGCCCTGATCCATGCAAGTGCCTCTCAGAGACTTGTACCTGCCCCTCAGGACCCGGGGAGAAAGAGCCATAAGGAAGTACTTGTACCTCAGATAATGAAAACACCTCATGTTGTGGGCTGACTTGTCCCCCCCCCAGATTTGTATATTGAAGTCCTAACCTCTGGGTCACCTCAGAATGTGACTGTGATGGAAAGAAGTGATTAAGTTAAAATGAGGCTTTTAGGATGGTCGTAATCCAATATGACTGATGTCTTTATAAGAGGAGGAAATTTGGACACGCAGAGAGACACCAAGGATGCACGCACATAGAAAAAAGACCATGTGGAGAGGACACAGCAAGAAGGCAGCCAGCTGTGAGCCAAGGAAAGAGGCCCCAAAAGAGATCAAACCCATTGACACCTGGGTCTTAGACTTCTAGCCTCTGGAATTGTGACAAAATAAATTTCTGTAGTTTGTCACCCAGGCTGTGGTATTTTGTTACAGTAGCACTAGCAAACTAATACACTGGATTTTTCTGATGAGTTCTGGGAGCTGCTTTAGTTTGGGAAGAGACAGAGAACATTTCTAATCCCCATTTTATAGTTCTGCTATTTACTCATCTACTGTTTATACCCTCTCATTTCACAAAGCATTTTAAGGATCCTAAAAGAATATTAAAATAATTACTTGAAACCAGGGTGAAGGGAAAATAAAGTCGGAAGGGTAATAATCCAAGTGTGAGATTAACAAATAGCAATGCATACCATATAGTTTTAGAGGGGAGAGGCACATTTGATTCTGTGATTCCTAATGGCCAAGCCCTAGGATTAAAAGGAAACTAGTTACTCAGGAGAAACAGTTTCTGATGCTGAGAGAGAAGAATACTGTGCTGTGGAGGATGAAGTCCTGACAACACACCATAATAGAGAGGATGATGATGACAATGAATTTACAGTGGCTGTCTTTTGTCATCTCCCTTAACACAAAGTAATGGCACAACATCAGAGCACATTCAAGACAATCAGGGGTGAGAGTAAGAAGGTGGAGCAGATCCCCCACTCCTAAATTCATGGTCATGGGATGAGGGACCTGGTAGTGAGATTTAGAAGATGGGGAGAAATGGGCGGTGTCCATCTCCTTCTAGCAATCCTTCATAAGCATGGTTCTTCACAACCAGGTTTTTGAAGATGAACAGCAAAGAGTTCAAGATGGTTTCTATGGTAGGAACATGGAAAGCATGTAATTCTGTGTCATGTCCAGAGGGAGGGATACTGTGTCTTAGTCTGTCAAAATACCATAAACTGCGTAGCTTATAAACAACAGAAATTTCTTTCTCACAGTTTTGGAGACTGGGAAGTCCAAGATCGAGGTGCCGGCAGATTTGGATCTGGTGAGAGCCTGCTTCCTCATAGATGGCCGCCTTCTCACTCTGTTTTCTCACGTGGCAGAAGGGGCAAGCTAGCTCTCTGGGGTCTCTTTTATAATCCTGCTCACAAGGGCTCCACCTTCCTGACCTAATCACCTCCCAAAGGCCCCCCTCCTAGTACCATTACCTTTGGGGTTAGGATTTCAACATGTAAATTTGTGAGAACACAAACATTCAGACTGTAGCAGATACCCTGGCAGAAGGCGGGGAATGTGGAGGTGAAACAAAGTTCTCACCTCCCTCACAGGGTGTTACTGGCACAATAGGTTTCCCCAGGGTGGAACGCCAAGACGGAGCATGAATCAGAATGCTCTGGAGTTAGACCGAGGTGGGCTGGCTCTGTTTGGAATCTGGAAAGTTGAAGGACTTATGGCAAGTAAGGTCAAATTCACAGCCCTTCCCAGGTCGGCAGGGGGAAGACAGCATGTCCAGGATACCCTTATGATTTAGATATTACCTGGTGCCTTTGACAAGGAATAACAATGTAGTCCTTAAAAGTCTGATGAACTGGGCTTACAACAAAGATCACTAGACCAGCCTTGAAGCAGATCAAGTGGTCAAATTTGAGCCTCATTTCCACGACACAGCCTTGACCCTCTTGTCCCAGAGGCAGGGGCCTCTGCATCTGTTGAACGCTCCTTGGCCTCACCAAAGAGCATGCCTGCTCCCACAAGGTTACTCATCCACCCAGCCCGGCTTCCGTTGGCCCGGGTGGAGAGAAAACTCCTCTTTCACATAGAGTTAAAACACCATGACTCCGGCACTCTTCCAGTTGTTCTAAGATTTTGCCCATTATTCTGTACCTGACTCCACCCAGAGTGCTTCTGGCTGTTCCCTTTGCACACGCAGGTTGCACAAGGGTGACTTTTCTGCCTTGCCCCTTACACCCAGAAGGGCTTAAGAAGGACAGTTGTGACTCCGTGACTCTATCCCACCTTATCAAGAATCCAAAATAACATTTGTTTAGATTACAAAGTCATGCGCCCCATAACAACGTTTCCAACAATGATGAACCATATATCTGACAGTGGTCCCGTAAGATTAGTACCATACAGCCTGGGGGTGCAGTAGGCTATACCATCTAGGCTTGTGTAAATACACTCTGTGATGCTCGCACAACAACGAAATCGCCTAACAACACACTTCTCAGAAATCCCTGTTCTTAAGCAACACATGACTGTATTTCTTGCCAATATTGGAGGGAGCCTGCCTCCTTCCTCAAGTCCCGAGGCCTGGGAGCCCAGATGTGATGTTTATCCCACGGCTGGGAATTGAAAGGGCAGGGTTGCATGCTGGCTTTCTTTTTCTAATTTGGCAAATTGAAAACTATTAGAGTCAAAACTCGAACACGGCAATAAACATGAGGCTTCTTACTTAACCTGCACGACCTGGTGGTGTTTAGGGTTTTCAGCACCGAACAGATTGTAGATATTTCAAAATAATATAGGAACAGCTGTGTTCCTATATCATAATTTTATCATAAACATGCTTAATTGTCTCCAAATAATGCCTATTGCCCCCAGCTGGGAAAAGTACAAGTTTACCACAAGTCAGCCACTGTCTTAATGGAAATCAAAGACATATAACTTATTTGATTTTCTTATTTCTTAAGAAGAAAAAAAACATGAAGGAAGAATAAACAGGAGACACTAGGAAGACCGAAGACCCCTTGGCACTGCGAACGTAAACATTACTAGAGAAATCCTTGAACTTGTGCCCCCACTGCCCCTACTCCTCAGCCCTGGACATCTGTTTTGCACTTGACAATAGCTTAGGGGCCTTTTTAGGATCTTTCGCTTGGAAGCAGCATTTCAAATTTGTGTAGTGAAAAAACTAACAGAATGAGCATTTTCATAGTGAGTTAGACAGCAGCTCATAAAGCCAGGGGCTGTAGAATTGGCATTTGTAAGGGTGGAGAAACAGGTGTGAGAGGGGAGGCATCTAGCATGCAGTACCGGGTGCCCACTTCATACTAAATAGAGTGCTGTTTACTCTTATGCCAGTGAGCGCTCCATCTTACAGGTGAAGAAATGGAGACTTGGAGAGGCAGAGCGACTTGTCTAAGACCACAGAGTAAGAAGAGGAGCCATATCACAAACCCAGATGTTCAGATTCTAGAATCCACGTTCTGCTCATTGCAGCAATTTACCTCTGATGCCTTCCATTGTTATTGAAACGGAATACATGGAATTGGGGTTCCAATGTGTTAAGTGTTAGCTGGTACACGTACACACAAATATTTAGAAAAAATAGCTAGAGAAGACTTTTTCAGGGGAAGGTGAGATCCTGCGGGCATAGATGTGAGCAAAAACCCAAGAAGTGGAGGAATGGCTAAGGTACCCAGTGGGAGCACATTTCACTTTGCTCCTGAGAAAGGCAAGAGATGCCAGAACACTGGGATGAAGCTGGGGATGGAGATGCTGGGGGGTGTAGTGGACTTCAGGCTGTATCCCAAGCTGCCCCTGCAGGACTGAAGTCTCATCCTCCAGCTGCTGGGAGTGGCCCTGGCAGGCAGCCCTCACCTGGAGCTCTCTCAGGGAACTGCCCTAGCTCAGCTGAAGAGCTGCTGCACCAGGCTCACGCCTGCAGCCAGGGACTGGAGGGCGCAGGGCTCTCAAAAGTAGCTCCCATGAGCCAACTTGGGACAACTTCGCAGGGCCATCCCAGCTACAGCGCATCTGTACAGTCGACAAGGCCCTGCTGACATGGTCCCACAGTCCAACTTCTCCCTCCGCCCAGTCTTTCTTCCTTCCCTCTCCCCACATGTATGGACCCAGAGCACCGCCCCCACACAGGAAGCTTCCTGAATGAAAATCATCTCAGAGCCTGCTTTCCAGTGAGTTTACCTGTAACAGGTGACTAAAGAGCATTTTTTGTTAGTTTAAAGTTGCTTCAGTCCTTGTGACACAAAGCCTTTATGGCCCACCCCCAAGTCTTCAAAAAAGTCTAGCGTCCTCACAGATGATTTGGGAGAGGAGGAGTATTAGGGAAAATGCATAGAGAGGCTAGATTATCACTCTAGACCAATATGGTGCAGAATGGAGACAATCGAGACAGAGGATGAGACATTCACAACACCCAGGGATTTGCAGAAGTCTCGGGAAGGGCTGGGAGCTACCACAGGAGAGGGACTTAGGGCTTGAGCCAAAGTTGCCTGGAGCTGGAGGGGCAGGGACAAGCTGGCCATGTGGGTTACACTTATGAGGCTGACCCTCACCTTCAAAGAAGGGGTTGAGTCATTCCTGGGCCAGGAAACAGATACAAGAGGTCCATTTGAGGGATGAGGCGTCATCTGAGCAGTGCATGGACCTGTCCACCCCTCTGGAAGAGATGGGCCCCTCCTCTGAAATTCCTGGGTGTTGGCTTCATTCAGGTGGCACTTGGCATTCACCCCCAGTCTTGTGAATCACACTTCAGGTGTCCAATCTCCCCAGTGAGGGTGTCAGTTGTCTCCCTTATGTGCCTCACAACACTTAGCACCTCCCACCCAACAGACTCTCAGGAAATGCGTGATTAATTGGTCGCAGACCTGGAGAACGCTGAGTAAGGAGCCTGACTGGCTCTTTAAAGCCTCTCTCAAACCTCACATGTAAATTTAGAACCGCTGCTCTTTGGGCAAGGAGCCCTTTTTTGCTGGTCACCAAGCCCTCCTTCCTTACTACAAGCTTCTGTTGTTGTTTTGAAATTGAAATGCTGGTTTCAATCAGCAGTTCCTTCAGAAGTGCTGCCTGACATTGACCTTTTATTAAAGAAACGGAATGTTGGAGGCATAACTAACACCTTTTCAATGAGATTTGGAAAGCAGAGGAGAAAAGAACCATCACTTCATCTATTTCTCCATTGAAGGGTTATTTCAATCATAAATGAGACAGAATGAACTTTATAAAGCACTCGGAAATCCTGAAATACTAAGTTCTTTGTATTAAATATATATATTTGACAAAGGAGACGCCTGGGCTGAGAGAATGAGATGCTGTCAAAACACATATACCAGGGCGGCCTGGTGGCGCAGCAGTTAAGTTCGCACGTTCCACTTCGGCAGCCCAGGGTTCGCTGGTTCAGATCCCGGGGGTGGACCTACACACCGCTTGTCAAGCCATGCTGTGGTAGGCGTGCCACATATAAAGTAGAGGAATATGGGCACAGATGTTAGCTCAGGGCTAGTCTTCCTCAGCAAAAAAAAAGAGGAGGATTGGCAGCAGATGTTAGCTCAGGGCTAATCTTCCTCAAAAAAAAAAATACACATACCAAATACCCACCAACTCAGGCAAGCATGTGAAAGGGCATAGAATTTGGTAGGAGGCACCGAGCCTGGCTTCCAGCTTTGATCTTGGGTGTTTTACTTAGCCTTTCTGTATCACAGAAGCTTCATCTTTAAAGTGGGCTGGCATGTACTTCTGACCACCCAATAAGAACAAGTAGGTTCCAGAGCATGATGCCAAGCAGGTGAAGCCTGTGGTAATTAAAAGTCTCCTTTCGTGTTCCTGGTGGGACACAGGCTTTTGTGTCACTCGGCTGCCACTGTCACCATCCCATCTTGGCAGTGGTTACCAGCACTGGTTTTAGAAATAACCAGACTTCTCATTGAAACGTAGTCTTGACACTTACCAGCTGTATGACAGTGGGAAAATTTCTTAATTTTCTGAAACACAACCTCTTTACTTATAAAATGCAGAATCTTGCCCGCCTCACAGGTATGTGGTGAGAGCTGCATGCGATAGACGGTGTCTGGTTTAGCACCCTCCTGCCAGAGGAAAGCAAGCTTCCCTCCACGTTGCTATGGATTTGGTTCAGTCCAGAACCAGAGCTGATGCTATTACAAACCTCATGCTACTCCATCTTGGAAACACTTTAGCAAGTGCTTAATCCTCCACCATTATTTTTACAAGTGATTGCTACTGTGCCATGAACTCCATTTCAGGTTAATGAGAAGGACCATAAAGGTTGTGAGCTTCTCATCTTCAGGTTGACCTTCCTCAGGCAGGGTCTTCCTGTGATTGAAAGTGAGAGAAAAATTTCAAGAACTCATGAGCCAGCTATTCAAGACTGAGCCAGTTACTACATTTGACCTCAGTGTTACTTACAGAACCTCCTTGTGCCTTCTGCAGCCTCTAGGTAGTTGACTTCAGCCCTCATCACAGCATGCCGCAGGCGCTGTGCTCTGCCCTTGGCAAGACCTTTCCAAACAGCTGACATGAGAGTTCAACAACGAAATTGCCAGGAAACTCTCCACAGCCCTGCAGCACTCAAGGAAGGCTCTGTAGCCACCACAGCTGATACAAGATCTAGTGCCATCTGGCCAAGGACAGGCTTCCATGACACACACACAAATACACAAACCAGTTTTGAGCATCGCAATGGTAAGCACTGTGTCAGGCACGCTGGCACAGGTAAATCGTGAGTGCAGCCCACTGAGGATACAGGGCACTAGGCAGCTCCATGGGAACCGCCTTCCTTCTCATCTTCTTCAACAAACACTATCTGCTAAATGTTACTTACAGGAGAAAGAATGCCCATTTGGGCACGATGCTGCCTGTCACCTCACTGATGTTTGGTCTCTAGGTGTTAATCAACTAAGACTGATGACACCAAAATCAGCAGCCCTGGAAGGCGATTCCTCCTACGTCAGGGATCTAGAGTGCCACGAATCACTTCACCTCATTAAGAAAATTCATACAAAAATCATAGGCTAAATGGCTAAATGCAAAAAAAAAAGTATCACTTTTTATTAACTTGAGCAAGCAATACTATTTGACTCCCAATAAGAAATGTTTCCGGTAAATTGCATTAAAAATCTCAGGTGAAACCTTAGATCAAAAATGGCTTCTTCCCTTCCACTCCAAACCTAGACTTGGGGACATTTTGTATACTCGACTCTCAAGAGTGTTTGCTGAGAATGATGTAAATATAGCTTCCTAAATTCCAAAAAATATACCAAAAGCGAATAAAATAGTCCCCACAGTGAAAGTCTACATTTATAAAAGAGATAGATGATTGATAGATAACAGATAGACACTTAGGTAGCTATAGAAAGAAGACATGAAACATAAACTCAAAAGTTTGATAACACACTCTGTGGGGAAACTGGAGAAAAGGCACTCTCATAAGTTGCTGGTGGGAACGCAAAATTGCATTTGGAAATATCTACCAAATTATATACGCATTTGTCCTTTCACCAAACAATCCCACCTCTAAAAATCTTTCTCAGAATAAAACAAACAAAAAACCAAAAAACTGAATTCACCAGGTTGTTCATTATAGTACCATTTGTAATGGCTAAAGACTGGGAAACTCATATGTCCATCTAGGGGGCAGGTTGAATAAACAACGGTACATTCACATAAAGGAGAACTTGGAAGCTATAAAAAGGAATGAAGTATATTGCTGTATACTACTATGAAGTAATCTCCAGGATATATTGCTAAGTGAAGCAGACAAAAGTATGTATAATATGTAACCAATTTCTTAAGAAGTGGGAAGGAGGATGCTTTTATTCAAATATATTCAAAAAAACAAAAGGATGAGCCATAAATTTTTTTTTAATGATTCCCATTTGGGGAAGAGTGAGAATAAGGTAAGGGACCAAGGATAGAAGCTGGTCTTCTTTAAATATGCCTTTTTATAGATTTGACTCTAGACTCCTGGAAACATTTTACACAATTAAGAAACAAAAGTAATGAAACTAAAGCAATTTCTAAAAATCTGAAACAAATAAACCTCTGTACTCACATAGAAAGTAATGATTCAGCTAAATATAGATCAGTGTGTGCATGAGAGGAAATTACTGAAGTGAAAGAGCTAGAGAGAATGGCTCTAGGAGCTCACAAAGGGGCAGGAACAGGGCCTCTTCATGCCTGCCAGACCAACATTTATTATTAAACCTGATAATTCACTGGCCATTGGGTAGAATACACAGAAGGGTCTTGCCTCAGTAGTGGGCAATAATCAGCCGTAGTTTAATTGCTACTCTAGTCCCACATAACAAAGCTCAAAAATAAAACCCAAAAGTATCAAGCTGTTTCTAAGTGACTTGACTGAATCGTAAAACAAAGTTCAAGACTATTTACTGGAATACAAAAATGTCCAGCTCCCAACAAGGTAAAATTCACAATGCCTGATGTTCAATCAAAGATTACCAGGCATACCAAAACAGAAAAGTATGACCTATAATAAAGAAAAAAATCAATCAAAACCAGCCCAGAAATGACACAGATTATCAGACAGGGACATTAAAATAATTATTATAACTATATTCTACATATTCAAATAGGTAGAGGAAATACTGAACATGTTAAGCAGAGACATGGAAAATATAAAAAAAGGACTCAAATAAAACTTCTAGAGATGAAAACTATAATATCTGACATGAAAAATATACTGGATGGGATTAACAGTAGAAAATTGCAGGAAAAAAAGACTAAATTGAAGACATAGCAATAGAAACTATCCACAATGAAACAGAAAGGGAAAAGAAGCCTTAAAAAATGACTAGAGCATCATTGAGCCGTGGGACAACTTCAAGAAGCCTGACATATGTGTCATTGTAGTTCCCAAAGGGGAGACAGACATCCATGTAGACAAATATTTTGTTTTCCCGGTGCCCTCTGCATGGATCAGTGATTCAGAGTTGTGGTCACCACAAGGAGATTCCATCCTTCTTGTCAAGAACATTTCTTAGGGCTCAGATGTTTTCTAGGGCATCAACTTCCAATCTGAGAAATGGGCTCAGAAGATCCCCCAAACCCTCGGGTCTTCTCCATGACTTCCCATTGTCCAGACTGAGTCTTAGTGAGGTGGATCCCATCCCTAAAACTTTGTCCGAATGAGCAAGACAGTGGAGGCCACATCTATCCCCTTGTCCCCAGGCGCAAGGCCTCTAGGCCACTGCAAGAACCTGACAAAGTCCCTGGCAGAGAAACCGGAAGCTCAGCCTCAGAATTTCCTGGTCTCTCTAACAGCAGGCTTAGTGGGTCCAGAACCTTTAGGCACAGGTGCTCGTGAGGTGCGTAAGACTTTAACCCAAAACCTGGCTCTCCTTGTGATAACTCTGTGGGAAGTAAAGGAATTCAGAACTACTAGGGTCTAACACAAGACTATTCACAGATCTAGATACATATCCACAACTACTATGCAGCCACGATTGGGGCCTATGACACTAAGTGATAAGTCCACTTATATGATATTCTGGAAAAGGCAAAACTATAGGGACAGAAAACAGATCAATGATTGCCAGAGGTAGGGCATGACAGGACAGATGGATTACCAAGGGGGAGCACAAGGGGATTTTTGGAGGTGAGAAAACTGTTCTATAATCTTGATTGTGGTGATGGTTATAGGACTATATGCACTTATTAAAATTGACAGAATTGTATACTAAAAAGAATGAATTTTATTGTATATAAATAAAAAACTGATGTATTTGTAAAAACTCACAGAACTATATACTAAAAAGGGAGTGTTTTTCTAGATATAAATTATACTTTCTTTAATAAAACAAATGGAAAGAAGTGAATAAAAAAAGAAAAACATAAGTGTATAAATATAATTTTATATAATATTTGTCTTTTATTAAGGTCAATCCCAACTTATACTCTGGTAACAAACTCCTCCAAGAGTGAAAGTCCTCTTGAGTCAGTGCTTCTCAAACTTTAATATATATGTGAATCTCCAGAGAGTTTATTAAAATGAAAATTCTGATTCAGGAGGGGTGAGGCTAGAGATTTTGCATTTCTCACAAGCTTCCAGGTGATGTCAATGCTGTTGGTCCATGGACCACACTTAAAGTAGCAAGGCCCAGGATACTAGTGAAATCACTTGATATATAAAGGACAAGAGAACTATTCATTCAGCCTGAACAAGCCCTTCGCAGCATGCTACACTGCCTTGGTCTGTGTGAGTTAGAGGATTGGCTCCTTGACAACAGTGTGTCACTATCTTCATTGCTGAAAGCTGACCAGCTGTCATTCCATAGCTCCTCCTCTTTGGCCTCCAGTGGAAGCCTGGAGCCAGGCCTTGAACCAAATCCATCTCATGGTGGTAAAGAAAGCTCTTCTCAATAGAAAACCAGAAACTCCTGCCCTGAGGGCAGAGCCTTCAGGAAGCTCAGGAAACCTCAAAGGCCCATCCATCCATCCATCCATCCATCCATCCATATATGAATAGCAATCTCTCTTCAAATGTACATGGAAATTACTCAGCCAGAAAGGAACTCAACGCTGATTTCTTGTGATTCTGCAAATACTCCAAAGACTTTGAGTGGTCCCACCTAAGAAGAGCTGAGAGCCAAGTGCTGCCTGTGCCCCAGCAGGGGAGTTTCATTTGTGAAGTGGTCTCCCAGCAGGAGTAAGAAGTGACCTCAACAGGAAGCCAAGTGTCAAAGGATAGTAAATGGTTGGCTTTTATATTCAACAACTTCATGACATTTTCCCAGAGAATTGGCACTTCTTTTTGCATGCTAAAAAAAAAAAAAAAAAGGCTTATAAGTGTCCTCACAGACAGCTTCTTTGCCCACAGATGCCCTCAGGTATAAAACATCACTAAGCAGACTAACACACGCCAACACCTTCAGATTCTTGGCTTGGGGCTTTTCAAGAGGAGCAACTACATGTATATTGAGAGTCTGTTATAAGTTGTTAACATTTATTGAGCACTTACTATGTGCCATGAACTATCCTAAGTGCATTTCATACATTCATGATCTCAACTAACCCTCACAACAACACCATGAGGTAGGAACCATTAGTAGGTCTACTTCACAGATGAGAAATCTCAGGCACAAGGAGGTTGGGTAACTTGTCCAAGGTCACACACTAGGAACTATAAGCAGGGATACAAATCCCACAGTCACTGTCCCCATGCCCACACCTTCCCTCCTGTCCACTGTTCTAGGGTCTACTCTCTGCCTGGCACTGCATATAATGATGCTCTCTAAGCCTCAGGGTCCTCCACTGAGAGAACTTGAAGAAAAGTGGCAGTGTGGTCACCGCATGTATTGCTCCCTAACTTCCTTACAGAGCTTCACTTTCTCATGGTAGAGAGTGACGAAGCCATTTGCCTGATACCTTAAGCCACCACACACTAAGCCTTTAGAGGCATGGATGGGGAAGGCTGTGGCAGGAGCAGCGTTGGTAAGGAAACCAGGAGTTCAGTTTTGGGCATCCTGAGTTTGAAATATTTCATGGACATCCAAGGGGAGAAGTCAAAAAGCGGGTTAAAAGTCAGATATTACTGAAAGATTAATGGATGAAAAGATACGACGAATGGGACTTTCTTAAAAGCATCACGGGAGAATAGACGGGAGTAGAGATAAAACAAGGTTTACCACGAGTTGGTCATTGCTGAGCCGGTTGACGAGACCATTGGGATTGATTTTACTATTTTGATTACTTTTGTACATGCCTGCAACTTCCCCAAATTAAATTTTTAAAAGTTCAGAAGGACATAGTGTCACTCATATTGTACACCATAAAAAAATGGATAATTTGGATCTAATCATGATGAAATACCAGACATACCAAAATTGATGGATATTCTACAAAACAACAGGCCTGTACTCTTTAAAAATGTCACCGGAATAAAAGACAATGAATAACTGAGGAACTATTCCAGAATAAATGGCGCCAAAGAGACATAACAACAAAATGCAATGTGCAATCCTGGTTTGTATCCTGGATCAGAAAAAACAATTGCTATAAAGGATATTACTGGAGTAATCAATGAAATTTGAATATGAGTTAGTATATTAAATAGTATGTATCAACATGCAATTTCTTAATTTAATCATTCACTGTGGTTATACAGAGAATGTCTTCGTTCTTGGGAGCTACACACTTAAATATTTAGGAGCGAAGAACCATGATGAATAAAATTTATCCTCAAATGACACAGGAATAATAAAAATTATAATAATTTACAAATACATATATTGTATAGATATATGAGAGCAATTATGCAAATGTGGCAAAATGTTAACAATTGGTAAATCTAGGTAAAGCATACATAGGTATAGGTGTTCATTGTGCTATTCTTACAACTTTTCTATAGGCTTGACATTTTTCAAAATAAGTTTCAAAAAAAAGCAACCGATTAACCTAATATAATCAGTATCCCTGAAACAGACACCTTGTGTTCCCATCCCTACAGCCTTTTGAATAAAAAGCTATCTTCTTTACTCCTCCGCGATGAGTACCAAATCTACTTGATTTTTCTTTGGGAATGCCTCTTGTAAGTATCAGTTTTACATGCGTTATGTCACTTGCTCATCACAGCAGGCCAGCAAGTATTCCTCAGCTGCTGGGGGTGCCATTGGCGGACCACCCTCAGCGGCCAGCCCCTTTGGGGATTTGGCCAGAGAACATCTTGCTCAGTCACAGTCCCTTCCTGGGGCGGCCAACATCCAGTGCTTGATTGACCTGGGGTTTTATAGGCTTAGCGCTCTCGCCTCAACTCAGGACAGCTCTGCAGGGCCGTCCCAGCCTCAGAGCTCTCTGTAGAGTCCATGGAGGCTTCCTTGAGACCACCTTTCAGCTTGACGTGTGCCTGTGCCCAGCTGCTTCCTTCCTCCTCCTTCTCCCAGGTGTTGGCCTCAAGAACACTCCCTCACAGACCCTCTGCACAGTGGTCCCATCTCCAAGTCAGCTTCCTGGGGACCCAGCTGTGGCAATAACATCATTACTCTTTTGCAGATGAATAAACTGAAGCTTAGAAAATGACTTGACTAAGATTAGAAAAACATAAATCAGACTCCAAATCTGCTGCCTCCAGCTTCCTCTCGCTTCTCTTCACCTCTCCAAATCCTACCTCTCTACTAAGGCCAAGGCCAAGTTCCCACTTCTCTCAAAGGCCTCCTTGATGTCCCCTTTCTGGCCTTGAAGCTCTCACCATCTGCTCTGCTTAGAACATGGCCATGGCCCCACCTGGGGACTTTTCTTAACCATCAGTTCATATTACACAGTCACTGTGCTGTCATTTAGCTCTTTGCTTTGAAGTTTGGTGCTTTCTCTGCTATCTCCCTGGGGACAAAAGTCATTCATTACTCATCTTTGCATCCCAACAGCTTCTGTCTGCTTGCTAAGCAAGAGTATACTCCTGTGCAGTGAAAGAATGGCAAGATTCCCTCTCTTCTGGCTATACTCTAAGCCTTAGAACTGAGGAAACAGAATATCTTCAAAAGATACACCGCCCTGCAGCCTCAATGTCCTGTTTCTTTTCTGGAATGGTAAAGGGCCTTGAGAAATGGAATAGAAGGGGATGGCAGGTTATTCTGCCACAGGGGCAATATCATCCACGGAGGAGTAGCCCAAACTGCATTGATCCACATTAAAACATGAGCCAGAAAATACTTGGTCAAATTCAGTCAAACAGTAAGGAAGAAAACAACATACCAGGAATAAAATCACTAGAATGCATCTTGGTCATTTATTTTGGCAAAACTACTTTCATTTTAATTATTTAAAATATTTCATAATACGCAAGGAAGTGGGATGTTGTATACTTTGCAAATGTAATGAAGTCTTAGATAAAAACTCTTACAATACCATATTGCTGGATTTTAACAGTGAAATAAGTCAGTCCCTTTCCTTTGAAGATTATCAACTGAGAGATAAGCAAAGCCTTCGCCATAATCTCCTCCTCCCAAGGAGAAGTGGAAGTAGACCGAGGCAGGAAAGTTCAGCGCAAACTTCCACACTTTCCGTTCCTGGGAACTCTTGTTGCCATGGTAGCTATGTTACTAAGTGACCACTCCGGAATAGGCAGGATTTGAAAACAATAAGCATCTAAACACATTACCAGCTTTTGGTCTGGAAATCATTTCAGCACGTTTTTCCTCCTTTGCTTTCAAACAGTAGCCTGGATGATGATGTGCTGTGTTGCAAGAACAATATAAATGCAAATCGACCGAAAAATAATTTTTGCTAAGCTTCCCTAACTATTCAACCAGCACCAATAGAAGAAGAAACTTTAGAGAGAAGCTTCTGAGTTGAAACGTCTGTAGGAGAGGTTTACAAACTATACAGCCCACAGGCCATATCTGGCCTGCCACATGTTTTTGTACATCTTGTGAGCTAAGAATTGCTTCTACATTTTCAAATAGTTGAAAAAAGTCAAAAGAAGAATAATATTTTGTGAGACCTGAAAGTTATATGAAATTCAAATTTTAGGGGCCGGTCCCATGACCGAGTGGTTAAGTTTGCGCACTCCGCTTCGGCAGTCCAGGGTTTCGCCAGTTCAGATCCTGGGCGCAGACACGGCACCGCTTATCAGGCCATGCTGAGGCGGCATCCCACATGCCACAACTAGAAGGACCCACGACTAAAAATATACAGCTATGTACCGGGGGGGCTTTGGGGAGACGAAGGAAAAATAAAATCTTTAAAAAAAAATTTTAGTCTGAAAATAGTGTTTTCTGGAAGCACAGCCATGCTCATTTATTTACATATCGTCCATGGCTGCTTTTGTGTTACAACAGAGAGTTGAATAATGGTGACAGAAACCGTATGGCCCACAGAGCCAAAAATAGTTACTATCTACCCTTTAGAGAGAGAATTTGCCAATTCCTGATCTAGAGACATGAGTTGTACAGGAGGAGTCATGCTGTGAGTCTGGGTGTCTCTTCTTTGCCAAGAAGTCTGTAACAGGTGTTGTTGTTTGGGGATGATATAACGAAATACCACAGATCGGGTAATTTATAGAGAACAGAAATGTATTTCCCACAGCTCTGGAGACCAGGAAGTCCAAGATCAAGGTGCCAGCATGGTCACGTTCTGGTGAGGGCCCTCTTCCTGATTCATAGTTGCTGCCTTCTTGCTGTGTCCTTCCACAGCAGGAGGGGCTAAGGCGCTCTCTGCAGCCTCTTCTATAAGGGCACTAATGCCATTCATGAGGGCTCCACGCTCATGATTCAAGCACCTCCCAAAGGTCCCACCACTAATACCATTACCTTTGGAGGTTAGGATTTCAACATATGAATTTGGGGGAGACACACTCAAACCATAGCAAGTGCCCTCGACGCAGATTCAGGCCTTTTCAACAGAGCTTGGGCACATTCCATTCACGGTTGCTTCTCAGAAAGCACAGGTGCTCTTTTTGTGGACACCAAGTAGAACAGCATCACGTGACAGGATCACACGCTCTGTCAATACGTTCTAGGGGTCAGTCAACATGCTACTTACTCCCTCATGCGTTTCATCTTGGTCCTGGCCATCGCACTGTTGAAAATTGTTGGTCCTGGGGACA
This sequence comes from Equus caballus, assembly GCF_041296265.1. NCBI lineage: Eukaryota > Metazoa > Chordata > Mammalia > Perissodactyla > Equidae > Equus > Equus caballus. The sequence continues at coordinate 78,674,831 of NC_091699.1, read as the reverse complement.
TGTCTGGAGCTGTGCTGGTGATGGTCCTTGTGTCTGAAAATCAACGCACAGGGCTTATTGACTTCATCAGCACTCCAGCAACACTGGGGCAACATTCAAGGGCAATCAGAAAACAGAACATAATCCACCTTTGCCACAAGGTAATGCTACATTAATTAGAGATGAATTCAATTATGACATGCACATTAGGGAGATTTATTCCAAATGACAAGATTATTTACAGTTTTAATATGCACAAAGAATTCGAGAATTAAGCCTCTCTGGAAAAGGATTGTTTAAACAGAATGCCATTATGTCAAAGATGGGCTTTGTATACTAGAAAACACAGGGGGAAATGGGGCTATAGAAAAGCTAAGGTTCTTGGGAAGCCTTTGGCCAGTCTCTCTCAGCAGATGTGGATCTGTGATTGATGACTGAGGAATTTTTGTTAATAAGCTTAGTTTTCCCTTTATCTCCATCCCACACCTGAGTGTTAGCTTTTTTGCAACAGAAAGTGAGATGCTGACCGGGGGTCACCTGCAGCCTTGAACTTCAGCAGAATGGAGCAGAAGGCTAAAGCCAGGTTCAGAAAGCTGCAGTGCTGTGAAAGCTGCTGAGAGAGCCACCGATTTCACCAAGGCACCCTGGAGGCTCTTACAGAACGTGTTGGAACTGAAGGGAAAGAAATAGTCCACCAACTGAAACAGCACTGCTTCTCATTTAGAAGCTGAAGCTGGTCCCTGAGGGCAGGCCAGGGCAGTGGAGAGCTGGATTTGCATACGGGCACCGGACCTGGGGGAAGAGTCCTTCCTGTGCACTCCTTAGATGTCCCACAACGAGCCCCTCACCCCATCAGGAAAAGACCTTGAACGCTCTAATATTCATTTGTAAATTATATCCATGCAGTTGGTATGTTAGAGGACAGATCCCCATTGTGAAATTCTCACTCTTTTCCCAACAGATCTCATATAACACGTGACTGTCTGATTTAGGGACCATAGGAGAAAATGAGGGCCAATCCCTACTTTACATATTAGTCAAGTTTTTTTCTTATATTTTTAAATTTAAAAAATTAAATGCAAATTCTATTATTTCTCAACATGTCCTTCCTTTGTACACCCCCTTGGGAGCATGCATTCCAGGTTGAACTTCCTGCTCTTATGGAGATCATTGAGATGAACATTCTCCTGCCTTACTGTCAGAATCTCTGATCTTTCCTCAGGCTACATGCCTAGAGGCAGAATTACCTGGATCAACAGGTTGAACTTTGTAGCGGGCACATTGCAATTAGTTAAATAAACCACCTGCCTTTCCTCGTACATCATCAGTTATGTCCCCACATTAAGACACAAGTTCTAGAGACGACCGCTCCCCTTTCTCCTGGAGATTACCCCTTCCACACCTTGAGGGAAAACCTGCCTTAGCCTTCCTGACATCAGACAGCCAGCTTCATTTCAGCTCCCCCCATCCTACCAGCCCTGGCCAGGACAGCTGCTTCTCCCCAGGGAAGGCTTTGGTGAGGGGCATTGAGGAGGGAGGCATGGGGTCCATTTCATGTCCAGCTGGTTGCTTTTCATAATTGTCTTTCCTAGAACCTGCAAAGTTACTAAAACCACACCAGGCCAAATAACCCACATGTGAGCTCAAAAATCCATTCTGCCAAGAAGGAAAGGAAGCTGCTGCTTTCCCATCTCTTCCAGAGAGAGCTGGGGAGTCCTGAAGGCTTATGCAAATAGAGGTCAAAGCAATTTCCAGAAGAGCTGCAGTTTATTTTAATCTGGCCACTGTTCTCCTCAGTAAGGCTCTCAGCATTGCTGGGAAAGATGCTAAGCCTTAATTAAGCCCAGAGTAGAGAACAGGGCAAGGAGAATTTCAAGCAACAGGGTTGGCTGGCAAAGCTTGGTGCTCAGAGCAACTCCTTTTTCAGTGTTTCTTATTGGCCAGCCTTTTTCCTCTCCATCCCACTTTCCAACATGAATAGCAGATGCTCTGTGTCAAAGAAAAGGGCAACATATTTAGCAATCATGATAAAAACAATTGGACTAGAATCATAGACTTCAACTAATAGGTAATTTAATCCCAGAGCATGTTCTGGACCACTGCGTCTCAAACTTGAATGTGATACGAATCACCCAGGAATCTTGTTAATACACAGATTCTGACTTAGTAGGTGTGGGTTGGGCCTGGGATTCTGCATTTCTAATAAGCTCCCAGGTGATACAAATGCTGCCGGTCCTGGGACCAAATTTTGAGTAGAAAGACTCTAGATAGGCTGACTACACAATTCGTGGGGCCCAGAGTTAAATGACAATACAAGGCCCCTTGTTCAAAAAGCAAGAGACAAGCTGGTTCTCTCTTACACATCTCTCTCTGGATCGGTCATAGTGTTTTTTAGTGGGCATTTAATGTCATTCCCCCTCAGGAACTGGGATAGACACTCTCAAGGAGAGGGAAAATTCTCATGGGGCCAAGGGCCCCACACCCTGACCCTCTCCCAGCCATGCGCAGGCCCCCACTGGCAGTGAAGGGTGGCAGTGCTTTCAGGAGTTGGCTCAGGGACTACGTGGTGGGGGCCCTTCCCAGGGAGGCGGCCGAAGGCGAAGCAGCCCATGAGTGAGGCTTCAAGGCCCTGGCATATGTCCCACGGTCCCAGCAGACCTCACTCACAAAACACAAACGCAAAGATAATATTATCAGGAATTTCATTAAACCCCAAGTGCAGGCCCCCTCCCGAGCCTGGGGCCTATGCAGCGGCACTGGTTTTATGCCCGTGAAGCTCTCGTTCCAGAGCTCTGCTTTCTCAGATATTTTAAGAAATAGATGAATCCTCAATCACTATGTTGATTTTTAAAATTAATTTTCTCTTTATTAATTTCAATACACACATGATGTTAGGTGCATTTATAGTTGCACAGATTTCTTATGAGACCTCTCTACCGTCTCCATCCCAAGGATCTTCTAGCCACAGGTGGGGACCCGCCCCGTCCACTGAGTAAGTCTGCCCATCTCTGATCTACCTTTGATTGGCCTTCGCTTTGACTTCCCCTCCATCATTTTCCTAAAGGACGGTGGGTATTGACATGAAGCATCGCTTAGACGGCACTCTTCTGGTTTCTAAGACTGAGGAACGTCCACCAACCAGTCATCAAACACAGCCTACACCTGTGGTGAGTTTTTTAAAGTGGATATGTGCACGTGCAAGTGGTAGATTTTAGAGAAAACTCTGACCAGTCCATTCCACCTGTGGTAATTTCTGAAGATACTTGACTCCAGGTACTTCTGTGAGAAGCCCTGTGGTGCATGTCGTGCGGCTGGGACTCAGCAGGTCTTAATTGACTGCAGCCTCAAGTCAGAGGGGAGTAAGGGGGTCGAATGGCAGCCATGTCCTGCCTCCTTCTACCCACTCACTGGGTGGGCCATGTGTTCCTTGGAAGGGGACTCTGACCCCATTAAAATACAGGGAGAGTGACTATTGCCATGCTGCCTGAGCAGAGAACTCCCCTGTGCTCACAGCTCAGATCACAGGTCAGCACCAAAACTGTGGGTCCAGGTACTTTGAAAAGAAAGTGGTGACAGAAAATATAAGATGGAACAACTTGGGCGTTTGCTTCCTTTTCCCCATCCCCATCATGCTGTAGGGACCTGAAATTGGCCACCCCAAGGTATGTCTGTTTGGCATCAGGATTATTTGAGGCTGATTGCTTTTGATAAACTGGGACAGGCAAGGAGGCTCTGAGGAATGGAACTTGCCCTTTGTTAGGACACATTTACATTTGTAAGGTAAATCTCTATCTGTAAAAGGTGCCTCCCTCTCTGTACCAGGAAGAAGAAAGGAGACGACCTTCTCTCTAGAAACTCTTAATCAATACCAAAGGCAAGGACTTAAATCTGCATTTTATTGTGCTAGTCTGGTAACCTCCTGTAACTGACTCCTCCCCCCCCCCCCCCCCCGCCCCAACGTTGGCATCTCCTTAAAGATTAAGCATCTTTCTTTAGGCTGGGAACCGATTGCAGCACTCATCTGTGACCCCCCAGCTCGAGACAACACACCTGCCACCCCATGGCGTTCACTGAGACAGCAGACCACTACCTGCTGTGTCCATCAAGCAATGTGCCGACAGGGCAATCTTGTGACTGTTGTGGGAGGGACATTTCAATCATATGTGAAACACCCTGTTTGGGGGTATATAACCACTCTGTGCACCCCACTTCTTCGGTGCCCTTTCTTCCTTCAGGAAGAAAGGCCCCAGGCCATGGTTCCTCATAAAGCTTTGTTTAATTTTCTCTTGCTATTCTGTCTCATGTGAATTTAATTCGTTCTCCGGCCAGACGAACCCACATTTGGGAAGAGGAAATGTCTTCCTCCCCTATAATGCCTTCCACCAGAACGAGTAGCACCTTTTGCACTACGAAAACAGAACTCCAAACAGATGCTGTGACTTGGTGATTCTGTTGAGTTTCCGTTTAAACCAACTGCCCCCCTTCCCTCTTGTGTCATTCAGCCTGGGGTCTGTCTCCCTCAAATTCTAATCCTGTCTTCCTTGGTCACTGTCATGGTCTGCTTTCTGCTGCTGTTCTGTCCTTTCCTTGATCCCATCCTTCAACTGTTCATCCCAGCTTTCCATCCTGGGTTCCTTCATCTTCCTGTCTCAGGCATGTGACTTGTATTTCAGTACTTAGATCATTTCTATACAAAAATTAATTCCAATTCATCATTAACAACAACAACAATAATGGCTAAACCTTTTTTAGGAGAAAGTGTCAGGCCCTGTGCTAAGCATCTTCCCTGTATCATCTCATATAAGATTCCTACAAAGTAGCTGAATTTTTCAGTGAGAAAAGTGAGGTTTAAGACATTACATAACTTACCCAAGTTCATACATCTGATACGTTACATAGCTGGAACTTGAAACCAGGCCTTGTTTGATTCCATAGTCCTAGATGTTTGGCCACCCTACCTTAAACTCCCCAGAGTGAATAGCTACTCTGTTGACTGCTGTGTTAGTTGAGATGCTACTTGCCACATTTTGCTTTCAAATACTCTTCACTATAGATATGAATTTCTCCCTCTACTCCTCCCCCCTTTTTTTGGTGAATAAGATTGGCCCTGAGCTAACATCTGTGCCAATCTTCCTCCATTTTGTATGTGGGATGCCACCACAGCATGGCTTGATGAGTGATGTGTAGGTCTGTGCTCGGGATCCAAACTGGTGAACCCCAGGCCACTGAAGCAGAGTTCTCAAACTTAACCAGTACACCACTGGTCTGGCCCCTACCCTACATTTTTAACCAGTTAGTAAACTCCTTGTCCACAGAGATTATGTTCTTTTTTTAATTTCTTAATCCATTTTTGAGTATATAATTCAATGGTATTAAGTACTTTCATGATATGCAACCATCACTACTATCTATTTCCAAATTTTTTCATCACCACAAATTGAAACTCAATACCCATTAAACAATAACTCCTCATTCTCTCCTCCACTTAACCCCTGGTAGCCTCTAATCTACTGTCTGTGTCTGTCAACGTCACTATTCTAGGTACTTTATATAAGTGGAATCATACAATATGTATCCTTTTGCATCTGGCTTATTTCACTTAGCATAAAGTTTTCAAGGTTCTACCATGTTGTAGCATGTGTCAGGACTTCCTTTTTACGGATGAGTAATATTTCATTGTATATATTTGTATATATATCACATTTTGTTTATTCTTTCATCTGTTGATGAACACGAGTTGTTTGCATGACAACAGATGAGTGGATAAACAAAACTAGTATTATGAGTAATGCTGCTGTAGGTATTTTCACAGATACCCTTCACCAGCTTTAGGAAGTTCCTTTCTATTCCTAGTTTGTTGAGTGTTTTTATCAAGAAAATGTGTTGGATTTTGTCAAGTGCTTTTTCTGTATCTGTTGAGATAATCATGTAGCTTTTGTCCTTTATTATATAAATATGGCATGTTACATTAATTGATTTTCTGACATTAAGCCACACTTGCCTTCCTGGGATAAATCACACTTGGTCTTTGTGTATAATCCTTCTTTTTAAATGTTGCTGGATTTGGTTTACTAGTATTTTATTGATGACTTTTGCATATATATTCATAATAGATATTGGTCATAGTTATTTTTCCTTGTGATGTCTTTGTCTGGCTTTAGTATCAAAGAATGGCCTCATAGAACAAGTTTGAAAGTGTTCTCTTGTATTCTATTTTTTTGAAGAGTTTGTGAAGGACTAGTATTAATTCTTCTTTGAATGTTTAGTAGAATTCATCAGTGTGAACTCACCAATCTGGGCCTGGGCTTTCCTTTGTTGGAAGTTTTAAAATTACCAATTTGATCTACTTGTTATGGGCCTATTCAGATATTCTTTTTCTTCTTGAGTCAGTTTTGGTAATTTGCGTCTTTCTAGGAATTTGTCCATTTCATCTAATTTGTTGGCATACTGTTGTTCATAGTATACCTTTATAATGCTTTTTATTTCTTTAAGGTTTGTAGTAATGTCTCCTCTTTCACTTCTGATTTATTAATTTGATTCTTCTTTCTTATTTTCTTGGTCACTATAGCTAAAGATTGATTGGTTTTGTTAATCTTTCCAAAGAACGAATTTTTGGTCTCGTTGATATCTTCTCTTGTCTTTCTACTTTTTATATCATTTATTTCCACGCTAGTCTTTATTATTTCCTCCCTTCTGCTTGCTTTGGGTTTAATCTGTTCATCTCTTTCTAATTTCTTAAGGTAAGGCATATATTTCAGATGCTCAATAGGTGGGAGTTAAAATCAAAGGTAAACAGTAGCTGTGGTCCTTAACCCATAAAGGGCTTTCAATCAATTGGGAATACAGGATATCTACCTAGATAATCACCAGAAGTGCTATTGAGTACACAAACATAAGGTACTCTGCTAGGTGTGGGAATACAAAGAGGTATAATAAGGGTCTGTGGAACAAGTACCAGCCTTCAAGTTAGGGGACCACAGTTATTGTTCTAGTTCTACTCTCACCAGCTACATGGCCCTCAGGTCACCTACCTGGGGCTCAGTTTTTTCAATTTATATTTAAGTAGTTTCATTAGACTGAGGGCCTTCTTCCAATTCAAACATTCTAGGATCTGGTATAAGACATAGCCCCAGACTGCCAGGGGCATAGACTTGGTTGGGAAGGCGATACTTACCCTAACAGAGATAAAGAGCAATCCAAGGGAGCAAATGTGAAGAGGCAAATGGCAGGGACCAACAATCAATGCTACAGGTGTTACAGAACATCAGGGAAAATCCTCCTGAAGTCTCTTTCCCCACCTATGAAGCATAGGATGATGAGGATTTTAACACTTGATACTAACCCATGGAGATGTTTTGACAATGAGATGAAAGCAAAATGATATGAAGAGACATTAAACAACTAGAAGCTGTGTTTCTTGAGAGTGCAAAGCACAGCTCATAATAGTAATATTGTCAGGATCGCTCCTACTTCTGTGGTCTCTTACCAGCAGACCTGTTTTCCCTGAAGGAGTGACAGCTTGATGATTCTGACATTTAAGCAGCAGAAAGAGATTCTTCTCTCAGTTCTTCCAAAATTTCCCTTTACTCACTTCAGTTGCTGGAGAAATGACCTTGATTGTAAAACAAAACCCTGCCTTTGCCCTCCCTGCTAAACATCCTTCCATCTGGGTAATAAAGAGCTGACGCAGGGCCTGCAGGGGTGGGTATTCTGGCAACCAAGCCCTCACTGCAGCACCTGAGACACTGCTTACTCAGGAAGCCTTGCAGGCACTGTCCTTGGTGCACAGTACATTTAGAATGCTTCTCACTTAATCTCCTTTAACCCTCCTTTCTCTCAATTTCCCATGGCACACTGAGGAAAGAACAGTTACCTGATAGGCACCCGTCTTTGCCAAATTATTGCAAAGGCACATCTTCATGGCCCAGAGTTTTCCTCCTACTCCTTAGAATGGCACGTGGTCGAAGATTTGCCTAGGGGTTGGTAAACTTTTTCTGTAAAGAGCCAGGTATTAAATATTTTAGACTTTGGAGGTGAAGCAATCTCTGTTGTAAGCATTCAACTCTGCTGTCGTAGCTGAAAACAGCCATAGGCAGTAGGTAAATGAATGAGCATGGCTGTGTTCCAGTAAAATTTTACTTACAAAAAGTGGTAGTGAGCCAGATTTGGCCTGTGAGCCATAGTTTATCGACTCCTGGCCTAGACGATGGAGAATCATCATGATTCTGAGCTGCAGGTGACCGTAGTCCTCTTCAAGACAAATTCCCTCATCTTATAGATAGGGAAACTGAGGCCAAGAGAGGCAGCATGGCTTGCCCAAGGTCAGAACTATAAGGGGAGGGGCAAAGCCAGGACTAGAACCATGGTTTCCTGACTCCTGAATGAGTGCTCTTTCTAATCCCCCCCAGGAGTGCCACATCCAAATGAGGATTTTCACATGCTGATTTTGAAAAGTCAGGAAATCATCAGACAAAACCCTCTTCTAAAGGCTGAAATCTGGGGAGAACATTACCTCTGTCATCTCATTTCTTCACCTCTCCAGATGATGGTCCCATGGCTTATTACAGGAGGAGCCATGTACCAGCAGGGCCTTGTGAAAGCTGTTCCACTCTGCTGAGAGGCTTAGCTGACCTACATCTTTGTGAATATTTTTCCTTGAGCTTCTCTTGAAATGATAATGAACCTCAGGATGTCACTAAAACTGCCAAAGAATCTGCAAGGCAGGCTTGTCTCTGTCTTCACTCTGTTACCCCAACACCCTAGGGATGGAGACACACCACGCAGATCTCCCTTCAAGGAAGGACTTGTTGCCCGCTGTCGGGAGTGCTGGAGACAGCCTCCAGCTGTGGCCCCTTCAGGAACGCTTCAGCTGCAGGAAGTTGCCTTGCCCAAGATCATGCCCTTCCCATGTGGCCCCCATTTAATAACTGATGGCAGCAGAGGTAGAAAACCTGGCCCTCTTGGCCTATGCAGACAATTCTGATGAGTCCAGAGCTCCCTATGGGTTTGGGCAAGGCTTGTCAGGCCTGCATCGCCACTCAGCTTCTCCCACTGCCTCATCCTGCTTCCTTCCTTTCCCATCTGTGGGGGTCAGTCCTAAGGGCACTCTCAAATAAATGTCCTGCCCACTCAGCTCCATGTCAGAGGCTGCTTCCTGAAGAACCCAAGCCACGTCACATGGGTACTGGGGTTGTAGGGAGTATAAGGGCATGGAAGGGGTTGTCTTGGTGCCATTAACAAGCTAAGTATTTGACAAAAGTGATAATAAAAATGACACTGTAACCATTTCCAGCCCCCCACCTCCACCCCCAAACGCCAACTCCCAACGCCATCCCCAGCTCTTTCAGAGAAGTGTTCTATAGGCACAGGGCAGAAGCCACCACCTAAGGAAGTTGTTGCCAACCCTGCAGCAACAGCCATATCCATGCCAAACCACACGAGGAGGCTGGAGAAGAAACAGACGGGGCAAAGGAGAAGAAGATGGTACAGGAGAGAGTTACCTCCAGATGCTTCCCGTAGGAAGGTAGCCAGGGCACATTAGGAAGAGTACATGAGCTGCCTTAGGGGACTGGGGTTTGAATCCTGACTCTGTGATGTTTGGCAAGTCACAAAATTTCTGTGACTCAGTTTCCTCACCTGTACAAAAAACATTTGCCTTTAGGGCCCTAGTAAAGCTTAAATGCAATGATCTATATAAAGATGCTTTGTTGTCGGAAAAGGCCCGAGGTAAATTTATGCTGCCTCCCTCGTCTCCACGGCATGCACCCCAGTGCTCTGCACGGGCAGCTTCTCAATAAATAAATAGCACCCCACTGCCTCCACCAAAATTAAATGAGCTGGGAAAAAAGTGGACCAGCTTGGAAAAGAAAACTTGCTACTCACAAGGGAGATGATAAACACCAGGAGATGGGAAATAAATAAACTTTCTATTTTTACTACATGTTTACTTCACACAACAAATATTCAACTGAATTGTATGGAAGATTAAAAACAACAGGAGTTCAGGGATTTGCAAATGTTCTTTTTTTTTTTTTCAATATACCAGAAGAGGCCTCTAAGAATAGGACCTATCAGTTTAAAAAAATAAAAGTGTATTTGGATTGATGTAGAGCAATGAAGTGTGGATACAGGTTAAGAAAAGGTTTGTGAAAGCCAGACCCTAACTTTTTCAGCTGGGCTTACCCTGTGGACCCAGTAGCCAGGGTTTGGGGAGTTTAATTATTCTAGGTGGCCTGCATGGAGCATCTTAGCTTTAGAAACAAAACCTGCTTTTCTGTAAGAGCAGGTTGGGCTGGGTTCAAGACTGACTAAAATACTTAAGGAAAGTGCATTGGTACTTCCTTCTTCCTTTAGCAGAAAAGAATCACAGAAGTCACGCATGTTCACTGCAGACAAATTAGAAAACACAGAGGTGGAAAGCTGCTCAGAGAACCATTATTAACACTTTGGTATTTCCAAACGCGCGTGTGTGTGTGTGTGCATGTATCAACTACAATTTTGTAAACTTTATTACTTTTATAACACCTTTCATGCCTATGAATATGTAACTACACCATCATTTTTTAATAAACTGCAAAGAACTTCTTTGTTCTAGGTATCCCAAGCCCCCATTGCTAGGCACATATTTTGATTCCATTTTTCACTGTTGTAAACAACACTGCCATGTGAATCCTTGTGTATTTATCTTCACACCCAACTCTGATTCTTTCTTCAAGATAAATTCCTAGACATAGACTTGCTGGGTCAAAAATACTTCATTCTGGGGCTGGCCCAGTGACATAGTGGTTGGGTTTGCACACTCTGCTTTGGCGGACCAGGGTTTGCCAGTTCAGATCCTAGGTGCACCAGTCATCAAGCCATGCTGAGGCAGCATCCCACATACAAAAAATGACACAGATGTTAGTTCAGTGACAATCTTTCTCAAGCAAAAAGAGGACGATTAGCAACAGATGTTAGCTCAGGGCCAGTCTTCCTCAACAACAACAAAAAGTTTCATTCTTTCAGGTTAGTATAACCCAAATGTTGAAAGAAAACCTTTTTCTAGGTTGTAATTAACACTCTTTTTGTGGGGTCATAAATATATTAAAAGTTGAATGTGAGGCATCTTTATTAAAAACTTGATTCAATTTATTAAAATTCGTCAAAAATAAGCATTTTCTTTATAAAGCCTTAGCTGGAGTGAGAGCACTTTCTTCCCTGATTTCCTAGCCTGGTGGTTCTCAAAGTACAGTCCCTGGGCCAGCAGTGTCAGCCCCTCCTGGGAACTTGTTGGGAATGCAGATTCTCAGGCCCCAGCCCAGACCCATTGAAACAGACTCTGTAGGAGTGAGGCCCCGATCTGTGATTCTGATGCTGCCCCACTCATCTGGGATTCGTTCCTTCCTGCCTGGAGTCCTAGTCATTTGGTCCAAAGATGTTGACACCCCTAATACTCTGGAAGTTCTTTGAAAACAAGAACTGTGTCTGATATTCCTTTGTGCACCCTACCATGGTTCTGTGCCAGGAAATGCTCAATAAAGGTTTCAGCCTTAAGTGATCTGCAGGTGAAGGCAGTTACTCACGTTTGCAACTTTTCACATAAATAACCTATAGTACTTCTAAGTGAACTGGATATGAAACCCTCTGCCCTAGCAAATAGGTGGACAATCTTCCTCTCTACTGGTGACATAGCTTTACTGACCCAACCAGAAGTGGCCTCCAAAAGCAATTGGTCTGGTGTATAATTACTGCCAGAGAGAACAGCTCTATATTGTCCCTTCAAGAACAAGTATTCTCTAAAATCAAATGGCCAGGTGAAATTTGTTCGTTTACGGGGGCCCTGTAGCAGCCACCTCACCCAGGAAGGCACATGGGTGGCCATCTGTGCTGCGTGCAGTCAGACACACCCAAGAGCATCACTCAGCCCCTTCTGGGGCTGAGATGGATGATCGGGGGGCTGAGATGGATGATCGGGGATCTGTGTGTGTCCCTACCATCTCCTCTAAGCTGCATGCTGTGGAATTCAAGTCCCAGCTGAGCACTCTGCCAAGCAGATCCAGACCAAGGGTTTTGGTTCTGCAAGCAGGCGCTCTGTGCTGCCCACCTCCAGCTGGCATGACTTCGGTCCTTCAGGTGAGAACACAGGACAAGTTCTCACCTTTCACTACAGTGTCGGTCCTGACAACTGCTGTCCGAAGCACATGGCTCCCTCTACAGTCAGCAGCACAGAAAATAAACTGAAAAATAGTTACCTCAAATCGTCTACTCCTTCTGGCGAAAGCCAAACGAGGAAATTTTCCACAAGATACTGCAAGGGCCATCTCTCCTTCTACATTTCTAGATATTAAATTTCTATCCTTATAACAAAAAAGTTCATTTCTGTAGTAATATACAGAAGATTCTTTGCTAAGAGTATATTACTAAGAATGATTAATAATATTGTTTTAGGGGTTTATTTACGTTACAAAGGCTTTTTCCTGCTCCCCATCACCACACATCTGCCAAGTGAATGTGTCTGGCAGACACATAGCAGGTTCTCTGTAAATTGCCACTAATTCTGAATCGACTACCTCCTTTTGAGTTTTAAAGAATTTATAAAAACTACTAAGTTTCTATAAGACATAAACAGAAAGGTTAGTGATAACTAGATATTGTGTATCCACATCAAACTAATCCAAGCGGTTTCTGATCAGAAATATCCCCCCTCTCCTCTAAATTTGGTGGTTTCCATGTGTCAGTAACCAAAGGTAAAACACTTTAAATCACTCTAATTATTACGAGAAATTCTTCCCTGTCACGGTGAAAAGCACAACAGTGCGGGGTTAAACGGCTGTCAGTCATCCCTACACTTAACAGCTTAGAGTTTGAAGAGCTTAAGCAAAGGAAGTTTCTAAGGCATTCAGAAGCCCTGATGCCTTCTCTGGTCCGTGTGAGTCACATTGTTTAGTGGAGATTAAACAGTTATTACCAAGGTTCAGTGGAAGAGTGGAGGGATAACAATTTTCAAAAAGCCTAACTCATCAGACATATCAACACACTAAAAATTCTTAACGGGCAGAGAGGTTCTGAAGTCTCTCTTGTATTCTAATTACTTCTGAGACAACGTCCAGTTTGGATCTACAAAACAAACCTTTTTATAAATATAGTTTACTAAGGACTTGTCTCATCCTGCCAATGACTTCTCTCTGGAAGTACAGCTAATTTTCAGAACATTGAAAAGTATTAAACTTCATCTGTAGCCTTGGTTCATAATCTCTTTACTAAGAAATATGGAGACAGAAGTTTCCTTTCTAAATTCAATGAAAAGGAAGATAGAGGTCATCTTCTGTCCTAACTGAGTAGTGACGGGCCTGAACAGTTACTGTAGCAACACCATACGCTGTCTATGTAATGAGAGCCCATAACGAGTTCTCCGTCAAGTTATTCTTTTCAAAGCATCCTCCTTACTGTTTTTTAAAAGTAATCTTTTCTGATCACGCTTAAAAACCAGTGGTATCCTAACCTACAGGATAAAGTTCAACCTCCTTAAGCTGGCACACACGATTCTCTATGGCTTTGGCCCTATATATCTGGCTTATCATTATGTGCTTTATAAACATTTGTAGGGAAGAAAGGAGGGGAGGAAAAGGCAGGCTACAGATGTAAACCACAGAATTTCATGTTTTAAAGTATCTGCCCTCAGTGAAACGGCCACTGCCTACATTTTTGGCTGTCCCCATGCCCTCAATTCTGGCCTTTCCTGCTCCCTTTTAAATTTCCTCTCTTCTTCCCTCTCCTAATTCCACTTGGGATCACTCAGCATCCTATTTGTGAGTGGCCTTTCTTCTTGTACCCCATGGGAAATTTCGGGCTTCAGAAATGAGGTGCCTCCATTTGGGACAATATGTCTTCCACATGTGAAAGAAGCACCTAGTGCTCTCTGGTATTGTTACAAAGCTTTGCACTGGTTCATCCAGGACCCCACCTGGTAGCTGGGACCATGTTCCAAATAGGTCTCAACATCTGAGTGCTCACACAGTGCCTTGAACCCACCAGACCTCTCTAAATGTCTGGCGCAGATGCTGAGGATGAGGCGAAAATACAGCATTGGTTCCAAGGAAGCTCAGTAACTCTTGTGTACAGTGCCAGGCGGCCTAGCACACACCAACGGCACCACAAAGAGAGAGAAAAAGAACTCAGAACGAAGCACTTTTCATTTTCGCTTATAGGTGAGTTCTCTATAATTTTAAGAAATAAAATTTTAATTTTATACTTTAGTAATGCTTTGTTTGAATTATAAATTGGGGTGAATGCACATGGTAAGAATTTCAGGGATTAAGGACTTTAAAGGCATTGTTTTCAAAGTTTGGCATGGACCCAGAACACCAGCATCCCTTGGAAACTTGTCAGAAATACAGATTATTGGGCACACACAAGACCTGCATTTTCACAAGCCCTCTAAGTGATTCTGATGCATGGTCAAGTATGACACGCACGGATCAAAAGGCTTTAAAATGACCTTGATGTATAGAGGACACTAATACACCGAACTTGGAATTCAGAAGGGCACCTTCTAATTCGGGATCTCTTGAAGCTACACAAACGCTAACTCATTCATCCTCTCCACTCTCCAGTGATATAGGAAGGGAAAATCTCTCTTTCCCTGTCTTAAAAATAAAACTAAACGTGGGGTTGGCAATGGGGTCAAACAACAGAACTCAACATTTTCAGGGCCACAAAGTTAAAACTTGCTTGGTCCAAATAGCCAGAAAGGACGTTTGCGTCTTTGTTATTCTTTTCTCTCTTGTTGAGGGTTGGGAGAAGCTCTTGAAGATGTTTGTGGAAGATACTTAACATCTTAACATGCTCAACAGGCAACTGGCCATTTCCAAAACGCGTAGGCTGATGCTGAGTGTGAGCAAAGCCTAGCTCAATTTCATTTTTTTTTTAAATTTTTTTTCTTTTTCTCCCCAAAGCCCCCTAGCACATAGTTGTGTATTTTTAATTGCAGGTCCTTCTAGTTGTGGCATGTGGGATGCCTCCTCAGCATGGCCTGACGAGCTGTGCCATGTCCGCGCCCAGGATTCGAACTGGTGAAACCCTGGGCTGCAGAAGCAGAGCGCGCGAACTTAACCACTCAGCCACAGGGCCAGCCCCCTCAATTTCATTTTTGAGTGACAGGGCTTATACTCTGACATATTTAAGTTTAAATTGTCCCTTGGAAGCTGTTCACGTTCTGACATACATTACCAAGTACAGTGATTAATAAGGTCTAACTATTACTGTAGCTGGTGAATCTCCCAGAAAAGTATTTGGAGCAAAACAGACACTAGCTACCTGAGCGATCTCATCGCCCATAAGACTCTGTGGGGAGATTTCTTCATGGCTTCTGTGGAATGAGAGAGAGTACCTGGAGTCCTGAAAGTAACAATATTCTCATCTGTAGTGAGGGTCCCACTGTGAGTACCTCCCCAGACAGGTATTTACAGAAGCATGACCCCCACCATCCCAGTGTCTCCTAGCCCACCCCTTACATTCTCCTCCTTCCCACACACATCCTGGACACTTAGCTTTCCCCTTTCTGTTTTCTAAATCACTTACCCCTCATCCGTCTGCTTTCTATCTTCTCAAATTCACTAACAGCTCTCACCTGCTCCATCCCCTCTGTTCCTGTAGTTTATATCAGCTTTATGCCTTTCCTGTCACTTTAGTGGAGTTCCAGACAAAGATAAATGTCTATTTTTATTTCATGTTTCTAATGTTCATTTTTATAAAATCGTACAGTCTAGAAGGGAATTTAGATATCACCTATCCAATCCAGCGTTGTTGTGTTTTTTTTTGTAGTAGAATCTTTTTCAAGATATAATCTTATGCAGAAATCTAATGTATAAAACAGATAAGAGTGAAACTATTTTGGTTGAAGCTGGTAAAGGAGCAGAGACTGCATCTCATTTCTCTTAAAAATATTTTTAAATGTCTGTGAAGGGCCTCTTCTGCACCAGACACCACGTTAGACTCTGGAGAAAGAGAGATGAGCAGTGCAGACACGGCTTCTGTCCTCATGCTGCCCAGCACCCCTCCACCTGCCAGCTCCTGGAGGTCCCCAAGGAACCCAGTTTGAAAATCACTGATCTAATCTAACTGAGGTCCAGAGAGGGAAAGTGACTTGGCCAAAGGAAAGCCTTCCTGGTCTTGAAGTTCATACTTGGGAGTTAAATGTACCTAACAAGTGTTACTGATGTGCAATTGAACAAATCACAGGATGATGGTCAGGAGAAAAAAATCAAGGAGCTGTGTTATGACTGAGACTTTGCACACAAAAATGTGGAATAAGCTAGTAAGAGGCTAAAAGTTGTGCATAAAGCTAGTAATAAAATAGCAGTGAACGCTTGCACGCTGAAAACCTAATCTTTATTCCTGCCACCCTCTTTGGAGAGATTGCTTTTGGTGATGCAATTAAAAAATTTAAAATAAAAACTCACAGTCAAATTTCAAAGAAAAAAAATCTCAGCCCTTTTCATCCAGGACCTGTGAGAATATCCTCTGCTGTTCTCTCTGTGCCAGGTGTGACAATTTATTGTCTCATGCTAGAAGTTATCACAGTTGGGGTTTTTGGATTAAAAAAGAAGAAACTAAGAAATAGGGATTTATCCTTGAAGCACAGGAATCCCATTTAACGAGACAGACAATGCTAGAGAAATTTCAGCTTTGTTTTTTAGACCAAATCTCTTCCAATAACTGACTGACCTTGAGAGTGATGGTCCTTTAGGCTTGACTGAATGCAATCTGTTCCTACAGGATGAGGGAGGTGGGGAGAGTCCTCTTCCGGGAAACCTGGAAAACCTGTTATGGAGCACCGCTAGACCACAATTTGATCCCTATGGACCACGGAATTTCAATTATTTCATCCTTGGAGACTGAGGGTCGCTTACAATAATAATAAACAATTCTCCTTTGAAATTCCAGGCCCTGGGGCCAGACATTCCACCTCTGCTGGCCTCAGTTTCCTCATCTGTAAAATGAGGAGGTTAGACAGAAATATCTGTCAGATTCCCTCCAAGCTCTCTACTTCTTGGATATTCCATTCGAATCAGTAAGTATCACTATATTTTGGAATCTGAAGAAACTTACTCACCCAGAGAGGTGCAACCCAGGACGTTTTCCAAACACCTGGCCAGTGCTTCAATATCACTGTCCTGTCAAAACAAGAGAGATTGACTTCCCTGTGTGGTAGAAGAATATTTAAGTTCATGGAAAAGTGTTCTTGCCACATTCAGGAAAAACAAAGCACACAAAAATCTGGCTGGAAAATTATTTTATAGTATGATTCCATCTTTTTAAAGAAAAACATGTATATCTCTATATATCTACATCTCTATATATATCAATCTATAGATCTACTGCTCTGTCTCTCTGATGGGAAGAACACACACTAAAAATGTTTTAAGAGTGATTTTGATACAAGGTGTGATTATAGGTGATCTTTATTTTCTCCTTTGTGTGCTTACATCTTTTCTAAATTTTCTATAATAAAGAAATATTACTTATTTAATCTATAAAAATGGCAAATTCTATTAGAATGAAAAAATAGTTTTATTCCATCTATAATCTACTCAACACAACAGGAATTAAGTGAATATTTTTTTCCTAGAGAGTGTTTCTACGTCTTCAGTTTATGGTTTTCAAGGAGTCCCAAATCTAAGAATTGCACTTCTTGTTTACCTTAGCCCTCAATAAGAGTCAGACATCCCCATGTGGGTTGGGGAGGACCTAGAACTGTATTTGATAGCAAATATTGTCTTTAATACCAAATAAATATCTGTCCTCTACCCAGGAGGCCAGAAAGATCCAAAACAGCATCATAATGATCTGGGAAAATGGAATATTTTCCTTATTTTCAGGGTTGTGGTTATACTGAGAGAAATTAATAATTTATTTTAATTATCACCTGCTCCATTTCAAAACAAGCACCACATTTTATATTGCAGTAATTGTGGATTTTAGAAAAATGTACTATAGTATAGTAGACTACTCTAAAACATTATATAAATGTGTTGGGTTTCATTTTATAACATCTGGTGGCATTTGGGCAGCCACTTTTTATGCATGTGGTAAAACCCAGCATCATTTCCTGTTCCAATGTATAGAAGAGGCAATGATAAGGAAGGCATGCCTGGTCAATGCTAGTCAATGAAGCCAAAGCACCAATTGAAGACCCCCAGTGCCCAGCCCAGGAATAAGGAGGCACAGAAACAGAAGAAGAAAAAGCAGGTCCCAAAATCAAACAACCCAATAAAAAAATGGGCTGGAGACATGAACAGACATTTCTCCAAAGAAGATATACGGATGGCCAATAGGCACATGAAAAGATGCTCATCATCGCTGATCATCAGGGAAATGCAAATCAAAACTACACTAAGATATCACTTTACACCCATTAGAATGACAAAAATATCTAAATCTAATAGTAACAAATGTTGGAGAGGTTGTGAAGAGAATGGAACCCTCATACACTGCTGGTGGGAATGCAAACTGGCGCAGCCACTATGGAAAACATTATGGAGATTCCTCAAAAAATTAAAAATAGAACTACCATATGATCCAGCCATTCCACTACTGGGTATCTATCCAAAGAGCTTGAAGTCAGCAATTCCAAAAGTCCTGTGCACCCCAATGTTCATTGCAGCATTATTTACAATAGCCAAGACATGGAAGCAACCTAAGTGCCCATCAGCAGATGAATGGATAAAGAAGTTGTGGTATATATATATATATATATACAATGGAATACTACTCAGCTGCAAAACAGAACAAAATCATCCCATTTGCAACAACATGGATGGAACTTGAGGGAATTAAGTGAAATAAACCAGTTAGAGAAGGATAATCTCTGTATGACTCCACTCATATGAGGAATTTAAAAATGTGGACAAAGAGAACAGATTAGTGGCTACCAGGGGAAAGGTGAGGTGGGGGGTGGGCACAAAGGGTGAAATGGTGCACCTACAATACGAATGACAAACATTAATGTACAACTGAAATCACACAAGATTGTAACCTATCATTAACTCAATTAAAAAAAAAAAAAAGAAAAAAAGAAAAGGCAGGTCCCTTTCTTCTTCTGCACCCTTGTGGTTTCCAAACTCAACAAGGACAGCCTAAGTCAGAGAGGAACTTGGCAGAGACATCCTCTGATGGAAAAGCAAAGCACATATTGGATACACAGATGATAACACCAACCAGGCAAGCCCGGTTCTAAGCCTGGCTCCTCCATGAAGTGTATTGGCCTAGGCCAAATGGCTTGACTTCCCAGGTCTTGGTTTCCGCATCTGTAAAACTAGAGGGTTGAACCAGCTGATGGTTAAAGAGATTTCCAGCTCTAAAACCGTGTTCTTTGGGCTAAAGAGCTAGGGGGACAGTGAGTGTGTTAGATTGTTTTCAAAGACGGTGACAACAATCCTTTCCATCCCTGTGCTCCTATGCCATTCCTCACATCGAGAGGTAGAGACTCTTTCCCCACCCCTTGAGTTGGCCCTGTAACTTGATTTGGGTCACAGAATACGGCAGAAGTGATGCTGTGTGACTTCTGTAACAAGGCCTTAAGAGGCCATGTAGCTTCCATTTTTGCTCCCTTGAAGCCAACAACCACGTAAAGAAGTCCAGGCTGTCCTACTGGAGAAATCATGTGGTGAGAGGAGCGTGAGGGGCCACGTGGAGGAAAACACAGGTCCCCAGCCAACAGCCAGCACCAACTGTCAGACATGCAAGTGAGGCCATCTTGGACCCTCAAACTAAGCTCCCAGCTAAATGCAGCCCCATGAGTGACTTTAAGCAATGTCACATGGAGCAGAAGAACTGCTTAGTGAGCCCAGACAATTCATACAATCATGAGAAACAATGAATCATTGTTTTGAGCCACTGAGTTTTGGGGTGCTTTGTTACAGTAAAAGATAACTGAGACACTAAATAAATTGAGGTCACTGACCAACTTTTTTCCACTTTTATGTCCCAGTACCTAGCACAGCCCCTGGCACATGACAAATGCTAAATGCTCATCTGTGCAGGTCTCTGCCAGCTTCTGTCATTTGAATGGAAGTAAAAGAGAAGAATGGCATCAACTCTTTGGGCTATCGTCTACCAACAGAGTGGGTTCTCCCCTGCTCAAAGTACATCATTACTGGAAAAGTAGAGGAAAAAGCATACCACTTCTTAATTCTATGGCCTCGGTCAATTCAATTAACCTCTCCAAGCCTCAGTTTCCTTAATTATAAAGTGAGGAGAATATGGCCTCTGTCTCACACAGGGCTCTTATGAAAAGCAAATGAAATAATAAAAAGCCTTTAGTACAGTGTATGGCCCACTGGAAATACCCAAAGAATGGAAGAAGGGAGTTGGATAGGATGGAATGGGAAAAGGACAGAGACATAAAAGATTAAAAAGTCCCATCACTGTGCCCGCCACCGAGCATGGAGATTCTCAATAGCATTTGAGCCGAGACAATGCAACAGAAACAGTGAGAACCCGAGCCAGGGCTGTAGGAAGCACCTGGATGGTTGGGACACATCAATTACATCTTCCTAACACAGGGGCTAGGGAACAGTATACAGGGGGTGGGAAGGGCAG
Organism: Equus caballus; assembly: GCF_041296265.1. Classification (NCBI taxonomy): domain Eukaryota; kingdom Metazoa; phylum Chordata; class Mammalia; order Perissodactyla; family Equidae; genus Equus; species Equus caballus. Next base: position 78,654,272 of record NC_091699.1, on the reverse strand, counting down.
AAATAATTCTAATACTACAGAACGAATGATTGAATAAATAAATACTAACTTCTATTAAGGTCTCAATATGTGCCATTGTTGAACCAACTTATATGTATTAATTCATTTAAACTCCACCAGATGTGTTATTTTCCTCCCCATTAAGGAGGAGGAGACTGAGGCACAAACAGGTTCCATAATATGACCAAGGTCACGCAACTAGTAAGAGGTGGAAGAGGCAGGGTGTCTCCAGAGCCTGAACTCTTATTAGCCACTACATTACACAGACATATGGCAGAAGGCAGGACTCCTAACCCAGAGGAGCTCACGATATTGTTGGGGGATCAGGGCATAAAGTCAAGAAGAAGATCTAACAACAATTGCTAGGGAGATAGATAGGAAATATAATGCAGCCTGGGGACAAGATGTAGCTAAAGGGGGGTTTGGTGGGGAGGGGTGGGTTCTTCATCAACAGCTTCCAACTCCAGGTCAAAAAAAGTGGTTTAGGGGGCCGGCCCAGTGGTTAAGTTCTCACGTTCCACTTTGGTGGCCTGGGGCTCATTGGTTCAGACCCCAGGGTGCAGACATAGCACTGCGTGGCAAGCCATGATGTGATAGGTGTCCCACATATAAAGTAGAGGAAGATGGGGATGGATGTCAGCTCAGGGCCAGTCTTCCTCAGCAAAAAGAGGAGGATTGGTGGTAGATGTTAACTCAGGGCTAATCTTCCTCAAAAAAAAAAAAGCAGTTTAAGCAGAACATCAATCCTCTGTCTAAATATGACCTCGACGTGACGGGTGTGCATTCTCATGGTGGAACAAGCAAATACAGTCATGGCCCATGGGGGCACTTGGGACCCCTGCCGACTTTCCTTCCTGCCCCTGAAGACTGTGACCCCAGAGGTCATGGACAATGACTGAGCTGAACTTACATTCCCAAGATGGGACAAGTCATTTTCTATCTCTAGGCTGCAGATCAGAGTACTAAGACCAAAACAGCCACCTGTACTCATTTAAAACTTTAAAATTTTGAAATAACAAGATTTACAGAAAAATTGCAAAAATAGTATGAAAACTCCCACGTATCTTTCACCTTGATGTCAATATCATACCACGTTTACGTTATCATTCACCTCGTCTACACACATCAAAGTTTCTCACCCTGGGCACTAGTGACATTTTGGGCCAGATAATTCTGGCTAGTACACTGTAGGATGTTTAGCAGCCTCCCTGGCCTCAACCAACTAGATGCCAGGAAGATACTTCCATCACCCCTTCCTTCAACCCTGAGATATGAAAACTGTCACCAGACACTGCCAAGTATCCCACAAGGAGCAAAATCACCCTTGGTTGAGACCCGTTGATCTACACATATCTCTATCTCTACATACAGATTTTTTCTACTGGTCAAATCTGAAATGATTTAAGGATCAAAGTATATGATATTAACGAACTATAAGCCATCAAATAAAATAAGATGCCAACTGTACCTTTTAACATTTGAAAGAAACTCTCTATTTTGAGAAAGAGACAATTTATGTCAAGATCAGATTCTACAGTTTTTGCATTAAATAGAACCTAGGAAAGAAATTAAGGAGCGTGTTTTACCATGTTACAACTTAATTTAGCAACCAATTCATTCCTAGTGTTCCAGAAATTACCATTTAATTGAACATAAATGACCTCAACAGAAATACACCCACTTCCATGAGAAAAGGGAGAACAATGGGGATGAGTGCCACCTGTAGGGGAGGAAGACATTTCCTCTTCCCAAATGGGGGTTCATCTGGCCGGAGAACGAATTAAATTCACACGAGACAGAATAGCAAGAGAAAATTAAACAAAGCTTTATGAGGAACCATGGCCCGGGGCCTTTCTTCCCGAAGGAAGAAAGGGCACCGAAGAAGTGGGGTGCACAGAATGGTTATATACCCCCAAACAGGGTGTTTCACATGTGATTGAAATGTCCCTTTTACAATAGTCACGAGGCCGCTCTGTCAGCACAGAACTCGATGGAAACGACAGATAGGTCGGCTGTCCCAGTGAACACCACGAGGTGGCAGGTGTGTTGCCTCGGGCCGGGGTGGTCACAGATGAGCGCGGCAATCGGTTCCCAGCCTAAAGAAAGATGCTTAATCTTTAAGGAGATGCCAACGCTGGGAGGGGGAGGGAAGTCAGTTACAGGAGGTTACCAGACTAGCACAATAAAATGCAGATTTTAAGTCCTTGCCTTTGGTATTGATTAAGAGTTTTTAGAGAGAAGGTCATCTCCTTTCTTCTTCCTGGTACAGAGAGGGAGGCACCTTTACAGATAGAGATTTACCTTACAAATGTAAATGTGTCCTAACAAAGGGCAAGTTCCATTCCTCAGAGCCTCCTTGCCTGTCCCAGTTTATCAAAAGCAATCAGCCTCAAATAATCCTGATGCCAAAGAGACATATCTTGGGGTGGTCAATTCCAGGTCCCTACACACCCCTTTCTGAAGATGTTTCCTGGCATTCTACACCAAGCTTGCACTTTAGCAAGAAGTTCAGTCATGGAAAACATCTTTCAGGAGCATATTATGGCTGGTGCAATGTGGTGATTATGCTGTTGACTGGAACTTCTGCATTTCCTCTTTGTTTCACAATTTAAATTGATCTCTGGGGCGGGCCCAGTGGTGCAGCAGTTAAGTGCATACGTTCTGCTTCTCGGTGGCCCAGGGTTCACCAGTTTGGATCCCAGGTCCGGACATGGCACCGCTTGACAAGCCATGCTGTGGTAGGCGTCCCACATATAAAGTAGAAGAAGATGGGCACGGATGTTAGCTCAGGGCCAGTCTTCCTCAGCAAAAAGAGGAGGATTGGCAGCAGTTAGCTCAGGGCTAATCTTCCTCAAAAAAAAAAATTAAAAAATTGATCTCTGACAGAACTAAGTGGCCTGAGTGAGCAACCACATCTTGCTGGATGCCAAGTTACGGTGCTACCAGCCTTCAGTCATTTCAGCCAAGGGCCAGGAGGCTGATTTTCAAATGCTGTGAAATTAACCTAATGGCTTTTTTGCTGATGAATTTAAATGTTCTTCAATTCTCTCCCATAACCATCAACCCCTCTCTAACAGGAACATGGCCTTAGAGGCATGAGGAATATCTTGTAAGATTCAGCTCCAAAAAGCTATCCCACAGATTCAAGTTCAGTCAAACACCCAGATTGTTTTTCAGAAACAGATGCAGTAATTTGGTTAATGAATTAGAAATTGCTTCTGAGGGGGAAAGGGTAGCTGTTCTAAAAAGGTCCAGTCAGATCTGTTAACGTCCACGAGAACTAGCACTGCTTGCCTAGCAGCCACAGAGAGAGAGAGACGCTATCTGGAGCAACCTCTCCTTCTAAACAACATTTTGTATAGATATTTAAAATAATATGTCCTCTAATAATTCGTATTTATTTTTTAATCTGGAAAATATAGAAAATTATCAGAAGAAAATAAATATCACCAAAGATCCATCATTATTAACATATACACCCACAAAATTATAAATGCATATTTAGTCAATCTTTTCTACATAGATCTATCTTTTAGATATTTGAGATTACACTCTATATGTATGGTATACATAAAATATACACACATACTTTTGTTTGGACTTTCATCCCATGCTATTAAAAATTCTTCAGAAACATAATTTTAACGGTTGCACAATATTGCACTGTAAAGCCACATCATATTTATTTACCCATGCCCATATCGTTGGACATCTAGGTTGCTTCCATTTTTTTGTTGTAAATGATATTGCAATGACTATCTTTGCACATAAGTCTTTACCCCATGTTTATTATTATTCCTTTAGGTTAGTTATTCAGAAATGGAATTATTGGGTCAAAGAGTGTGAACACTTAGAAACCCTCCTCTTTCTCTGCTCTTGCCCTTTTCTTCACGCTTCCACCCATCCCACCTAGAGCATTTTCTCCACAAGGAGCCACAGTGCCTTCACACTCTTTTCATCCTCCTCTCTATTAAAATCTGCTTTCTCTCAAGAAAAGAGACGATAGGTCCATTAAAGCCAAGATGATTGATTAGTCTCATGTGTTATCTCTGGATATTCATGTTTCAATAATGGATACAACCTCATATCAGAAGAATTAACTTCTAATAGGAGAAGTTTAGGCAGCAGCAAGCAGGCAGGTCAAAGGAGGCAGTCAAGTGGCATCTTCACAGGCCTATAAAAATCACACTGCTAAGATGCTCATTTAGTTATCAGCCAGTCCTGTCTGACTAAATAACCCAGATTATCTCCTCACCTTAGAGCTAGGTGTGGTGAAAGATTTAGTTCACAAAAACAAAACAAAAACATGTGTCACTTCATTACCTGCTTGTCTTCTACTCAGGAAACATGTATTAAATACCAGTTATGTGTCAAATGTATACAAAGACGAGGAAGACAGATGCAGCCTTGGCCCACCATTTTGGGTCAGATAATCCATTTCCATAGATAGGAGGGAAGAGAGCACATGAGCTGAGGCTGGGAGGGATGATAGTGTGTCCCTACGGTGTCTGGCCTCTATTGTTAGTGATTTACTGCTTTCTCAGCAGTAATTCCTCCATCAATTTCCCTGGCAATGCATGTTCTCCAATATCAGCTGGTAGGATTACAGAAACCAAGTTGAGAAACCAGTACTACAAAGGTCTTTCTTTTCCATTAAAAGAAAAGGAACCACACATTAAAAGCAAACAAACAAAAATCCAATAGCTATCCTGGCTCAAGCCACCAGGACCTCCTGCCTAGACCATGTAAGGACCTCTTTACTTCTCTCTTTGCTTCCGCTGTGGCCTCATTTTAATCCATCTCCCTCATCATAGCCACTGCTTTGTTGCCGTGCATAGAATAAAATCCAGATCCCCCGTGTATAGAATAAAATCCTGTCACGGCTTGCCACACCCAGCACAATCCAGCTCCTATTGCTCTTTCCAACCTCCTCTCTTTCCACTTCCTCTCCTACCCACCACGCTCCAGCCACGTTGGTCTCCTTTCTTCAAACACACCAAGGTCTTTCCCACCGTGAGCCCTTCTCATTGGCCAAGAATGCTCTTGCCTCACATTTTTACAGGACTGTCTTTCTCATCCTTCAGAGCTCAACTTTACACCACCTGCTCAGAGATTCTCTAAGCACTCACCTAAATTAGGTTTCTGCCACCACTTTGGTCAACCCTATTGCAGTGCCCTGTTATTGTTTTTTGAGGCACTTATCCAAAGATATAATTAATGTTGTGTTTGTTATTATGAGCTCCCTGAGGGCAGGGACCATGACTGTTGAGTCATTATTGGCTCAGCTATGGCACATGGGAGGCAATCAATAAACCATTTTGGAGTAAGTTGACGAAAGAAAAGCGCACAGCAAGGCAACAGTCAAAAATTATTACTCTCTGTTTCTACCTCATCATGCAGATTTTACTTAAACGTATAGCTTCTCAACCCTGTGAAAGCTCTGAATACATTTTCCCATTGAATTCTTTCAGAGGCTTTTATTTGCAGAACATTGTTCCAAGCCAGCTGACTGGGCATCTTCTTCAATCTGCCTTTTCTTCTTGGCGCTCAGATGTTCTATCACAAGGCTATTTTCTGTCTGCTTCTGAGGCGACCTCAGCAACAGATACGACCTCACAGACTCTCTCCAAACTGGAGCTTCCTCTGGCGGAATCTTTGTCATGACCTTTCTGGGAAACTTTCTGTTGCTGCCTCCCAAATGACCAAAGATGAGGAACTTCTTTCAAAAGATGGCCCCACTGTGGGCTGAAGCCTTTGCTGCAAGCTCTCTTTCCCTGTGGCCACCACAGGGTATGCTCCATCAGGCACTGCAGGTGGACAGCTGTGGGGGATTAAAGCCTCAGGTGGAGTACGTGAGTGGCAGGCTTGGAGTTGCTCATCCGAAGTCAGCTTTGTGCTCATTAGTCTCTCTCAAGCTTTCTCTGCTTCATGGTTGGTCCTTCCTAGAGCTGGGTCACTATTCCTCCTGGTTCCATATTCCAGCAGGCCTCACGTCATCTTTCCTGTGGACCCTGTGACCCATGAGGAAATGGACCTTTACTGTCTTGGTCACAGATTTATCCTCCTTGGCTTCAACAAAACGATTCCTCATCAACTGAACCACAAAACCATCCCTACTACTATTGTTACTAAACAACTTGTCCTGACATTTACCAAAGTATGTGCCAAAGAACTTTTGTACAGGGATCTATGAAAATATGTGTTGGAAATGCTGTATATGTTATCTTAGAGATTCACAATTCTCATGAACATATTGAAAGCTCTGAGAAGCTCTTTAGCAAAGACCCAAAACTTTGTTCAATGTAGTGTTTCTCAAGCCTAATTGCCCATGAAACCCAGTCCATTCTGTGGAAATCTCAGGAACACTCTTTAGGAAATCCTCAGGTGGACCAATGCGTTAGTAGAGCTTCCTATTTTAGTTCATACATTCTAGGGTCCCCAGGCGTCTTTATCGAATTTAGTCCTGGGACTTCTGCAAGCTCTCTGTCCTTATTCTATTTTTCAAGTAAAAATTTTCTACTATGAGAACCCCTATTCTGTTAGATGTATGTTCCTCTGATTGGAGAAAAGATTGCTTTAGCATCCCTAAATCTAAAATGCATTGAATTTTTCAATTAAAAAATTTCTTCAGTTCTTTCCTTTTTTTTCTGTTTTGAGGAAGATTAGCCCTGAGCTAACTACTGCCAATCCTCCTCTTTTTGCTGAGGAAGACTGGCCCTGAGCTAACATCCATGCCCATCTTCCTCCACTTTATACATGGGACACCTACCATAGCATGGCTTTTGCCTAGCAGTGCCATGTCCACACCCGGGATCCGAACTGGCGAACCCCGGGCCGCCGATAGCGGAATGTGGGAACTTAACCACTATGCCACCGGGCTGGCCCCTCTTCAGTTCTTTCTTTGCGATTAAAACATAATGCTTTTCCCACCACTGGCCTAAAATCACTATTTAAAATATTTAGTAAGCACTAGCATTTCAGCTAGCCACCTACATCCTGCTGCTTCACATTAGAATCAGGATTCTTTAGATCCTGGAGCAACTTCTAAAATGAAGAGAAAGATGCAACTTGGTTTTGCGTTTTTCCCTGCAGAGTTCAATTGAGAAGGTTTTTATACTTTGGCTTTAGAAACATAGGTCACATTTACCCAAAGATATTTTAGGATGAAATTGGAGAAGTATTTTTGGAATCTCACATTTGGTGATGGCAGACCTGTGTCAAATCCTGTGTTAATTTGAATATTAAAATTCAATGTGCTTCAATGAATTTCTCACTCTCCTTTTAATTGCTAACCTGTGGAGAAAAGTCTAAAGGGGGCGATGAAAACGGTTAACAGGAGACTCTTGCCTGGGGTGATTTTTGCCTCACACCTGCGGTAGGGAGGTTTTCCAATCTGGCTTCGTGCTCCTAGGAAGCGGACCGGACCGCTTGGCCTGGTTTCTAGTCACAGATCAGCTTTGGAGGTGAGGTCTGCAAACATCTGTGGCTGACTATTCTCAAAGCTAACGTCCTTAAAGCAGCCGATGATTGTCTGGGATGCAAACAGCTGTCCTCTTTTTATTTAGTAGATACATAGTTCTACCAGGTGATCCTCAGACTTCACTGTGTGTAGGAATTATCTGGGGATCTGGTTAAAAATGCGGACTCTGATTCAGCAGGTCTGGAGTAGGGCTGTGATTCTGCATTTTAAAATGCTCCCAACAGCTGCTGATGCTGCTGGTCCACGGACCACAATTTGAAGAGCAAACTTTAGTCAACATGAGTGATATGGGCAATGAGTTCAATGGTAGACTTCTTTACTGAGTCTGCCATGAGCATTGTACCAAAAACGACTGGTTGCCTTAGAGAATTCTCATTTATTCAATTAGTTTGAACGTTACTTTGAACTGGGAAGAATTGCTGTGTGCACCTATGTTGCTAACTCAGGGCTTTCACTTTCAGCACTGTTTACCTTTGGGCTGGGTAACTGTTTGTGGAGTTTGCAGAGACTGTCCTGTGCGTTGTAGAGTATTTAGCAGTATCCCTGGCCTGTACCCACTATTAGTACCCTCCCGCCTCCCAAATTGTGACAACTAAACATATCTTTAGACATTTCCAAATAGCCCCTGGAAGGCATAATCCCCACTGGGCTAACTTGGAATCATCTGGCATCGTGATATTTGTTGCAATCTGTTACAGAGTATCTGAGTTCGCAGACTTTTAGTTGACTACAATATAGACGTATTTCACAACTCTAAGTAAAGTTACCTTCATGAAAAAATAAAGTGATTTCCAACAAAGACTGTTTAAGTGTTAAGACTAAACATTTCACTTTCCCTGCTTGGCTGCAAGAACTTGATACCTTTTCTTTGCTGAGTCTTACATTTAAAATAGTGGAATATGTGTGCATGCATGTGTGTATACAAATATACATGTGGGGGGGTATAACTATATAATTTAACTTGAAGACATAGATGCTAATATATACATTATACATAATATATATTTAAAACAATAGCAAAATTTCTCCCTTTACACTTGTTTTCAGTCAAGAAATATTTCAGGGACTTAAGTGTGTAAAGTACGGTACTAGATAGATAACTGAAAAATTAAAGGATGACAAACTCAATTAAAAGAATCATTTTTATCATTGAAGTCTTCTGGGTCAGATACTTTAATATCGTGAATCTTGCATACACTAGGAATCAAAAGTTCAGTTAAAATGTTAGTTTCGAGTTAACACTTTTTGTAGTGTTCTGAAACCTTTGAGCCATTAAGAAAAACCAACCTGTAATTGCCAAGCGCTTCTGTTGTTTCCCTAGGCAACTTTCTATTGATATAATTAGAGAATTCTGACTCCCAGAAAACAGAAAAATCTCCCAACCATAAAGAACTCAGTGGTATAAAAAAGAAGTTTTCCAGTCTGGGAAGAAGATTTTCTATGAGCGTTATATAGTTGGAATCTGAAACTCTAATAGACTCAAAGGACCAAATTCTCAAAAGCCTTCTCATATGGATGGACACTCGATAACAGAACGTGGCAGTGAAAATGTAGTTACAAGGTTTATACCAAACCAGAACTACATAGCATCTTATAATTTCATCTTTAGTTTTTAGTGGCAAGCCCAAAATACTGTCATTTGTGCATGTTGCAAGCATTGTTTGTTCCTTGAAAATTCAAACTTTAATTTGAAAGTCGGCAAGATACTGTTTTGAAAATATGATCCAGCAATTATGCAACTATATTTCTATGCTAATATTTCTTCTAGAAAAAAAAGACTCATTTAGCATCTATATCACCTAGGACAGTTTCAGCTACAAATAACCAAAAACCTGCATAAAATGGCTTAAACAAAGAGCTGTAGTTTGTTACTTTTTAAGCATTTTCAGAGCCCCCTCTTTCCCAAAAATGTATATCTTCACATTTTTTGGTGAGAATCAATTGCATGTTCATCTTAAACCAATCCCTGGCAAGTGGAATATGATGGCCAGACTGGCTGGAATGAGTCAGGATTTATCCAAATCACGAGGAGAGGTAGCCACTGGCACAGAGCTGAGGCTCTGACAGATGGACCAAGGAAGAGGGGCATGGCCAGGGGTTAAGAGCATGGACTTTGGAGCAAGTCCAGCCCTGCCATTTGCCAGTCATGTGTCTTGAGCAAGTTATTCAACCTATTCATGCCTCCATTTCTCCATCTGTAAAATGGGTTGTCAGGAGGATTAAATGTTAGCATTTTTAAAGTGCACAGATCCATGCGTGGCACATATTAACTGTAATATGTATTTGTTAAACAAAATGCTCAAAATGTTTGTCAGGTACACAATCAATATGTACAGCATCTTGGAGGGAACCCAGTTTAACTTTCAGCTCAAATTGTTGGATGGATAATGCAGTTGAAGAAATCTCTTTCTGAAACAGTTTGTTTCTCAAGCTGTTGCTGACAGACACTTATCCAAGAGACTCTGGGCACGGTATTTCATGCCGCAGCTAGGCTTCAGTGACAAGGGGTGAAACAAGGAAGGAAAAGAGGCTCTGTCATTTCCTTGTGGGAACAAAGCAACGAGAACCCACTCACAGGGAAGCCTAGTCCCACGAGGTTTGTTTATCCCAAGTCTAAGGACATTTGGCCTTCATGTGGATGAGGAAGACACCACAGAGGAAGGAGCCAAAGAGAGGCAAGGCAGAGAGATGTAAGATACTGCATCCCTCACTCCTCCGCTTTCCCCAAGGAATATCTTCCTCTTGTTAAATGAGAGAAAAAGAACTGTAAGTTGGCTTAAGAGAAACAAAGCATTTGTTTAAGAGAAGTCTTGAGCAACTCTGAAACTTGAAGAGTTGGAGATAAATCAATGTGAGAGGCTTTAGTTGCAAAGTTAGGTAAATGAAGACTATTTATACAGCTCTCTTTGAAGCTGAATATATGGATAAAGAGATCTATCAATGATATCAGTAAAATGATAACTAGTACACAATATTGTACCCCCTGAGGAATGAATTGTGAATGAATGAATGAAAGGCAACAGATGCCATTCGACCTTAGTTTGGGATGAGGGCTCAGTTTTGGTACCAAGAGCCCCTTAGCGATTGTACATCTATGTTTAGACATTCTCAAAAGCCTCCCAGAGGGTTCCTCTTACTGTTCCCACCCCTTGAGGCAGTGAAAACTCAACCATCTGTCTATATACAGCAGCATCAGCACTCTCCTGGCAGGTGGGCTATGTTGACTCCCATAGGCTCGGCCACAGAAGGCTCGGTAGATATCAACACAGACATAGACAGTTTCACAGCTACAAAGTGTCTTATGTTTACAGCGGCTGAAAGCTGCTCCAAATGAGTGGGAACAAATGCCTTCATGTTGTGCTGCAGGCCTGACACAATGCTCTCTGTCTGCTGAACAGCCCAAGCAGGCAGAGATCTCTAAGTGTATGTACAAAGTGATATAATCTTCCACTCTGGCTCCAGCCACAGACAGGAGTTCAGCTAAGCTTCATCTTACACAGACCTGCAGGCACGGCCTCCCACCCAAGGGTCCCTATGTCATCGGATGTGAGGGAGTGAGGGGCTGATTTCTTTCACCTCTTGTCATCTCTCCTATCAGAGTCATTGCACAGGGTGAACCCAAACTACACAGAACCCTCTTCCCTACCCTCCCTCAGTCATTCTGGAATCACCTTTTTTTCCTGAGAGACTTCATTCAAGTGCACACAGGGCCTCCTTGAAGCTGAAAAGTCATACACAGGCCACAAACAGCCAAAGAAGTGGCCATAATGCGACTAAAGACATACATGTCTCATTATATGTATGTGACAATCACAATTCTGTTGTAGTTTTTTAGCGGTTTTTCTCCTCTTGATGACATTATCGATAATGTATTATTTTTATTGAGGTAAAATTTGTGTACAGTGAAATGCCCAGATCTTAAGTGTACAACTGAATAAGTTTTTAAAAATGAATATACCCACATGGTCACCACCCAAAACAAGATGAAGAACATCTCTCTTAGCCCCGAAAGTTCCCTCATGCCCCCTTCCAGCCACTCCCCACCCTCCACAGCCACAGTTGTTCTCATTTCTATTGACACAGACCCATGTTAAGACATCTCAGTTACCCTTTACTACATCGGCCTTTCACTTAAAACAGCACCCACTCCCCTTACAAGATCTTCAGGCTGCAGCCACAGCTGGCCTGACCTCTCCAAGCTCATCCATCTTCTTGCTCACTATGTGGTTACTCGAACTTGCCAAGCCCTTTCACGCCCTGGGCCTTCCCACAGACTCTTCCCCCTCTGAGACGCTCCTCTCCAACTCCCTTTCCTTATACGGATGGGCTGGATTTTCCTTCCTTAGGTCACAGCTGAAAGGGCATCTTCCAGAAACTCTCCAACTCCCCTCTTAGGAGGTCTCCCCATGCCCCCAAATGCCATTTCCTCTATCACCTCAACATCTCCCCTTCCTAGTTGCTCTTATCTGTTGGTGTCCTGGCTTATTCACTACTAGACTGCACACTGCATTCATTCATTCATTCATTCATTTATTCCACAAGATCTACTTAGGATTTGCTCTGTGCTATACACTGCTCAAGGGGCTGGGAATACAGCAGTGAAAAAACCAGAATCTGCCCTGCCAGCTTGCATTCTAGGGGGAGACAGAGCACAAATGAATAAGCAAATAATAGTGGTTAAGTCGGATGGTGATAAGGACTATGGAGAAGAATAAAGCAGGGAAAGGGAAGAGGGAAGTCTCAGGCCAGCAAGTGCTACTTATATAAGGTGGTCAGAGTCCTCCCTAGCACGATGACATCAGAGCAGACACTTGAAGGTAGAAAGAGAGCAAGTCATTTGTGTATCTAGAGGGGAGGGCATTCCAGGCTTCCAAAGGCAGGAACATGTCTGCTATGTTCCAGAAACAGAAAGGAGGCTGGTATGACTGGAGTGGGGTGAGTAAGGACGATATTCATGGTGATGGAAGAGAAGGGCTCCTCCATTGGTGATGATGGCGTGCTGGAAAGCCATTGAACAGACTTTGCCTTTTACTTTGAGTGAGATATTGGGGTCGGGGGGGGGGGGTCTCTGGGAGACCAGTTAAAAGCTCTTCAATAATCCACTGGGGAGATGACAGTGGCTCTGGCAGTAGAAGTAGAGGTGCTGAGTAGTGATCATATTCTAAAACACACTCTGAGGGTCAAGCCACTAGGCTTTGCTGATGGACTGGATGTGGAATGTGAGTGAAAGGATGGGAGTCAGAGTTGACTCTGGAGGAGCTGATTTGGACTGGGGCTGGGGTATATTGGCTCACTTTTGGACATGCTTAGTTTAGGATGTCTATCAGAAGTCCACGTGACTTCTAACCCCACTCCCAGGCAGACTAGATGTGTGAGCCTGGAGTTCTGGGAAGACAGAACTGAAGAATGGAAGACATGCATTTGGGAGTTGACAGTCTACGGATACTATTTAAATATATGAGACTGAGTAAGATGTCCACAAAGTGCGACTGTGTCTGTTTTGTTCACCACCACATCCAGTGCCTAGAACACCCAAATATGTGATGTATAAGTGAACGATCCAAGCAACAACCCATGTGCTTTCTTTTCTGCAAGTTGGTTTACTAAGCTATTGTCCACTCTCCTTCAAACCATTCCCACAAACAGCCCTGAAAAATGTCATTAAGTTACAGAAACCAGAACACCAAGGTGACCTTACCCATTTTGTGCACACTCAGGTGTGCCTTTCACATCTCAGTTTGATCTCTCTAGAAGCCAAGCCCATGCTTTTCTGCATTCATAATTCATAGGGAGACAGAGGATGCCATTTAGCACAAAGCCATCGGACAGAACCCAGGGCACCTTTGTGGAGGCCTCCCTGAAATCGGGAAGCTGACATCTTAACTCCTATCTCACTGCTGACGGTTGCCTTCTGCCAAGGAAAAAAGGCCTTAAATGCGTGTGGTGATGGGAACACGAGCCACATCTGCAAAACTCAGACTACAAACAAGCCCCCCTGACTCCTATACCACTGAAAGCCTCCATCACTGAGTTTGGAACGGCTGAACCATGACTGATGATGTGTCCACATCTCACTGCTAATGCTTTGTTGACCCCGCATTATTAGAACCTCGGACCGCAGCTGCCTCCTATTAAGCCCAGGTTTGTAGTGGGTCAGCCTCTGCGGGCTTGCTTCAGGGTTTCCAAGACCTTCGGAGGCACCCAGTACAGAACACTTAAGACTTTTGGATTACAGTTTGGAAATGTGAAAGATGGCGTGAAGAAAAGAACCGTAGGGATGGTGGAGCGCCATCACGATGCCTACCCAAGATCACGGGCAATGGGTTTTTCAGGAGCTGGTGAGGCTGGTGCTCCCTTCGCTTCGCTCCATTTCAGAGTTCCAGCAGTGTGGAGGGGAGCCTGTCTCCAGTCAACCCCCTCCCTCCTACAGCCCACTTGCTCTTGATTAACTACCTCTCTCTTTACGTGCCACATGTCCAATAGTCTAGGCAAGAAAGTCCTGCAATGTGAAGAAAGTTATTGCAACAAAAAGGGAAAGAATTTTCATGTTCCCAAAGGTAACCCTCGTGATAAACACTTCTTTATTGCAGATTACTATTTTCGACTCCAGTTCTAACTTTATTCCTATTTATGTCCCACAGAGTAAGTGGGAAACTTGGCCATGTGTTTTAAATATGATTTTAAATCATCAGATCATGTTCCATTTTCACACATTTTGGAGCTGTCCCTTAGGTCCCAAGCATCTCCTTTTCTAACTTTTACATTAAGTTTTATACTTACCCAAAATAGCTACTAGTTGACACAGTTAGTATTTACTGGTTTGGATCCCAGCTCTGTCAGTGGACCAGGTGACCTAGGTTGAATTAGTTATTCTCTGTGCTCCACAGTTTCCTCATTTGTAAAATGAGATAGATGTTAACCCCATACAGTGCTGTGAGTATAAAGTGGCATAAGGCACATGAAGGACTTAGCACAGCACCCGGCACGCTGCCAGGCAGCTCTGCTTTATTAACCATTAACTACTGTTTTCTCTGGCATGGTGTGGCCCCATGCGCTTCCAGATTAGCGGGTTATGTAGAAAGGACAGCACCTCCCACAGCATCCCAGATGTGTCACACTCCTTTCCTCTTAGAGTGGATACCATGAAACGGTATTCACTCTCTCTTTCCAGATGAATAAAATATTCAGAAAATAAAATTAAATTTCTCTGTATCATTGAATCACAAAGTAGTGGGATGGGCCTTTTGTTTGCAAAGGCATTTCAGGGGGATTTTCATATTTTCTGCAGACTCTTTTGTGCCCTGTATGGTCAGGGCGCCTCAGCTCTGAGGATAGCTGGGGAGACAGGAATTGGTGTCAGGCTTGGGAGAATTGCAGAGAAAAGCCCCAAAAGTACCATTCCAACTAGTCTTATCAGCTCTGTAAAAGTCAGCATAAACCTCTCCACCACTCTCACCCTGCAGCTCCAGGAACAGCACCGCAGAGCACAGTGCCGGTCATTGTCACCTCACACCCTCATCTGCCTACGGGCCTCAGCTCATCCACCAACAGGGATGTGGTGGAGGCCGGTGACCTTCCACCCTCCACGTGAAAGGACTGTATGGACTCTGCACTCTTCCTCAGCTTTGCTTTGTCTTTATGCATCCTATCACCTTCCCTCTTTTCCCTCCATGCTTTGCTATTGGGGCAAAAGTATAGGCGTGATCCTAAACAAAAGGGCGGATCTAACTTAAAAGACTTAGGGACTCAAGCCTTCCACAAAGCCCACTGTGCTATGTCCCAGAGCAAGGATTGGCTGGTCCCAGTCTGACCAGCAATGCTAGAGAGGGAAGAGGGAACACTCACGACAAAATGAGGGCTGGGATAGGGGTATGGGTGGAAATGTCACATCAAAGTCGCTCCTTTGAGCAGCACACACTGGGTCCACAGAAGGCCCATTACCTGGAAAAAATGACACATCACGCTGCTAGTATTCACTAACACCTTAGCAAGGCTGTCTGCTTTCAGCGGGAGGATGTTGATGGAGCAGTGATTCAATAGCCTTCAATACCTGGGCTGGCTGCTTCTTAGATCTGAGGCCCTCTAAGGTCAAGTCAAGACAAAAAGTGTTTCTTCCCAGGTAGGAAGTTAAATTAATTGTCAGATCATGCAAAATAGCAGGTAAATCAGCCTCACTATCCAAACTCAAGAGTTCTGGCAGCGTCTATAAAAATAAAAATAAGAAAACAGTGGGAGGAGAGAAATCTGAACCCCGTAATAGATGTGAGAGGCAGGCTCTTTTTTGTTTTAATTCCCATAACTCAGCACTTTTCCTAGAACTGGTCTAAATTTTGCCTTGTTTACATCTCAGTGATTCTGTTCAGTAATGCAAGTCTTGCCAGAGGACCGGATAATGCAGTAGCCCCTCGGTATTCCCTCGCAGCTAGTGTGTCCATTCAATCATCAAGGAGGTGGAGGGGTTATAACTGTCGTGCAGGGAGAAGACTGCACAGGGGAGTGGCTAAAAGTAGAGTCAGACAGTCCGGCTACTTATTAGCTGTGTGGCCTTAGAGAAGTTACTGTGCCTCACTAAGCTTCAGTGTCCTCTTGGGAAAAGTCAGGATATCACAGCAGTCTCATCTTTCCAAGCACCTGGGTTTTTTAAAGTCAGTGCATAATATAATCATCAATTATAGAAAAAAATGTGCTGTTTCTTTTTTGAGCCCCAAATGAAATAGTTGATTTGTGCTTAGGGACTGCATTGTATGAAAAACACTTACTATCTTCAAATATTACAAGTCTAGGGCAATAATTCAAAGCAACAAGAGGTTCACAATCTGATCGACACACAGGAACTGAGATGCACTGGGCATCATTCACTGCTTGACTGAAATGTCAGGTAGAATTGCCTGAAATCTCAGCTGATGCTCTCCTCCTTTTTCCCACCCTCACCTTCTTCCCCACCTTCACCTTCTCTCTTATTTGAACTCCAGCCAGCTAAATTCTAGTTTGATGCAGTTCAACTGGAACATACACATGAAAGGATCGGTGCAAGAGTTAAAGCAATAAGGCATCTAAGGCAGCCGTGGAGGTGTGCCACTTCCACGTCTCGTCAAGAGTGAGCCTGCAGCAAGCTGTGTAGTGAGTGCAGCCTCCACCTGCTGTGCCTTCAGGATCCATTGCAGTGTTCAGGCCAAGGCCACACTCTTCCCAGGCAGCTCCCAGCCAATGTGAGCATAGGAGGGATTCCAGAGCCAGGCCATTCCTGCCCAATACGGACTCTTCCAATGAGCAGTCTTTGCCCTGGGGCTCCCTGCTGGCCTGGCCAAGACTTTTTCAGAGCTGCACTGCAGTCTGAAGCTCTCACCCAGTCCTCCTTCCTGCCCTTCCATCCTTACCATCAAAGACGTCGACCAGCATCATGGTTTGACGTTCTCCCTGCCTACTTCACAGGCATTCCTCTTTAATTTCTAATTCTATCCTGTCACCCGCTTCCCAGAGGACCTGAACTGACAGCAAATAAAGTACTGGGCATAGAATGAAGGCTCTGGAAATGTTAACTCTTATTGTTACAGTAATTATGATTTGATTAAACTAATGTCTCCACTAATAGAAGATACTCTTAGAGGCAGCTACTCTCATGATGATTTGACCCAAGAGTCCTCTGTAGAATCTTAGGCCTTGCCTAGCCTGCATCCATTTTTCTGCCCCTGTGGCACGGTTCCCAGCAGAAGATCATTCCTGCTTTTCCTAACGCTTCACTGTGCAGAGAGAATTTCAAAACTGCTAGAGGATTTGGTAAAAGATATTGAAAACTTCAGAATTACCTGGGGAAATGGACCTCTGCAGCCCTTCATCTTAGCAAGAACAAACACCATGGTCCTAAGAGCCTTCTTAAAACAAGCATCAATGAAAGCGGCATTCATTAAACAGAGCCTGTCCCGAGGGTGTTCTGTGTCAAGTCATTCTGAGCCGCCCAGCATGTGTAACACTGGTGCAGGCAGGATATTGACTAGTCATGGAGAGGAAAATGATGGGAAAGACAGAAGAGTCTGTGAAAACATCCATCAGCCTGCAGCCCTAAAACATGTCCATTAGAGCACATGAAACACTTTTCAGTGACAGGTCCCACAAATACTGTTGAGAACTCTGTTACAATGACAGCTGTAAACTCCATTCTCCTGAGATCTAAGAGGCTGGTTCCAATTCGTGACCACAGACTTCACAGATTAGCGATCAACAATATGATAATGGCTTGTGATAAAGGTGTTATTGACGCTCTGCTTATCACAGCAGAGAAGAAACTGATGATCAACAGCAATCAGGTGCTTAATAAAACTGTACTTTGCAAATAATGCTGCTGAAAAGGTTGTCATGGGTGGCACAAGGGACTCAGCAATCAATCCCGATGAACCCACAGCTCTTTTTCTTTTTGAAAGCACTTCCTCAATAAAAATAAAAACTATGTGACTTTTGTCTCATCTGAAGAAAGGGGAATGAACTTTGATCTGATTATCCACATAAAAGCCACGAGTATGATGATCACCCAAGTAGACCCTGGCACGCTCAGGAGTCAAGGGCGAGACTGCAGAGAGGGAGAAGAGGAAAATGCCGGTGATGGCTACAGGTCTCACCCAGTTCACAAAGCCAGCAGTGACTGGGTCTCAGCATGGAGTTCTGTAATTGTAATGTGTGTGTTGCTAATAAAATAACCTGAAAAAGGGAAGGGTCCACACCCATCACAATCCCACAGCCACCCCTTTTGGGGTGGGGGAAATTATATCAAATTACTAGGAAAAGCAAATGGGGTTGTAATCACCTGTCTCTAACACTCATTACCCAATTGTGATATCCACTCCTGTTTCTATTATGCCAAGTCCATTCTAGGTCGATAGACCTTCTGCATTAGAAAAAAACCTTAGCTTGGGAATGTGATAAACCTGGGCCTGAGGATGGTTCTGACCTTTCTCTAGCTGTGTGCCAACAGGCAAGTTACTTTTCTCTTGGAAACTCAGTTTCCTCATCTGGAAAATAGGGAACTACCCAACAGAGTTTTGTGAGACAAAATACCATCCTGTATGTGAGAGGCCCTAGCATCTTGTCCTAATAGATTATTTAAAATCAGTCACAACCTATCATGTAACATGGGACAGATGCACAAATTGCTCCCCTTTATTTTGTCATCTGCCCTAAGAAATAAGAAGAAGGGATTTATTTTTAATAGTGTAGTTGTAAAATTTCACTCTAACCTTAGAGAATTTTAGTAATATCATTAAAAGGCCTCAGGATAGCTCAGTAACTTCATCACAATAATAGCTAACATCTCACTATTAATTACTTTATTAAATTCCAGGCACTATTCAAAGTACTTTACATCGATTACTTCATTTAATCCACAAAACTGCTCTATGAGGTAGGAACCCTATTCTCCCATTTTACAGATGAGAAAATTGAGTCACAGTGAAGTTTAGTAACTTGTACAAGGTAACATAACCTGCAAGTGACAAAGGCTAGACTCTCCCACAGGAGTCTGATTTCCAATCGTATTTTCTAACAAGTATGCCAAAGACTAGACTTCTGGAGTGGTTAGCCAAGTTCTATTTTTTGACCTGGGTGGTGTTCACCATGTGTTTTATTCATGTAGTTTTTGGAATCAGTTTAATTTTATTAAAAAACGTTTTTAAATAATAATATTGGTAGCTAAAATTTTACCACTTGAGGCTTTGGGCAAAAATTGAGTATGAATTTTGCATGTTGTGTGTTTTTCAACGATAGGCACAGAATGAAGATTCTGTATTGCTGAAATAATATTTGTCTCAGTTGTTCAGGACAGCGGCACAAAAGCAAATGGAAATTGTATTTTCAACTTATGGTAGGAGGTGCTGTTGTTCACCAGAGTCCATTGGAAAAAATGGGGAAACAATATAAGGAAAGTGTTTTTCTTTTGGCATTCTGAATTGCCCTCCCCTCGACTCTGTATTTTTCTCAACATTTGTTTCTCTGTGTACTTGTCTCTTAATTTCTCTCTCTCATCCTTTCTCTTTCTCTCGTCCCTCTACCTGCTTAGTCCCAGATCCATATCATTCTAGCTCTCTTCTCCCTGCCTCTCTCTCCTTTTCTTATACAGCACTTGAGAACATTTCTTATTGGTTTTATTTATTGAATATTAATGGCGTATTGCTTAGTCTTCATTAAAAATGGTTGAGTAGATTGTGTCCAACCTTCAATTAATCCTCTTAAATTAAGTTTCCATTGACACAGGTTGACCCCTTGGTTGACTTTTATTTTACTAGCTCAATAGTTTCTATTCAATAAAAAGCTTCTGTACATTATGGAAGTTTAGGGTTGGAAAGGTTACCAGGTTATGGCCTAAGAAGGAAATGAATATATGAGCATAAATTTCCCAAAGTCATCTGATTTCTCCTCACATCTTGCTTTCCCTTTCTCCTGCAGACACTCAACAAAGAAATCACTTGCCGAGGCTATTTCTCAGTCTATGGCTCAGATGGGCCTTAGTCTTGCCATTGTTAAAGAGATCTATGGCAAAGTCTATACTCAGAGATACCAGCGCGACATGCAAGGATGTACCCTCGGAGGCTGGGAGTGGCCAGAAAGATCCTCCCCTAAGCCCAGGGTCTCTGGACCTCATCCCCAGAACTAATTTGTGGATTGGGACATGATTCACAAATCTGATTACCAGGCAGGAAAGTATATTTTAAAAAATCCCCTTCTCTCTGACAAAGAGACACTGCATTGTTTATTCAAAAGCTGTATATGGGCTGTTCCTCAGTATACAGTGTAGTGTGTATCATCCTTCCACCTGAATAAGTACTGGATGCTCCAGCCCTTCCCTCATCAACATGGTCCAGACCAGATTCTCAGAATTGGGGCCCTGCTAGCCTCTGGACCTTGAAAATCTTGACTTATCACATGGAGCCTTTATAACAAACCCTAGTCCCACATCCCCCATTTCAGATTCTAAGACATCCTTAACTCCCTCTGGGAGGTCACTGCCTGATCAGTACCTCGGACAGTTCCACTACTTCTGCTGGGGAGCAGCACATACCTGTTGGTTTGTTCTGTAAGCTGGCTGTTGCACCTCATCCTTGACCTCTTCCTCCGGTCCTGAGAACACTATTTCTTCTTCCTCATCCTCACTTTCTTCAGAACAGGAATCAAACGCATCAGCATAATACTCTTCAGCCACAAGTGGGTCTTCTGGGATTTCTGAAATAAAGAATAAACAACAATCAGGTCCCACCAGTCACTAAAATTATAATGAGGCTAGGATCTCCCATGTTCTCCCAGAGATGTATATTTTGTTTGCATTGACAAAGTTTTCATGGAATGTAGAGCTGAATCTTAGCTTCCTGAAAGTATCCGGTTGAATGAAATAACAACTTGGCAAATAATGACAGTTTCACTTCTTCCTTTCCAATTTGGATCTTTTTTATTTCTTTTTCTTGACTGATTGCGCTGGTTGACTTCCAATACTGGTGCAGTCACTATGGAAAACAGTATGGGGATTCCTCAAAAAATTAAGAATAGATCTACCATATGATCCAGCTAATCCACTACTGGGTATTTTCCCAAAAAACATGAAAACACGAATGCATAAAGATACATGCACCCCTATGTTCATTGCAGCATTATTCACAATAGCCAAGACTTGGAAGCAACCTAGGTGCCCATGAAGGGATGAATAGACAAGGAAGATGTGGTACTTATACACAATGGAATACCACTCAGCCATAAGAAATGATGAAATCCAGCCATTTGTGACAACATGGATGGACCTTGAAGGTACTATGCTAAGTGAAATAAGTCAGAGGAAGAAAGTCAAACACCATATGATCTCCTTCATAAGTAAAGATAGAAACAAAGACAAACAAACACATAGCAACAGAGATTGGATTGGTGGTTACCAGAGGGGAAGGAGGGAGAGAGGAGGGCGAAAGGGGTGATTAGGCACATGTGTGTGGTGATGGATGGTAATCAGTCTTTGGGTGGTGAACATGATGTGGTGATACACGGAAATTGAAATATATAACGATGTACATCTGAAATTTATATAATGTCATAAGCTAATGTTACTGCAATAAAAAATAAAAATAAATAAATAAAAATAAAAACTAAAAAAAACTCAGCACAATTAAACCAGTAGAGGAAAGCAGAGATGACTCTATTTGCAACCACCTTCCATCTATTTTGAAAATAGAAGAATAAAACCATGAAACAAGAAGAAATGCTCTCCTAAGAGTCTTACATTTGGAGGCATGAATCCTTATTACGGAGGAAGGGATTTAGGAGCCAAAGCAGGATCAGATGGCTTGGCTGCGGGACCCTATTACACACCCACAGAAAGTTTTTGCAGAGGCAGTTGGAGTGGAATTATGTCAGCACTCCTCCTGGGAATTTCTTTCTTAAAGAAGATTTAGGGTGGTGAGACCAGGCAAGGTGGATAAGATATACGGCAATGGCATTTTGGCAAACTGAGGAAAATGTTACATTCTTTCTAACAAGCCATGAAGGCTTTTGAGATCGAGTTCACTCAGGGGATCTACCTACTCACATCTACACATGGCATTTATTTAAAAAAAAAAAAGAAAGAAAGATCACCCACTTAAGCTGATGCCAAAAAGTGGCTATCTAAGTTACTTGATGCAATATTATTACTCACTAAAAATATAGTTAGTGCTTATAAAGGTCTTCAACCAAGAAAGGCCAAGAACGGATCACAAGAAAGCATAGTGATATCAACTTCAATTTGCTATGAGGGCCTAGAAATAGAGAAATATCCTTGGGGAGAAGAGGAAATCACATAATGATTTACCACATTAAAACCATGGGCATTTTAGGCTTTGCACCGTACTCTGACTTACAAACAAAATTCTTCTTCTAAATTGTAACACGAAATGCTGTTTTTCATCCCATTGTTGCCACTTTATGTCTAGTGGGAAAAATATAAAATTGGGGGTCAGAGAATCAAGATTCGATCTAGCTCTCCCACCTCTTAGATGAGAACCTGAGCAAAGGATCTGAACTTACTGAGCTCCAACTTCTCCAGGAAAACTGGCATGGAGTTAATCTAGCAGGGTAGCTATGAAGAGTGAATGACTCTTATGAAAGCATCTGTATATAAGGAAACTTTATACACATGTGCACTCAATTTCCACATCTGTAAAAATGGACTTTGCATTAGCTGATTCCAGATCCTTTAAAAGTAAAATACTTAGTAGATGTAGGATTCCTTGACAATGGAAGACTTTAAGATCTTTGCTATCCATGATTTCCCATAAAACAGAAAACGCAGTGCCATGGAATCAAAGGTAGTCAGCTCAAAAGACAAAAATTACAGATAATCACAACTGCCTGTGCCAATTCCTTAGGCAGGGGTATACTGGGGAGCCCACACTTTCTCTTGGTAACTCCGACGCAGCCTGTTTTCCCTTCAGAGCACTGATTTTCAGGTGAGCACCAGATGAAATAGGTTATTTGTATATAGGGGACATGTTTTATAAAAATCTGTATTCAACTCACACTCAGAATGACAAGAGGATCACAGCAAGAGACGTATACGAAAACTAAAATCTACTGAGAGGACGGTTCAGGTGTTTAATGTTTCCCTTAAGTAGGAGCATATGCTGGTTGAGTGGAATGGTGGACAGCACCATAAGACTTCCTGCCTCCCCCCCACCCCCTACCTCTCCCTGAATCTCTGTGCCTCTCTCACAGTGCTGTCCTTTCTCTCTCTCTCTCTCCACTTCCTCCTATTTCCTTTCCCTCTCCCTGTCTCTCTCTTTGACAGTTATTCATTCATTTACTCATTCGTATTTTCTCCCTCTTGCTCTCCCTCTTGCTCTGTTCCTCCCCCTCCCCCACCTTCAGGCAAGAATATTTGCTTTCAAACTTGACAATGAAAAATATCATTTACATTGCTGCCCAGTACAAAGAAACGTGTTTATATTTGTGTATGTGAATATATATATCTTTATAGTTGAAACAAGTTTCACGCATCAAGATTTACCGTCATATATGGCACACTCTGGTATTTTGCATTCTATTGAATTCTTTTTAAAATGCTAGGTGCGACTTGCTAAACTGATTTCTCAACCCGCCATTTGAAAACCAGTGGCTTAAAAGGATGGTTTTGGCATCAAAATGATCTGCATTTAAATCAAGGCTCTAACATCAGCTTCATAACATTAGGCATAATTTAAACTTTCTGCACCTCAGTTTTCTCATCTGTAAAATGGGGAGGACAGTACCCATCTCACAGAATTGTGTGAACATTAAATAGTATAATGGATGCAAAGCACTGTGCACATGGTATCTACCCAACAAATGTTAGTTACTAACATTTAACATCAAACTCTGCAGTTTTGCCTGTAATGCTCAACACCAGGAAGAAATATAAATATTGGACAATCATAAATATACACCAAGTTTAATTTTAATATATATATATTTTTTAAATAGAATCACTTCTCAAAATCCATGTAGTACGCAACTCAAATGGGCAATAAGGAATCACTGCTCTGTCTAGTCTCCCTTCTGCTTAGCCGTTTCACCACTCTGGTCTCCTCCCACTGTCCTTCCTGTGCACTGGTTCCTCCCGGCAGCTCAGAGGGAACCTCGACTACAGGGGTTGACAAACTTGTTCTGTAAAGGGCTGGAGAGTAAAAATGTTAGGTTTTACAGGTAAAACAGTCCCTGTCACAACTACCCAACTCTTTGCAGTCTGAAAGCAGACACAGACGATACCTAAACAAATGAGCGTGGCTGTGTTCCAGTAAGATTTACAAAAGCAGGCAGTGGGCTGGATCACACAACAGCTCTACAACACAGATAAATCTTTCTCTTGCTAAATGTTAAGCCCCTCCTCCCATAACATGACTCCTTGCGCACAGAGTCCCCTCCCAGGAAGGAGAGAAAGGAAAAAAACGGTCAGGGGGAAAGTGCCTCCTGCCACATATGCCTAGGTCTCGGACCAAAGTGGGACGAACCCATCTCCAGTATTTCCTAAGCAAGCACCACTCACTGGGTGCAGCTCAGAAAAGGGTTCACTCTCAAAGGGAGGCATCAAAAGAAATGTTAAGTCTGCTCAAACTGTGTTTGTCAAGCTGTGTGTTTTTCGTACACGGGCTCAATGTGAAGCCTTATTAGGCTAAGGCTCATTTCTCCTGTCATTGAAGGAGAAATAGTCTGTGATAAATAGCTTTAATTTCCTCGCACCCTGAAGTCAGCCCTGTAACGGAAGCGCTGGAGCGGCATTCCAGATCTCCACCACCCTGGGTGGGCAGTGACAGAGCGCGGTTGTGAAGGACTCCAATAATGGTGCCTGAGCTTGAACAGATGTTGCAAATCCAGGCCGGAGACAAAGAGGAGTGATCACCTTCTTCCAGGAAAAGGATGCCCTTTAGCAGACCCTGCAATCAAGACCCAATAAATTCCTTCCTCTAAGACTAAAGTGAGCATCAGGATCACCTGCAGGGCTTGATAAACCGTGGAGCGCTGGGCCCCACGCAGAGTGGCTGACTCAGTAGGTCTGGGGTGAGGCCTGAAAACGTGCATTCTTAAAAGTTCCCAGGGGACACTGGTGCTGCTGGTCCAGGGGCCACAATTTGAAAACCACTGCTCTAGGATGTGACTAGTTCAAATAAAACTACTATCATACACTCTATAGAAACACTATAATAAAATATATGTCTCTATATTATCTATACATCTAACCTTTACAGACAGAAAAAACAAGAAATAAACTTACTTTGGAAGAGCTCAAATTGTTATACCATTAGTTGTCTCAACTCTATGGAGTTATAGGGGACTATTCCCATTTTATTGACGGGAAAAAACAAAGCTATGAGTAGGCAGCCCAAAATTACAGCACTTTAGTTTGTAAAAGCATATTCACATCCATTATTCCATTTGATCATTGCAACAATTATTCAAGTTAGACCAGAACAACATATTCATGTCATTTTTCAGATAAGGAAAGGGAGGCTTAGACAGGCTAATAACCAACCAAAGGTCACACAGCTGTATGCATGGTGGACACTAGACTAGAATGCAACTTACCTGAATCCTTTTTTCCACTGAATTAGTGCTATTTTACGCTTAGCTAGGAATTTTCATCTTTGCTAGTAAAACTACGTCGTAGATAAAAGTCATGATTGTCTTCCCCATAATTCTGAAAGATGTTAGACAACAAGGGTCAGATTTTTGACTGATGGATAGAAAAACTGAAGCTTAGTCATCCTGGTAAATTGTCTGAAGGTAGCTGGAGATATCGAATGCCAGGGCCCTCACTCAGACTCAGCCCACCTGTCACTACCCTCTATCTTCGATGTGCTCAAACTGGAGTGTGCATCAGGAACACCCGGCATGTTAAAAGAGATTCCTGGCCCCCATGCCCAGCGCTTCAGACTCCGTCAGTCTGGGCAGGGGCCTGAGATTCTACAAAATGGTGCTGCTAGTCTGGCAACACACTGAGAACTAGTGCTCTATCTTATAGACCTTCAAGGAGAAAATGACATACAAGTGCAACTGTTCAATGAGAAAGTCTCCAATCCTATTATTGTACCAGCTCTTGCTTACTTCTAAAATGATCAGGAAAGGCATTAAAGAATTTTTTTAAAGACAGCCAATAAAATAAGAACTTTACCTAAAGTCAAAACCAAGTTTCCTTTAAAGGAACTTAGTTATGTGGAAGGAATATCTCAGCCTGTGCACCTACCATCATCCTAAATGATTCTAACCATCCTTATGCCTTGAGCAAATGCAGGTAATGAGCTTGGCAGAAAGGTTCTCAAAGGGTGGTCCCCAACAGCATCACCTGGGATCTTAGAAATGCAAATTCTCAGGCCTCCCAGGCCTACTGAATCAGGAAGTGGGGTGAGGTGCAGCAATCTGCATTTTAACAAGCCCTCCATTAGATCCTGATGTGCACTTAAATTGGAGAACCACAAATTTAGCACAATGACTGGCACTTTATGTCTCCTGAAACAAAAATAGCTTCTACTGATATCCCCAGTAGATAGTGAGCTCCTGGAGGGCAGGAGCCATGCCCGGTCTGTTCACCATGGTATCTCTAACCATGGCTCAAATTTCTTGTTGAATTAATGAATATCTAAATCTCTAAGAGATAAGGGCTTTCAAACTACCACATAGTATCTCACGCAAAGAATTCCCTAATCTTTTTTGGGGGGTGGGTGGGGAGGGGGATTGGTGATGGTGGCCGGGGCAGGGGAGGGTTGGGAAGGAGGAGGAGAGGAATGAGACAGGGATTTCTTCTGTTAGAGCCCTGCTCTCCTCCCTCTTTCCCACATACTTTGAATTTACATATCAGGTATAGTCATAACTTTGAACAGCAGACAGTATCTTCTTCATACTAACATTTCCAGCTACCTCCTACAGGCCTGCCGAGTTGGAGGACTCAGTCAAGATTCTCCAGAGTGTGATGGCACTCACTGTTAGACGGTGGCTTTCTCCAGGTGCCCAGACTCTGCTCCAGCTGCAAGATCACCCTGCTTCTCATTGGTATCTAATAATAGTGTCAGAATCGATTAATGTTTGTTGAGCTGGGTGGCCAAGTGACTTGTATTTTGGGAAATCCCACAGACTCACTCGCATTTTTCTGCCCCTTCTCCTAGGAAGTCAATATCTGCGAGATACTTTTTTAAATGGTTCTCATTATACCCACCATATGGGACAAAGCATTTCTTCATAAAGAGAGGATGCTCTTTATTTTAGCTACGATGGGGCAGATTGGGCATGAGTAGGGGACCTCAATAGCAGGCAGCTGCCCAGAGATGCCTTTCTTTGTTTTTCCTTTCTTTCCTAGTTTTCTGAAGGGGGTGATAGCTTTATTACACCAAGCCAAAAATAACAAACAAAGGCTATAATAAGAACAAACTGATTTATTGTTAGATCCAGATGTGGCATCTCCAAAGCTCACAGCCTCCCATCACAAATTAGGAGCGAAAGTGCTCAGAATGACAATCCTTATTATTACACTGACAAGGCAGTTCTCAGAATTTCTTATTTTCCTAAAAACGGCATTTATGGGTATGAAAAAGATTACCCTAATTTATTTTTTTAAGAAAAACACTTTAAATAAAGACATCATCTTCTCACATGTAGAAGAAACCTGTGATGGATATGCTACAACATTCTCAAAACACAGCATAAAAGACAAGGCCGTGAGAAGGCACTTAGGTGCAGACCGTGTCTAGGCTGAGCTGGCTCAGTTCCCCGAGGAGCTCCATTTGTGTAAGGTGTGGACAAATTGGGATAAAAGAGACAGAAATTGAAGCCAAAATTGACTGGTGATGTCTGCTGCTTCTGAGAAAGAAGGACTGCCTCCCACCAGGAGGGGTGTTACAGTGTAGAGACTAAGAGGACAAGCTGTAGGGTCAGACGGAGGTTCAAATCTGGCCTCTGTAGGGGAGGAAGACATTTCCTCTTCCCAAATGTGGGTTCGTCTGGCCGGAGAACGAATTAAATTCACATGAGACAGAATAGCAAGAGAAAATTAAACAAAGCTTTATGAGGAACCATGGCCCGGGGCCTTTCTTCCCGAAGGAAGAAAGGGCACCGAAGAAGTAGGGTACACATAGTGGTTATATATCTCCAAACAGGGTGTTTCACATGTGATTGAAATGTCCCTCCCACAATAGTCACAAGATTGCCCTGTCGGCACATTGCTTGATGGACACAGCAGGTAGTGGTCTGTTGTCTCAGAGGGCGTAGCCAGAGGCAAGTCGATTGTCTGGAGCTGGGTGGTCACAGGTGAGCTCAGCAATCAGTTCCTAGCCTAAAGAAAGATGCTTAATCCTTAAAGAAATGCCAAAGTTGGGAGGGGGAGGGAAGTCAGTTACAGGAGGTTACCAGACTAGCACAATAAAATGCAGATTTATGTCCTTGTCTTTGGTATTGATTAAGAGTTTTTAGAGAGAAGGTCATTGCCTTTCTTCTTCCTGGTACAGAGAGGGAGGCACCTTTACAGATAGAGATTTACCTTACAAACGTAAATGTGTCCTAACAAAGGGCAAGTTCCATTCCTCAGAGCCTCCTTGCCTGTCCCAGTTTATCAAAAGCAATCAGCCTCAAATAATCCTGATGCCAAAGAGACGTATCTTGGGGTGGCCAATTCCAGGTCCCCACACCTCTATTACTTATTGGCTGTGTGACCTTGGTCAAGCTACTTCACTTCTCTGGCCAGTTTCTAATTATAATTGGGTATAGTGAATATTATTGATGTCCCACCCAAACCTCCTTACCAAACACACTCCAAAACATAATTGGCACATTCATCCTCCAGCTGCTGTGAGTGTTGGTTGCTATGTTAGTCTGTTAGGTCTGCCTCAACAAAATGCCACAGACTGCGTGGTTTAGACAACAGAAATTTATTTTCTCATAGTTCTGGAGGCTAGAAGTCTGAGATCAAGGTGGTGGCAGGCTTGGTTTCTCTGTGGCTTGCAAGTGGTTGACCCTCTGTGCACTGGTGCTCCTGGTGTCTCTCTGTGTGTCCTAATTTCCTCTTCTTATAAGGACCCCGGTCAGATCAGATTAAGGTCCCCCTAACAGCCTCATTTTAACTCCATCACCTCTTTAAAGGTCCCATTTCCAAATATAGTCACATTCTAAGGTACTGGGGTCAGGGCTTCAACATGAATTTTAGGGGAAGACGATCCAGTCTATAACAACGGCTAACAGGACACAGATGCCCCCTTCTCCAGAGAACTCCCAGATCAAAGAACTTCCTTATCAAAGAGGTTATGTCTCGCCTCCACCCCAGGTGCAGTCCTGACCACTGACTGACTGACTCAAGGTGTACCTAACTCTGTGGTGTCACCTATGACCCAGAGCTCACTGGGGGATCAGGCTAGAGCTCATCTCCAAATGAGACCACATTCTTGCTCAGCTCCTTCTGCTGCCCTGTCCAGATGTACTAGCCGCCCCATTCAACCCAAGAGCTCTCCCTCAATAAAACACATGCACCAGAATGCTCATCTCAGGCTCCGCTTCCAAGGAACCCAACCAAAGACTTGGGGGTATCAGAATAATAACACCTTAACTCATAGCTATAATATAAAATTTTATAAAAGTGATGCTATGCAATATTGTAAATAACTCTTAAAGGAAAATAGCCAGATGCCAGCAAGATCACATTCTTTTATATTATAAATTTATACATTCCTCAGAATTTCTAGGAAACAATAGAGCCCACAGCTTTGGATACTGCTAAAGTCAGTCATTTGTCAGATATCAGTTATATTTCAGACAGCTAAATTTTTTATCTCTTGAGGTCTAGCCTACCTGGCCTGCTCAAAATCTTCTTAAAACGTTCCATCTAGCATAGTGTCCAGCCCATAATAGGTGCTCAATAAATGACCATTGTACTTCAGGAGGTAGAAAACATTAGTTTTCTTAAAGGTTCTCATACCAACTGTAAGTATTTAGAAAAGTACCTGACAAGAGTACAGGGGAAGAAAATATAATCCTTTTGCCAGAGACAAGAGGAGGACATTAGTCTTACTCCAGAAAATGGACAGGGAAGGAAAGTAGGAGGGGGCAGAGCCAGTGAGATGGTGGAAGGTTACATGCTCTGTGAGATGCTAAACTCCTCACACACTTGGTACAGGTGAAAGAGCTGGGTTTGCTGTCTGGACCAGTAAGTGCCAAATGGAGGCCTCCAAATGGAGGTACATGAGATAGAAACAGAAGGAAGCCTGTGGCGGTAATTATGAAGAGAGCTCTAGACAAGCTGTGGTTTGAGCCAAGCTTCCCAAATCTCCAAGGGGCAGGCAGTCCAAGCTGATGTCTAGATTACATCATTATTGGTATGTAAAAGCAGAGGAAATGTCCCTCAGGCAGAGGCAACCTGTCCTTCAGGGAGACAGCGGGACTCCACCAAGTAGATCAATGCCATTCCTAAAACCCCAGCCTTCCCTTCTCCCCAGAGCTAACAAAGGCCCTCAGTCTCTCACCCTGGACATATCTTCCCATGCACTATTAGAATCAAAGGACTGACTGTGAAACTTTGTTGTTCTGGAAAAGGCATTTTGTCAATTTCTAAACTTCAACATACATTGGATTTTATTTTTCCTTTTCAATTTCTAAAAGCCATCTTCCCCACTGTGAACCATGAAATGGTTTATCAGGGTTATGCAGTGAGTCATCAGCTGAGCCTAGAACACAGTTCTCATGGTGTCCTAGTTCCCACTGGCAGCATTAAGGTGGCTTATTGGTGCACAGAAGTCACGGAGGGGGAAGGGTGCACGCTAAGACAAGAAATCATTACTTCTCATGGTGAGTCATCCCCTTTTATGGATATCATGAGCCCCAGCTGGAGGTCCCAGAGAGGCTGTTACTCCATATTCCAAATGGCTGCTGCCTCTCTGTTTCATTACAAAGAGTCCCCTTCCAGGCCCATGGGAAGCGACTGTAATTTTCAATCACCGTAATGTCTAGTGGGGCTGGAGGCCTGCAGCAGCATATTTACTAAGGAACATTTTGAACCAATGTTCAGTGCAGGCAAGAATATGAACAACCCCTAGTGAAATGAACACACTCATATTCTGAGGGAGAAATGAATACTCCAGATATCTTTTCACACTCAGCACTTGCAATC
Organism: Equus caballus; assembly: GCF_041296265.1. Lineage (NCBI taxonomy): Eukaryota > Metazoa > Chordata > Mammalia > Perissodactyla > Equidae > Equus > Equus caballus. The sequence goes on along the minus strand of NC_091699.1, from coordinate 78,623,178 downwards.
ACCTCCAATCTTCCGCCTCTATCACATCTCACACAGGCTGCCACCAGTCTTGCCTAAAGCATCATCATGTCACTCTCTGCCTTCCCTTCGAAGGCTCCCCCACTGCCAATACAATTGAGTACAAAACCTTCAGCTTGGCAGCCAAGGCCTTCTATCTTCTGGTGCAACCCACTTGCCCAGGCCTGCCTCCTACCAGCATTGAATGTGGTGTGGTGGCTCTCAGGTAAAGGTGTGCACCAAAAGGGATTCTGACTGCATAGCCCTGGGCTGCCTCCAGGCAGCTTTATTTTTCTAACACTTTCCGGATGGTTCTCATGTGCACCTGTAGATCAGAACCTTGGCTTTTGTACTCTGGACTCTACATTGTTCTCTGAACTCGCTCCTGCTTTCAACTTCATTTCTTAAAAGAGCTCTCCTTCTGAAATTGCCTTGTCCAATATGATAGCCACTAGGCACATTTGGCTATTTAAATTAAAATTAACATGAAATAAATGACAAATCCAGCTCGTCAGTCGCACTAGCCACATTTCAAGTGCTTGAAAGCCACTTGTGACAAGATTATAGAACATTTCCACCCTCGCAGAAAGTCCCACTAGCCAGCGCTGTGCTAGAGGGCGCTCCCACTATATGTCTAGCCCTGCTGGGCTGCAGTCTCCAGTTTGAATTTGGCTAGATTTCTCTGAAGCCCTGGGACGTGGGTCACTTCACCTCTCTGGCCCTCCATTCCTCCCCTGGCCAGCACACCCTCCACCACCAGCAATTCCCATCCCTGAAAAAAGAAGGTGGAATCACAGGCTGCCGGAGGTCCTCCAGCTCTCACAGCCCTGGACTTAGCGGGGAGAGGCAGCGACTCAATCCCACCCTATCTTTGGGCCTCTTCCACACGTCCCCCAGAGCCACATCAAAGGACCTAACAAATCAGACCTTCTCATCTGTAAGACAGCTTTTTCCACCTTCTTTTACACAGCGTCTACAAGTAGAGCGTTAATACATGCCCAGCGCCCACCCTTCACTCCAGAGAAAGGCAGCTCAAGGACCTTCCAGATCCTCTTGGTCGACAACGTCTTTCACTGCATAGCAGGGCTCAGGTCCACTTAATTATATCACTGACTGCCAGGGGAACAAAACCTCAAATACAAACGACACAGAGTCTTGAGGGGGCTGTGGCTGTTGCTTGGTTCTATATCTTGTTGATGCTTTCTTCTCTCACGCAATAAGCTACAGGTTAGTACCAGTACTGAGACCTTTTCTAAAATAAACCCTCAAAACTAAGGCTAAAATTAGCTACATTGATTAGCTTAGCCTGCAGCAGCACACATGAGACTGTGAAAAGAAATCACTTTCTTAGTCGAAATGCATATTCATGACCCTTTCTGGATGGAGGCTAAATTCAGTGCAGTGCAGCGCTTTTTATATATATAGGACAGCAGGTTCTGCTGTTTTTCTTTGAGTGACACTCTCTACAGCTATTTGATCAGTGCACCAAAGCCTGCCCCTACTACACACACACACACACACACACACACACACACACACAGAGGAATAAGTTCCATGATCTGTTTGGAAATAGGTCTCCCTTGAGCTCTGAAGTCTGGGCTTTTATCCTATGTGTCAAGACAATTCTCCCTTAGGCAAAACTATAACATTTCTCTGAACTTTTCCTTCTGATTTGGAGAGCAAAAGCCCAATGAGTAGGTAAAGTCTGTCTTTTCTCCTCCAGCTGCAGAGAAAGAAATACAGGCCGAGAAGTCCATTTTCTCGAGGGGAAATAGAGGGAGACTGAACAGAGACCCCGAAGGAGCTGGCACTACATAGCTGGTTGCTGTATTTGGTGGCAGAAGGCATCTAGTTCTGTGACTTTAGGCAACTGGCTTTAGCTCCCTGGACCCTAGGTGTCGCATGCGTACAATGGGGAGAGTAATCACTCACCAGCCTAAAAGCAGGGGCCTGAACTAGACTTCAGGTTGTTTTCCCACTCTAAAGCTTGCAGATGTATGACACGGAGTAATGAACTAGCCCAGTTCCAATCATCCAGGGAACTTGATTAAATGTGGATTCTGATTGTTAGGTCTGGAGTGGGGCCTGAGAGTCTGCATTTCTGACACGCTCGGGGTGATGGAGATGCTGCTCGTCCATCAACCACACTTTGAGTCACTAGAGGATAGACTGCTTCTTTCTGCTCCTGGCCACCAAGAATTTGTCAAGAAGTGAGTTTACAACTAAGACTTTAAAGAAGCTGAAGAATTTAAGTTGCTACCAAAATGAAGCCTCTGCCTTCTCTCTTATTTTTCTTTGGCTGTATTTTCTCATTAACAGAGGCTTGGGTACATCGGAATGCATTTAGCAATTTGTTTCTTGGCAGAGAACACCTTGTGAGCCAAATGGGATTTCCTTTCCAATGAAATCCTGGAGTTATAATTTATCTTTTCCACTTCCATTCTCCTGGAAAATATTTGTTTTCCATTGGCAACCTGCCTCTGTTAACTGGCCAGCTGGAGGCAGTCAGGAAACTGGCAAAAGATGCTTGCTGGCACTGTGACATTCTTAGCTCACCAACGTGAAAAGGCAAACTGAATATGGCAAGACAGGCCAGGGATCACAAAAACACAAGGGAAATCCACTGCACTGATACTGTGGCCATGGCATTCATTTAAATATTTTTGATTAAAGGAAGTGCCTATCATACACATCAGTTTAAGCAAACTTTTGTGGTCCTACCCAGGAAAGTTTCTATTGCAATGTCGGTTTTTCCTGGGTGACCTGCCCTTTCTTGACCCAGGACTTCCTCTTGAGTGTGATCTGTCTTAGAAGGCAAAGTAAGCCCAGGTTTAAAAGGAACTCTTTCATGGCCTATAAAATCTAGAAAAGCTTCCATTTACATGTCCCCACAGTAGTAAGGAATAACAACAATTACTTACCTTTGTATGGCCCTTCACAATTCACAAAGTACTCTCAAATACATTTTTTCCCTCAAGCCTCCCTCACAACATGGTGTGAAATGTGTGGTGTTATCCCCTCTGTGTCACAGACAAGGAACACAACATTTAGAGTTACTTGTCCTCTTTGACTTAACTTGAAAGTGGCAGACCCCAAGTGCCTTCTGATTCCAAATCCAGCGTTCATTTGTACTAAATCATGCTGACCACATGATTCCGTTTGGCGTTCTTTGAGGTAGCCACTCATTTTGGTCTCATACTCACAAACGCAAGAACATTTGCAAAAGGTGATGTTTTAAATTCATTGCAGCCCCAATCTCTTTTCCACATGCCAGCTCTTTCTTTTCCTCTTTCTTAAACACTGTCCCCAGGACACACATACCACTCACCACCACAGAGCACTTTTATAACATCTGGAAACCTGACCAGAGATTAAAAAGTAATTTTTTAAAACATGAAGTCTCTAGAAAGAGCTGTTCAACAAAAATTACTGCATTAGTTACCTATTGCTGCATAATAAATTACCCCCATACCATGGCTTAAAACAATAATAAATATTTATTATCTCATAATTTTCTGTCGGTGAGGAATCTAGGAGTGGCTTAGCCAGGAGCTTCTGGTTCAGGGACTGTTACGAGGTTTCAGTCAAGAATTCATCTGGGGCTATAGTCATCTGAAGCTTTGTTTGGGACTAGGAAATCCAGTTCTAAGCTCACTCTGTGGCTTTTGACAAAGGCCTCAGTTCCTTGCACATGGACTCTCCATAGAGCAGCTTGAGTGTCCTCACAACATGGCAGCTGGCCTCCACCAGAGTGAGCGATCCAAAGAGCAAGGCAGCAGCTGCAATCTCTTTTATTAGCCAGCCTTAGACGACACACTCTGCAATTTGCACACCATCCAATTGGTTACACAGGTCGGTGCTATTCAGTGTGGGAAGTGACCGTACAGAAGCATGAACAATCAGGAGGCAAGAATCACTAGAGGCCATCTTGGAGGCTGGTCACAAAAAGAAGTTTTGCTTTTCTCTAGCTTTGTGAGGAAAATCATCATTTTACCTTCATGTATAAATAACTGGTTGGTTATAGTGAGGTTACATAATGAATCAGTGACAGACTTTATACTAAAACTCTCTCCCAACAACCAAGTTGGTGATACCCCTTCTTTTAAAAGATTGTAAATAGAAAAACATACATGTAACAAGATTTGGTTCCTAATTAGAATAAATATGGACTTGAATAATCAGATCCTAATGAAATTTCACATTGTTCCTCAAGTGGTCAAATCTTATTTAGGGGAGTAAGTATGTAATTATTTTTAGCATCACATCATATTACTAGAATTCTAAGTATTCACAAAACTTATAGGGAGAAAAATACCATAGAACTAAGATGCACTATAACGTACATGAAAGTGAGCATGAACTGATTACACAGAGAAATGTCCAGAATGAGGGACTCTGATCAGGGGACATTTAATGGGATCTGTATCAGAGTTCTCCAGAGCACAGAACCAACAGGAAATATGTGTGTGTGTGTGTGTGTGTGTTTATAAATGTATATATAGAGAGAGTGTGAGAGAGACACAGAGAAACAAAGAGACAGACAGAGACAGATTTATTTTAAGCAATTGGCTCCTGCAATTGAGGGGACTGGCAAGTCCAAAACCTGTAGGGCAGGCCAGCAGGCTGGAGACCTAGGTAAGAGTTACTGTCACAGTCTTGAGTCTAAAGACACTCTGGAGGCAGAATTCCATCTTCCTCGGGAGAACCTCAGGTTTTCTTTTAAGTCCATCAACTGATTAGATGAGGCCCAGAAACATTATGGAGGGCAATTTGCTTTACTCAAAGTCTGATTTAAACGTCAATCACATCTAAAAAAATACCTTCACAGCAAAATCTAGACTAGTGTTAGACCAAACATCTTTGCATCATAGCCTACCCAAGTTGACACAGAAAATAAACCATCACAGGATCTAACAAGAGTATTCTTTTTCAACTTGGGTTCTCACAAAAGAAGACGAATGAAGTCGGCAGAGAACTCAGATCTCCCACTCAGGTCGCAAAAGCCCCAAACAGTAGAATTCCAGGCCACTTTCAGTAATGAGGGACATCTCAACACTTAAATGCTGACTTGGGGACCAGTTTCTGAACAGATAAAAACCAGAATTTACCATCAGAATCTACTGCCTGCCTTGCAAAGCTCTTTGTCTCTAAGTATTCATGGTAAACTGTCTATAATCCTATGGCAGAGTTCTCTTTACAGTCATTCTAAGAAAATCGTGTCATCTTCACTTTGTCTAGAGTTTTCAAACCTCTCTGGTAAACCTGACTGACCATTTGGATCAAGTCACTGTTGCCCACCATGGATGGCACCAGGTAAACAGGCCGCCCTGCAGAGTGGGGCTTGGGCAACGCTTCCTTCTGGCAGGTGTGGGTACTCTGTATTGTACCATGACCATAGAGAAAGTAAGGGTCCACATAAAAGACTCAGGGATTCATTAAAATCATTCTCCTTATCAATTACGGATGCAGTGATTCAAATGGTGTTCCTGTGACAGAGACAGCAGACCAATAAAATCGACATAAAATTTTAAAAATAGCATAATTCAGGAAAAACTGATAAGAAAAACTCTCCCAGATCTCTTATAGGAGCCAGGAATTACTCTCAGCTCTGAAAAACTAGGTGTCTTAGGTTGGGTTGCCCAGAAACAGACTCTGAGATGAAGATTTTGTCACGTTATTTATTAGGAAGTTTTCCAGGAAGCACTGGAAGCAGGTGGAGAAGAGGGACAGGGAGGGGCAGGAGGCCATGCAAGGGGCAGTACCAAGCAGAGTCCCACATGGGCAAGCTTGGCTCAGTCCCAGAGAGCTCTGGAGACAACTGGCAGGAGGCACTGGAGCGTTTACACTCTTGCACACATCAGCGATTCTTAAAAGGCTGCCTCTGACATGCTGGGGGGGTGGGAGAGAGGCGTATATTCCCAGGCACTGCTGGTTCTCCTTGAGCACAGGCAATGCAGGCTCTGGGAGCCTGAGAGTAGCCCCCAAAACAGAGGTGCAGGGGGGAGGCTGAGCGCAAGAAAATGGTAAAGGGATTGAAGGGGATATTGAGGGAGTATGGATAGGAGCTGCTGTCGTGGGGAAACTTTCTTCCTAGTCAGCCTTCTCTGGTTCTATCAATAGTTTCCTCTAATTAGACACCCGCCTGTCACATGCCTCCACTAAGAACAGGTAATGGAAACCCAAATGTTTATCTGTTCTCCATCCAAAACTACCTGAACCACTTAACCTGACCCACATCTCCTATCTATCACTCCTTGGCTCTCAAGTCTTTGGACCAACATTTTCAATTCTTAGTTACCACTTACATTTCTATTTGATGCAGCCCCACCCAATTGTGCCTCCATCTTACTCAATCCAAATGAATTTTTAGTTCACTTTGCACCAAGCCCACCCAACCCCAGCGTCTTGCCACCCAGAGGTTAGCTCCTCAGGGACAGGGAATCCCCCTCATCCCCAGCTCCAGGTCACCGGCCTCCTGACCTGGATTGGGTCCTTTATGTATTGTCCTGAATTGCTCAGCCATGGTGTTTATTGAATTCTAATTCATATTCAGTTGATAATATCTGTGCCCCCCCCCCCCCCCCCCGCCCCAAGAAATCAGCACCCACGATGGAGAAGAAAAAATCTTGAAGTCACAAGGTTCAGTGCTGTCCCCCTGGGAATGTTCAGCTCCCGTTCCTTCAGAGCACGTATGTTTGTGCTCTGTGATCATGCTCACGCAACACACAATGAGAAAGTCTGGGGCATGCCTATTGATTTTGATTTGCATCAAACTCTGTTCACAAACAGAAATACTAAGACATCCCACTGGAAAATTAATTTGGCCCTATTTAATAACTAGGGAGAAATGGATGTGCTGTCCATTTGTACGGTAACAGTATTAGAAGTTTTTGTTTCAGTGAAGCCAATGCCAAGTTTCAATAAAGGGAAAGAGAACATTTAGCAAGCAATTTTCTTTTCAAAATTACATTTTCAAGCGCCGTTACTGTATCTACCGGCATGCTCAAAACACAAAGGCAATGGGCAGAAAATGACTTAGACCGAGGGTCAGCAAACTATAGCCTTTGGGCCAAATCTGGGCTGCCTGCTTTTGCAAATAAAGTGTTGTTGGAACACAGTCACAGCCTATTATGTCTGTGGCTCTTTTCTCTCTATAACTGCAGAGTTCCATGGCAGAGTTGAGTAGTGTGACAGAAATAGTACGGCCTGCAAAGTCTGAAATCTTTACTATTGACCATTTAAGAACGTTTGTCGACCTCTGCTATAGACAAAAAGCAGCTACAGCTCACTCTGGATAAATATCATATGCAAACCATGGAGCTAGGAGCAGCCTCTCTTTCAAGTCCACAGCTGCTCCCAACACATCTATCCATGTAAACTTGGAAACTCTACAATGCCTCCCCGTCAGTGAGGCCTGGGATCCCCACTGGGAAGCAGAGGCATTTTCAACTGAAAAGAGAAAGATCTTCTTGAGCTTGTCCTAGATTCTAAGAGCTAGTCAAAAGAGTGAGAAGCCATTTTTAGTATCTGATTTCAGCTTATCAAATTAAGTCTTACTCAAACACTAGCCCCCATCGCCAACCCCTTCCGCCAGAGCCACATGGGGACAGGAGACAAAATCCTGTGTGAGGCTGTGGTCTTCTAAAGGACCCTCAGGGATCAGGTGACTAAACAATTTCTACCCACTGGCTCAGGGAGACTCAAGAAAGCTTTGTTTCCGTCCAGGGCTTTGGGTAGAAAAAAAAAATAGACACGTGAGAAATTAAAACCCCAAGCATAAACTATGTTTAAAATCTGAATTTATAGTCTTCATGTGTTGTAGCATTTCTTGAGAAATTAACATTAAATTGGTGTGGAGCAGTTATACAAAATGCTTGCCAGAAAAAAAAGGAATGACTCTGGAGGGACATTTCTCCAACCTGATGTTTAGCATTTGCTCAGAGAAAAATCCCCACTACAGATAAGCTCTCAATCTAAACTTACTTACACACTTCAAATAACATTGCAATGAAGATATACCTTGGCAAACTTATGGGGGTATTTCTACAAGTGAAAATTCTGGGTCAAAGGGCATGAGCATTCCAGAGAGAACCCTCCTCCCAGATAATGTGCATGATTTGCTCTCTCATGTCATTCAAGTCGCTAAATGCTACCTCCTGAATAAAACCATAAATAAGCACTATAATGACCAAATACTTGTAAAACTACTATCTAGGTCAAGAAATTCAGAATTAAACAATGCCCTGAAACACTACCAGCATTCTTCTATGCCATATCCCTTCCTGGCTATGACCCTGCTCTTCACCCTAGAAATTACCAATTTTAAACTTTTATGGCAATGACTTCCTTGCTTTTCTTTAGAGTTTCTAAACTTTGTACAATTCCTAAATGATACAGTCTGACTCATCTGGTTTGATGGTTATGTGAAAGGAATCATACCTTAGGGAGTCTTTTGGGTCTTGCTTCTTTTAGCTATATTATATTTGCAGGATTTACCTGTGTTGTTACAAACAGCTGAAATGTTTATTTTCATTGCTGTATAGCATCCATTGTATAAATATACTATAATTTATTTGATATACTATTAATAAACATTTGCATTGTTTCTATTGGGGCTGTTACAGCATTCTCGTGTATGTCTCCTGGTATACACATGCATATATGTTTCTAAGAAACATACCAAGGAGTGAAATTGCTGGGCTGTAGGGTGTGCATATTTTCATCTTTATTAGATGATGCCAAGAGCTATTGTTCAAAGAAGATGCATCAATTTATACTACTACAGGTCATGGAAGTGTGATTTGTTCTTGTAGCCCCACATTCTTGACAACACTTGGTATTGTCAAACTTTAAAATTTTTGTCCATCTGAGTGGTATGTACTGGTATCTCAGAGTGGATTTTAATTTTCACCTCTTTGATTTACTCTGTATGGAATTACAGGTTGGAAGTTATTTCTTTCAGCACATCGGAGATATCAATGACTTACACCCTCCTTTATTGCTATTAAGTCAGCAGTTAGTTAACTGTTACTCCATTGAAGACAATGTCTTTGTTTTTCTCTGGACTCTTTTAAGAATCTCTGCATCTTTGGTTGTCTGAAGTTTTAATATGAAATATTATGCTGTAGATTTCTTTTTATTTTCCTATTTTGCATTTTTGGCTTTCTTGAATCTATTGAAATGAGATCTACCACCAAGTCTGGAAAATTTTCACCTATCATTCCTTAAAATATTTTTATGTTTCCTTCTGGGTCTTCAATGAAATGATCTGAGATCTCATTCTATCCTCAATGTCTTTTGCCCCTTCTTCTGTACTTTCCATGTTTTGTCTCTCCATAATATAGGTCTCTGACTTTTCTTTCCATTCATTAATTTCTGCTTCAGCTGTGTCTAATCTGCTGTTAAACTCATTCATTAAGTTCTTAATTTCAGCGTATTGTATTTTTCACTTCTATAAGTTCTATTTGACTGTTTTTCCAATATGCTATATGATTTTTATGGTTTCTTGTTTCCTGCAACTATGTTCACGCTTTTGTTGTTTGTTTATTTATTTATTTAAACATAAAAGCATCATTATTTTATAGCCTATGACAGATAATTCCAACATCTCAAATCTTTGGGGGTCTACGTGTGCCTAGTATAGTGAAAACTAGTCTAGTCTAGTCTAGTGAAAACTTGTTGGCATTACCCAGCTGGCATTATCAGAAGGAGAACTCCATTGTGTTTTGTAAGATACCACATTTTACTTCTATTTTTTAAAATTCATTTTCTAACCTCTTCTAGAATGTTACATTCTATGAGTTACATTATTTTTACCACTGTATTCTCAACATAAAATTTTAATCCACTGAGAGTTATTTTTGCATAGTATAAGGTAGGAATCTAATTTTCTTTTTCAAAGAGGTAACTGTTTCAAGACCACTTAGTAAAATGCATCTTCTTTCTTCAATAAATAAAACAATGCCATTTTCATGTGAAAAAGTCACATGTGTATTTAGGCAAATTTCTGATTCTTTGCTTTGCTCTATTGACCTATCTGGTTATCACCACATCTCTCTGGGAAGTCTTAGGGGCTGCTGATAGGGTGTTTGAAAAAACATATAAGAACTTTATATCATAGTAAAACCTAGACATTTCTATGGAAGCTAAATCATCATTTCTCATATTCTGTTTACTATTTCTCATAAAGAAATAATCATTACACTCATTTCAACTTACAAAAGGCCTTCAATATATTACCTCATATTCTAGTCATCAAATCCATACGAAACGTGTTTCCATTCATTCATTAAGCAAATATCTGTTAAGCACCTTTTATAAATCACTAACTGTGCTGGTTACTGGGTATAAAAATAATCAAAATTGATGGTGCCCCTACTCTGATGAAGCTTATAGACCAATAGGGTGGATAAAAATGTCATGTATATAAATGATTTTCACATATATTCAAATGTCACATATATTTATATTCATAGATATTATACATATCACAACTCTTAAAGGTGCCATAAAACTAAACAACAGGATTCTAGGATCAGTTCTCCACACAACTCCAGGAAGCACTGTTCACATGGTAGTCTACAGGGTCCCTGATGTTGTGCCATACACAGAGGCACAATTGTATGTAGTGGCCCTTGGGTGCTAATATAAGTGAGAATAACACATGGGATTGTGTAGGAAAAACTCACTTTTGTGTGTCTCTCTTTTACTACTCACACAGAACACTTCACTTCTGGTCGCCAAATGTTGGGGCTAGGGCGGTTTCCACACCAAGCAATTCTGCCACACCAGCTGAGTGTCCTACAATTTAACTCAGTTCTGACACTACCTGGAGATAGCATCAGATCCCATAGGCTAAGGGCTCAATCCCATAAGATTGTCCCTCCATCCCACTTCAGATGACAATCACAAGTCCAGGTTGTCACCTGTATTTCTGATGGACCAGCTATAAATCTGCATTGCTATGAACCCCTCCTTAGGTTCAGTAATTTACTAGAATGGCTTACAGAACTCAGAGAAACATTTATTTACATTCACCAGTTTATTATAACAGGATATGATAAAGGATACGGATGAACATCCAGATAGAAGAGATGTATAGAGCAAAGCACGTGGGAAGGTGCGTGGGGCTCTCACGCCCGCTCTGGGCACCCCACTCTACCAGCACCTCCACCTATTCACCAACTTGGAAGCTCTCCAAACTCCATACTTTTGGGATTTTTATGGAGGCTTCATCACATACGCATGATCGATCACTAACTCTATTTCCAACCCCTCTCCCTTCTCCAGAGAATGAGGGGTGGGGCTGAAACTTTCAAGCTTCTAATCATGATTTGGTCTTTCTGGTGACCAGCTCCCAACCAAGAGCCCACTACGAGGCACTTCATTAGAGCAAAAGACATTCCTATCACCCAGGAAATTCCAAAGGATTTAGGAGCTCTGTGTAGGGGACCAGGACCAAAGACCAAATATTAGAACAAAAGATGCTCCTAGTACTCTTATCACTTAGGAAATTACAAGGGTTTTAGGAGCTCTGTGCCAGGAACTAGGGACAGAGACCAATGCATGTGTTTTCTATTATTTCACAAGATCTAATTTATACCTGTGGCTCCTGGAAGGATTCTCTGAGAACATGACATTTAAACTGAAGTCTGAAGGATAAATAGGCATGAGCCAGGTACACAGTGAGATAAAACTATGTGGCTTCCAGGAGAAACAGCAAAGGATCTGAGGGAGGAAGGATGTGGGCACATGCAAGGGACAGAAAGAAAGCCAGTGTAGCTGGACCATCAGGAGTAGAGTGGCCCAGCATTCCAGTTTTTGGTGCTAAAACCAAGAAATTTCCAGGCAATCTGGGATGGTTACGTCACCCTAACTGGAGTGAGATGGAGCGTGCCATTGGGTGAGATTGGGGTGGTGGGGGCAAGTAAGCAGGAGCCTTGTAGGCCGTGTGAAAGATTTCCTATTTTGTATCCTAGATACAACAGAAAGCCATCAGAGATTTTTAAGCAAATGATGACAAACTCTTATTTACATTTTTAAAAGGCCATTTGGGCAGCCATGTAGATGACCTGGTTGGAGGCCAGAGACTAGTTGGAGGCAAGCGTAGCACTTCTGGCGAGATGACATTTGCTTAGACTTGGGCAATTGTCGGGTTTTACAAGTGGCGTGATGGAGCCTCAGGACTCATTTTATGGATGAGAATGTTGAGACTTGCAAAAGTTAGGGAAATTGTCTGATGTCGCACAGCCAGTTTGGAAAGGTTGGATCCCACCTCAGATCTTCTCACGCTGCACCTCTTGATTTCTCACTATACTACGCAGACTTCTTGGTTTATATTTATCATATAAAAAACAAAGTTGAGAAGATGCATCCAATTGCATGATCCTAAGTAGGATGAAAATTTCTTAGAGAAATAAAAGAGGAAGATACATTTTGTATTTTATAAATGGTTGTGGTTTCTCTTATTTAATCAATTGTAAAGCTCAATTTAAAAATACACAAGTAAAATGGTATGATAATTATTGCCAAAATATCTAACTAGAAAAGATAAATTTATAAAAATTTAACAATGCAAATAGCATATACATTGTGTTCCTTCACTCAATAAAATTGAAAATAATTATTTTAAACAATGGGGAGGGGGAAAATTATCAGTGTTACAGTAAGAAAATGTTACGTATTTCTGACTTAGTATCTGAACTAACAGGATCCTATTGAAAAGCCCCTAGGAAACCTATAGGATCTAACAAATCTTGACCACGGAAGAGGCACATATATAGAAATATAAATTTGGATCCATCTGTGCTTTTGCTGTGTAGTCATCTAGAAAACTAGAATTGTGTTTATTCCAACAGTACATTAAGTGCCTTTGTCAATGCACCTAATTTTTCACAGGCCATTAACTAAAAGTAATTTTATATCTTCCCAAGAGAAAACTAAAGAAAATAGGAATATGCTCATTTAAGAATATAACTAGAGAAACTAAAATAGAGATAGCTATACGTGTAATTTATCAACGTTGACATGGAACAATCCATCTGCAGGAATGCTCTGAAATTCCATGCCATCAGGGAAAGAGCACATTTTACTGTCACCATACCTCCCAAGGTCTGAGGGTTTTATTTCCATGACGATAAAAGCTGGAAATCAACCTGCTCTAAAGCCTTGATTGCATTTGCTGATGCTACAGCTCTCCTAGGACTATTTTTCTGAAAAGTTAAAGAGTAACACGAAATAATTTATCAGGCAATTTGCATCTTATTTAGGATTCCTCAGTGATGAAAAACTGCTGTGCCTGGCGAACACTGGCGCCAGCGTTCGGGTGATGGATTTAGAAACTCTGAAACTCTTTGGGGGAAATATACAAGTAAATGAATATACTTCACCACCCAATTATCCCCACAGGAGGCCCCTCTAACAGTTTCAAGATCTTACATCCACCTACTTAGCACATAAAATGATGTCGATTAAAGCATAAAAGTGCATCTTCTCAGTAAGACTGAAGATTTTTATGACCATTACAATAACACTGGCAACATTATTTCTGCTTATTAATGGTTTTACAATCGTGAAATTCAAATAGAGTAGGGTTTTACCTTAGAGCACCCTATTCATGAAAGGGGCTCCTGCTGCTTCATTATCCTTTCTTACAGTTTATTAAAAATTGTTTAACAGGGCAGTACAAGTGGAGAAATTATTCATGATATCCAGGAATATTTAACGCTGGTACTTTCAGTGTCCCACTTCATACCTGAAAGAATGGTTCTCAAAGAGCCATCCAGGGACCCCCGGGAGTCTGAGGGCCTTTCAAGGGAGTCCAAACTCTAAACTACTTTCACAACAATACTAAGATGTTGTTTGCCTCGTTCCCTCTCAACATCTCATGAATATACACCCAGACACTATACGACATGAAACATCACAATAATCCAAATGCAAAGCACTTATGAGAATCCAGCTGCCTTCCGCTAATAAGCCAGTTACTTTTTTAAAACTGTGAAAATGCAAAACATGCTACTCTTCTCACAAATTTTTTTATTTTGGAAAATATAGTTAATTTCATAATATGCAACAACATAGATGAACCTTGAAGACATTATGCTAATGAAATAAGCCAGTCACAGGAAGACAAATACTGTAGGATTCCACTTACATGAGATACCTAAAATACTTAAATTCACAGAATCGAAGAGCAGAATGGTGGTTGCCATGGGCTGGGGGTGGAGGGGAAATGGGGAGTTACTAATCAATGGGTGTAAAGTTTTAGTTAAGCAAGATGAATAGGTCCTAGGGATCTGCTGCATAGCACTGTATCTATAATCACCAATACTATCCTGTACGCTGAAAAATTTGTTAGGAGGGTAGAGATCATGTCAGCTGGTCTTACCACAATAAAATAAAATTTAAAAAATAAAAGTAAGGGGCTGGCCTGGTGGTGTAGGAGTTGAGTTTGCATGCTCTGCTTCAGCAGCCTGGGGTTTGAGGGTTAGGATCCTGGGCAGGGACCTACACACCGATCATCAAGCCATGCTGTGGTGGCATCCCACATACAAAATAGAGGAAGATTGGAAACAGATGTTAGCTCACAGCTAATCTTCCTCACCAAAATAAATAAATTAATTAATTAAAGTAGCAAAAATATCAATAACAAACAAATAAATAAAAGCAATGAAGGGGTATATGTCCTACCAAATATTTAAACATATTAAGACACTACAGTAATAACAATGTTCTAATCTAGTGAGAGAATCAAGTCCAGTAGTAAAGTAAACATGTAAATAGGAATTTGATGTATAAAACTGGTATATATTTCAATTATATGTGGAGAAACAAATAATCACTTATAAAACAAGAAAATAATTTTCATAATAAATATGCTATTTCTGTTAACATGTAATAGGTTTATTACTGCTATCTTGAAATGACTGCTTTTTAAATTCTCAGTTTTACTTTCTGATATAGTATATAACTATAGATATAACCACATAAACAAAAGCTCTTTGGTATCCTGAATAATTTTTAAGAGCGTGGGAAGGTGTCCTGAGGCCATAAAGGTTGAAAATTGCTAGCCTAGTGTTTAGGCAATAGCTGGGCCCCCGGCTCTGGGCTGTCTCATCTCTTTGGTACATCATTATTGAGAACAACTTCCTAAAACAGGTGATAGGAAGATTGTAGACTTCTGAGTCAGGGAAAACTAACGTCAAACTCTGGCTTTGCCTTTTACTAGCTGAGTGACTTTGTGTGAGCCATTTAACCTCTCTGAACCTTAGTCATCACATCTAAAATGGGAGTGCTATTTTCAACCTATCTCCCCCAAGATACTCATCGATTAGAAAAGAAAAAATGGTAAGTTTACAATGGTGGTATCTGCAAGGAAGATACCACCTTAAGTGATCGAGGTTAACACCAGTAGTAATAAGACATATCAAGATCATGGACCCACCTGACATGATGCACTGCAAGGGACACAGCATCACTTCTGTGGTAATCTTTCCCAGAATACGTAACCTCAACCCAGCTTTGAGAAAACATCAACAAATCCACGTAAGAGACGTGCTACAAAATAAGTGACCAGTACACAGGGAAATTGCCAAGGTCATGAAAGACAAGGAAAACCTGAGGGAATGTCAGAGACTAAGGACACAACAACTAAATACAATGTGGAATCCTGGGTTGGACCTTGGAACAGAAAAAGGACGTTGGGGGAAAACTGGTAAAATTGAAATAAGATTGGTATTTATTTCCCAGTATTGCACTGATGTTACTTTTCTGCGTTTTGATTACTGTGCTCTGGTCAGGTAAGATGTCATCACCAGGGGAAGCCTTGTGAAGGGTATACAAAAACTCACTGCACTTTTTTTGCAGCTTTTCTCTAAGTCTAAAACTATTTCAAAATAAAAAGTTAAAAAGTAAATTAATCAAATGGAGGCAATAATGCCTTCCTTACAGCACTGTACGGATTTAGAAGTAACCAGTGTCGAATGTTCTCCACAGAACCTGGCCTACAAATGGAGGTTGCTATTTTCACTCTTCTGCTCAACACCTCTCAACGGCTTCCCATCCTTTCATGAGAAGTTTCTACTCCATAGGCTAACATACTCAAGATCCTACAGAGCCCGGCTCCAAATTATCTTTACACCTTTAACTATTTTTTTATTGTGGTAAAATAAATATAACATAAAACTTACCATTTTAACCATTTTTAAGTGTACAGTTTAGTGGCGTGAAGCACATTCACACTGTTGTGTAACCATCACCACCATCCATCTCCAGAGCTTTTTAATCTCCCCAAACTGAAACTCTGTACCCATTAAGCAATAACTTTTTCTTCTTTTTTTTTTTTGAGGAAGATTAGCCCTGAGCTAACTGCTGCCAATCCTCCTCTTTTTGCCAAGGAAGACTGGCCCTGAGCTAACATCCGTGCCCCTCTTCCTCTACTTTATATGTGGGATGCCTGCCATAGCATGGCGTGCCAAGCGGTGCCATGTCCGCACCTGGGATCCGAACTGGCGAACCCCAGGCCGCCACAGCGGAACATGCGCACTTAAAGGCTGTGCCACCAGGCCGGCCCCGGCAATAACTTCTTATTCCCCTCTCCCCTCAGCCCCCAGCAAACACCATTCTACTTTATGTCTCTGAATTTGACTGCTCTAGGCAGTTCACATAAGTGGGATTACACAATTTTTGTTCTTTTGTAACTGGCTTATTTCATTTAGCATGCCTTCAAGGTTCGTCCAATTTGTAGTATGTCAGGATTTCTTTCCTTTTTAAAGCTGAATAATATGCCATTGTATATATATATATCACATTTTGTTGATCCATTCATCCACTGATAGACATTTGGGTTGTTTCCATGTTTTGGCTATCATGAATAATGCTGCTATGAACATGGGTGTACAAATATCTAAGTCACTGCTTTCAATTCTTTTGGGTATAAACCCAGAAGTGGAACTATTGGATAATACAGTAATTCCATGTTTAATTTTTGAGGAACTACCATACTATTTTCCATAGTAGCTGCACCATTTTACATTTCCACCAGCAGTGCAAATGGTTCCATTTCCCCATCTGCTCACCAATACTTATTATATTTTATTGGTTTCTTTTTTTAATAATAGCTATCCTAATGGGTATGAAGTGGTATGTTGTGGTTTTTATTGGAATCTTCCTAATGGTGAGTGATGTTGAGTATCTTTTCATGTGCTATAGACTATCTGTATATCTCCTTGAGAGAAATGTCTATTCAAATCCTTTGCCCACTTTTTAATTGGCTGCTTGGTTTTCTGTTGTTGAGTTTTAAGAGTTCTTTATATATTCTGGATATCAATCCATTATCAGACACATGCTTTGCAAATATTTTATCCCATTCTGTGGGATGCCATTTTAGTACATGGACAGTGTCCTTTTGATGGAGAAAAGTTTTCAATTTTGATAAAGTCCCAATTTATTTATTTTTTTCTTTTGCTGCTCATGCTTTTGGTGTCACATCCAAGAAATCATTGCCAAATGCGATGTCATGAAGCTTTTCCCCTATGTTTTTTCCTGAGTTTTGTAGTTTCAGCTCTTACATAAAAGTCTTTGATCCATTTTGTTAATTTTGTACATGAGATAAGATAAAGGTCCAACTTCATTCTTTTGCATGTGGATATCCAGTTTTCCCAGAAACACTTGTTGAAAAGACTCTCCCTAACTCTTTTTTTTAAAAGTTATATTTTTGTCAATATTGAGAAAATTTGTGATATGCAGAATAATGGCTTCCCAAAGATATCTACATCCTAATCCACACAAGTTTTAAATATGTTACCTTACATGGCAAAGGGGAATTAAGGTTGCTAATCCCATGACTTTTAAATCTGGGTGGGCCCAATATAATCACAAAGGTCCTTAAAAGTTGAAGAGGGAGGGCAGAAGAGAGAAAACCAGAGAGATGGCAGCATTAGAAGGACTTGACCCGACATTGCTGGCTTTGAAAAGGGAGAGAGGCAGACGTAAACCAAGGAATGCAGGCAGCCACTAGAAACTGGAAAGGCAAGGCCTCTGGGGCCTCCAGACGGAATGGAGCCCTGCTAACACCTTGATTTTAGCCAGTGAGACCCATCTTGGACTTCTGACTTCCAGAACTGTAAGATAAGAAGCTTGTACAGTGTAAGTCACTACATTTGTGATCATTGTTACAGCAGCAATGGAAAAGCAATACAGTATTTTTTTCTAGGCAGTAAATGTAATTTTCCTTGAAATTAACAAGTGAAAAACTGAAATTGAGTAACTGTTGAACTTCAGGTAAGTATTTCCTTATCACAAAAGATTTTAGTTACTAAAATATCTCTTGAAGACTAAAAATAGGGGCCGGCTCCATGACCAAGTGGTTAAGTTCGTGCACTCCACTTCGGCAGCCCAGGGTTTAGCCATTTCGGATCCTGGGCAGTGGACCTAGCACCGCTCATCAGGCCATGCTGGGGTGGTGTCCCATGTAGCATAACCAGAAGGACCTACAACTAGAATATACAACAATGTACTGGGGGGCTTTTGGGAGAAAAAGAAAAAAAAGAAGAACAAGACTGGCAACAGATGTTGGCTCAGGTGCTAATCTTTTTTAAAAAAAGTTAAGAAAAGGATAAAAATAAGTTTTAAAAAAGTTTAAAAAAAATAAAAATTTTAAAAAGATTATAAAATATGTGCGGAGGCTGGAGTTGCTACGCCTTTATTAGCTATGTTTCACTTTAGATAATATTGGTTGACTTCCTGCTCTTACTGATGAGGACTTCAAAACAGGCTTTTGCCAATTTGACTCTCCTTACCTTTCAATTTTAGCTATAATTTGTTCTTATATTGTTAAGGTTCATAATTTTTATATTAATTGTATTTTGTTCTGAAATCATAATTCCCAGGGATCTTTAGTCTTTAAAATAGAGTATCTTGGAATTTCACCCTGAATTAAGGGATTCAGTGCACCCACCAAACTTTTTACCGTAGCTTCTTCATTCCTGAGTTCTTAATTTTGATTTTGTTCTTCAAACCATCAGTAGTTATTTCAATAAGGACCCCTGGGTGTTATACGTTCTAAGTTCTGTGAGCCTGAGAGTGTCTGTCTGTTGTTACCTCTTGCTCAGAGGACAGTTTAGCAGTATATGAAATTATCTGGTTATCCTCTAACCTCATATTTGTAGACATTATTCTACTGACTTCTAGCACTTCATTTATCCTATTTAGCATATCTTCTCTTTTCATTCTTAATTAGCTTATTTAATGAGAAGGAGCTTAAGGTGCTCCATTCCTTGAGTCCTCTCATGTTTACAACTGTCTTCCAGAATGACCCTCCTACAGTCTTTCCAGTCTCAATGAGCGGCAAGTCCGTTCTTTCAAGAGCTCAGGCCAAAGACCTTTGTGTCATCCTTGACTCGACTCTTTCACTCTAACTCTACCTCCATCATGTCAGAAATCCCATCAGCTCTAGCTACAAAAAAATATCCAGAATTCAATCATTTCTCACCACCACCCCACCACTACCATGCTGGTCCAAGCTACCATCGCTTCTTTCCTGCTGTACTGCGATAACTTGTCTCTTTGTATCTGGCTTTCCTACCCTAAGCACATTCTCAACAAAGTAGTTATAATAATCCCGTTAAAACATGTGACAGTTCATGCCATGCCTGCCCCATGTTATTCAGAGTAAGAGTCAAAGTTTTTTCCATGCCCTACAACGCCCTATATGATCATGTCCCCTACAATCTGACTTCATATCCCACTGCTCTCCTCCTTACCCCTCTGACTCCAGCCCACTGACCTTGCTGCTCCTTGAACATGCCAGGCACACACTGCCTTAGGGGTCTGCATTTGATGTCTCCTCTACTTGGAACATTTTGCCCCAGATACCCAACAGCTCACTCATTCAATTTCTTCAAGTCTTTATTCCAAACTCACTATTTTGGTCCATTGAAAATTTCAACCCCTCCCTGAAGCTTTCTATCCTCCTTCTTGCATTGTTTGTCCTCTTTAGTACTCATCACTTTCCAATATACTATATATTTTACATATTTACCTTATCTTCTGTTCATCTCCCCCAGTTGAATGTAGGCTCTATGAAGGCAGGGATTTTTGTCTGCTTTGTTCATTCCTGAATCCTCAGTGCATAGGACAATGCTGGGCACATGTGAGTGCTTTTTGAGTGAATGAATAATTGAGGTCATATCCCATCCTTGTTTATTTGCTGCTATGAGTTTTGGGTTTTTTTTTTTATTGAGGTCACATTGGTTTATAATATTATGTAAATTTCAGGTGTACATCATTATATTTCAGCTTCTGTATAGACTGCATCATGTTCATCACCAAAAGTCTAGTTTCTGTCTGTCACCATACCCATGTTCCCCTTTACCTCTTTTGCACTCTGCCTACCTCCTTCTCCTCCGGTAACCACCAATCTGCTCTCCCTATGTATCTGTTTGTTTGTTTATCGTCCACATACGAGTGAAGTCATATGATAAGTGTCTCTCTCCATCTGACTTACTAATTTTTGCTTTTTAAAAAAACAATTTTTAGGGGCCAGCCCCGTGGCCTAGTGGTTAAGTTTGGTGTGCTCCACTTTAGTGGCATGGGTTCGTCTCCTAGGCGCAGACCTACACCATTTGTCAGCAGTCACGCCGTGGCAGTGACCCACATACAAAAACAGAGGAAGACTGGCACAGATGTTAGCTCAAGGCGAATCTTCCTCAAGCAAAAAGAGGAAGATTGGCAAGGGATGTTAGCTCAGGGCAAATCTTTCTCAGCAAAAAACCCAAAAAACAAAAGCAATTTTTAGATCATGTTAAATTTTGGAGGGGAGAGAGTATGATTTCAGGCTCACTTCATCAACTTATCTCGAAGTCTCAGCATTGAGTACTCATAGCCTCTATACCCCTTTTTCAAGCTCTTTCCTAAAGGATTGGTCTGCTTGGCCTGGTCCTCTCATAGCACTACCTGGCTCCTGCTAAGCTCTAAACTTTGCTCCTAAAAATTCCTGCTTGATATAATCTCTCCAGTCCTCTTTGCCCTTTGGAATTATATCCATTCTTTCAAAATTATTGTAGATATACCTCTTATTTCCTCAGATTCTACATTTCCTGGTGGCATTAATACACATTTTCCAAAGTGGTTGACAGAATACCTAGAACTTAGTAGGTCCTCAGTAAATATTTGATGATGTATATATTGATGCCTAAAGTTAAATACAATCAGGCAGTATGTGATTAAAAGTAGGAGACACATACAGTGCTATGGGAGTTGAGGGGTCAGAAAAAACACACTGGTCTGGACTGGCTGTGAAGTATTCTGTAAGGCTTTAACATCAACAAAAATTAGTAATACAGTAGTAAAATAATTTTTATAATTATTAAGCCTTCCAGCAACTGTTCTGAGTGCTTTATATATGTTATTGTATTTATTCCTCATAAGTATCAATACTATGTCAATACCACTTCATAAATGACGTAGATCTTGTTACGCTATGACATAGAGATTGTTCCCATCTTACAGATGAGGAAATTGAGGCACAGAGGTTTAAGCAATTTGACCCAAATGATACAGTAAGTGACTGTCAAATCCAGAACTTGAACCCAGGTAGTCTGACTATATAACTTGCTCCCCTGATCATGACCTGAAAACTGGCTAAAAGGTTCATGTTTTTAGAAGTAAAGGAAGTACGTTAGTTTCCTAGGTCTGCTGTAACCAAGTACCACAAACTTGGTGGCTTAAAACAACAGAAATTTATTCTCTCCCCATTCTGGAGGTCAGAAGTCCCAAATCCTTCTGGAGAATCTACAGCAGCGTCTGTTCCATGCGTCTTTCCTGGCTTCTGGTGGCTGTTGGCAATCCTTGGTACTCCTTGGCTTATAGACGCATCAGTACAATCTCTGCCTCCATCTTCACATTGTCTTGTCATTGTATCTCTGTGTCTATTTTCTCTTCTCTTCTCTTCTCTTCTCTTCTCTTCCAAGGACTTGTCATTGGATTTAGGGCCCACTGCAATCCAGTGTGATCTCATCTGACAATCCTTACTTTAATTACATCTGCAAAGACCTTTATTCCAAATAAGATCACAGTCTGAGTTTCCTAGTAGATATGTCGTTTGGGAGCCACAGTTCAACCCATTCCAGGAAGTAATTAAAGGCTTTGGGGTTGAGGTAAACTTCACTGTAGGCTCCTAAGAGTAGAGCCAGATCTTTCTTGCTTACTACTGTAGGTATTCTGTATTCCTGCTACCAGCAGAATGGGTGCCCAATAAATATTTGTTGCAGGTTGAATGTTGACAAAAGTGGTGTTCAGGGAAAGCTTTGCTGGGTGTATGCGAAAGGCAATTGCCTATGAGCAGGAAGATCAATTAGGATACACAGGTACAAGGATATAACAGTACTACGAAGGTACAAGGATAATGGCAGTAGAAAATTACTAAAAGGAAGAATTCCAGAATTCCTAAAAAGAAGGCTAGACAGGAAAAAAAAAATGCAAGTAGTCTTGAAATGATTTCTACAGAACCAGACAAGGCAACAGCTTCTGAAGCTCAGAGAGGCAAACTGCCACTTGAGAAAATAAAGCCAATTATAATAAATCTTTCAGAGGAAAAAGAAACACCCACTGGCTATGTTTTTGATCACTATAAAGAACATAAAATTTCAGTCACATAGGAACCAAAATAAATGGACATTTTTTAGGCCACACAAACACCTTGGAAATGGGACTCATAAAGCAGGCCTCTCTAAGGCAGGCTCTGTAATAAACAGACCGTTACCCAACAACACACAGGAGGCACACCACACGTAATGGCATTCCAGGCCAGCTCTTTCCTGGTCCAGCTCTCAGGCCGCTATCTGCCTGTGTAACCCTTATTAACCCCAGGTTTTGGTAACTTGCTCCACAGATGTCACTAACGACTGTTGTCTATTTCACCCGATGCTTCATCTCTAACTAAACTCTATTCCTTCTGTAGTCTTTGTAATCTGCTGGTTTGAACACCTCAATTTATTAACGTGATCAACTAGTTTCCAATAAATGCACTTGGTGTCCTTCACTGGTTAGGAGGGAATTATTATTACATAAAGTCTGAAAGATCTCTGGGGCTCCCAGCTGCCGTAGGTTTAGTCTGAGGCGGTGTAATGGCATGGCCGTCCCGGGCCTGATACAAGCTGGAGATAGCACTGCGACCAACACCTGTCATCAGTTCTTCTACTTAGCAGAAAGCTGTCTTCTATTTAGGAGAAATTAACTTTTTGTGGACTGAAAAAGTTATGTACATGTGGCTGGGTCCCAGTTCAACAATCTCTCTTTCATCCTTTCCTCTTTGCACCTCAGTGTTCTCATCTACAAAAAAGAGTTATCAGCATTTGAGAATTTCAGCAAACTGATCCTTCCTCCCAAGTAAGAACTAGAAAATGAGGAAAATAGAATTTTTGTGTGAGGTGGATTTTTAGAGAGTTAAAATATAAAAGCAAAATCTAATAATTGTAGTGATTATTGAATCAGGCTTCCCACCAGAATCACCTGTGGAACTTTAAAAAAATTAGGAGCAAAGATTTTATCCTAAAGTAGTGCTGCACAATGGGACTTTCTGTGATGATGAAATGTTTCTAGAAGTGTGCTGTCCAATAGGGTAGCCACCAGCCACATGTGACTCTTAAGCATTCCCCTCTTCCAGTTCCATTGAGATATAATTGACATATAACATTGTCTTAGTTTAAGCACTTGAAACGTGACTAATGAGACTGAGAAACAGATTTTTAAATTTTATTTAATTTTAATTAATTAAAATTTAAATTTAAATAACCACATGTGGCTAGTGGCTATCAAATTGGACAGCATTGTTCTAGGCAAATTGTTCTTAGTGTTTGTTCCTCAAACCAGCAGCAGCAACATCACCAGGGAACTTATTAGAAATGCAAATTCTTGGGCTCCATCCCAGACCTACTGAATTGGCAGCACTGGGGATGGGGCTTCGCCAGTGGTGTACTGGTAAATGTTTAACAGCTGGCTCTTGGGGAGAGGGAAGCCCTGATTAGTAGCATTTGCCAACGTCCCTGGTGTAAAGACTCTCACCGTAGCTGATGTCAAGCTACCCACATAATATCACTGAACGTGAGATTGGAAGGAGATGTACACAATAGGGGCTCTGAGAGTCCATAAGCGATTTCCATAAGCAGCCCAATTGGAAAGTCTGAACCCAGAACAGATAAAGGTAAAGTCACCTTGAGGAGCCAGGTGGCCACCTCAGTCTCTTTGTTTGAGGTAGCCTGACTCAGACTATTAAAATCTGCTCACTCCTGAGCATGGACAAGCCTAAGCCTCGGCCCCTCAAAGTGGAGAGTCACATCCAGCCATTGCAAACCTTCCACCTCCTTGAGAAGATGAATGACATCACAGGCATAACCCACTCTATAGGCAGACCCAAGACACTGGCCCTCCTACCACAACTCCCACTTCTCTCTCCTACTTAAAAAGGGGAGAATTCTTTTACTATTAGGACAAACTAGAATCTGCTCCAATTAATTTTTACTTTAAGAAAATCTCGGGGCCAGCCCCGTGGCCGAGTGGTTAAGTTCATGCACTCCGCTTTGGCAGCCCAGGGTTTCACCAGTTTGGACCCTGGGCATGGACCTGGCACTGCTCATCAGGCTGTGCTGAGGCGGCATCCCACATAGCAGAGCCAGAAGGACCTACAACTAGAACATACAACTATGTACCGGGGGGCTTCGGGGAGAAGAAGAGAAATAAATCAACAAAAAAGAAATGCAGCTGCATTGCTTTAAAAAAAAAAATGGAAAATCTCATAAATTTCATGAAATTTCTGAAGACCCTTTATAGTTGTTGACAACATATAGTAGTCAAAAAATACTGTTTGAATAAGCCACTAAGTCACTTCTAGGGCATGCCCTTCTTTGAAATAAATATGGCCTGCCTATCTCAACAGATTTGTGGTAAGAATCTAGTGATTTAACTATGCACATAAAATCATATCTGGAATATTCTAATTCCATGTTCAGGCCAAAGAGAAGCAAAATCATACATTCATTTGAAATGAGTACAGACTTTTCCTTATCTTAGAAATCTACGCTATGGAGAAGCACCCTGCTGAAATTTCTTTATATTCTGAATAAAGAAGAAAATAATAGAATTCAGAACAACTTGTCTAAAACCAGAAGGTCACTTATACATACAGCATCCAAGATAGAGTACAGAACAAATCCCTACATATCAGACAGACTCCCTGATTTCATTACAAACCAAAGCAGAGAGTTCCATTAAAATAACTGCATGCATTACCTAAATATTTCCATTGCAAAAGTTGTAGTTATGCCTACCAAATTCTATATTTTAATCTACTGAGTTTGGCCTAAATCCCAAATGAGACTACAGTGGAAAAACTAATGTATATTCTTGCCCTTATTATGCTCCTTAGCACAAAATATATTTACATTTACAAAGTATTTAGAGAAAATAGTTGGAAACTTTAGTTGCCAATTTATGGGCTCGAGATGGCTGGCAAAGGAGCATCTTTCAAAGAAAGAACTTTGCCACCGGTTCTGCTTCGGGGTATAACAGCGGCACCCCGAACCACCAACAGAAGGACACACACATCTGTAGGGACTTGGCTTTGATTCTGGGAGCTGTCTACAGTCTTGACAAACAGGATAATTTTTCCTGGTGCTAAACTAACAAGCCCAGACGGAGATCATTAAGACCATAATTTGACAAGTGGAGTTAACCAGCCTGAGTGATTTTATATTTCTCATAAATGCAAAAGCCACAGCAAATAAAAGTATTCCAAATCATACTTAATTCATATAGTGAAGGTTCTGATAAGCTATAATCAGAAGGCCTCCAGGGTGGTTGAAAACTGAGGTGAGATACGGAAAGCCATTAAGATGGCCTCAACCAATGACGGAGTTCCTGGGAACAGGTGAGAAGGTTGCCTGCGAACATGCTTGCATAGTCAGGGCACTGACCCACTCTCTTCATCAATGACACACACCTAATGGGGCCAAGGGAAACTTTAAAACAATTTTTTTCCAAAACCTGCTTTTTCCTAACCAGTAGTCACTTTCTAGCCCTCTTGAGTATACCACTAAAATTTCTCATCCGGGGTGCCGTGAACACACAAAGGTTACTCTTGTTCAAAATATGTAATCTCACAAACAAAAGGAGGCCAAATATATAACCAGAGATCATATGTTCATAAGCAACTGCTTATGCAAATTGTTGAATTACTGTATCTTAAAATGAGGTTGTGGGGAGGTGGAGGGTAGAGGGAAGGAAGGGAGTTAATTTAATTCTAAGCTATTTGAAGCCAGGGAAACAGGCCATGTGGAGTTAAGCTGGGGGGAGCAGTTGAGTTTGTTCACTTTTCCTAGATTCAAAAGAGAAAATTAATCTGAGTTACAAAAAGGGTAAAGTCGCTTTGATCGCCACAACCCCAAATCCTCAGGCGCAAAATTCAGTGAAAGATTGCAGACATCTTAAACTCGTGTAGGAATAGGTACTTAGCCAGGCCATCTTTAATATAAGAAGAACTCCAATTAATAATTTAAAAGAGCTATGGCCAGAAACAGAAACCCAAACAATTCAAGGGGTTAGCGGGAAAGAACGGTCAAGGTCAGCTGCGAAGCTGGGCATGTAGATTTACATCACACATTCACAAAAAGGTATTCTTACATGTGGATGCCAATGCACAGAACAATCAGATGAATTTATGAAGAACCCGTGCTGCTACCTCAGAAACTGGCGGGCTGCAAATGCTGGCGACCTCACAAACACACTTTCTGCAGACAGACGCAGGAAAACTGACTTCTTTAGAATAAGTCAAATTCATTATTCTGCTCACACATAGACCTACCACTATGAATCATGACAATCATTTTGGATTTTTTGAAGGTTTCCTATTTTTCTATTTTGAATTTTTTTAGAAGCCAGAGAAAAAGAGAAGTTGGTAGAAAATGCTGTTCGTCATGAGTGACAAAAGGTATTAGATACTGCTGCCATAGTTTCTTGCCAGAAAGATTTTCTTTTTGTTTTTTTCTGG
The DNA here is from genome assembly GCF_041296265.1 of Equus caballus. NCBI lineage: Eukaryota > Metazoa > Chordata > Mammalia > Perissodactyla > Equidae > Equus > Equus caballus. The sequence continues at coordinate 78,596,138 of NC_091699.1, read as the reverse complement.
AAATGTGTTATTTCACTTCAAAAAATGAAAGGGTTTGACAAGAGAATCTAGGAGGTGGCTGATACTGATGTGGCCCTCACTGCCACAAACAAAACAGAAAGCCCCTTTACAAAGATCAGAGAGGACAAATTTAAATGCCTATCACAAAGGTCTAAATTAAAATCTGGCCTAAACATGAAAGCAAAATATTTCAATCACTTTAAGAAAAAATTAGCATGTAAAACAAAGCTGGTTATTTGACTAGAAGCAGATACTACCCAACATAGCTGTACTCGTTTTCTAAGGCAGCTTAGCTTCCTTCAGGCATCAAAGTGATGCTCTCCAGGCGGTGGGCGCATGAGCCCTGAGTACAACTGTGAAACTGCATGCATGGAAAATAATTTCTTCAACTCAAGGAAAACCATCCCATGGTATGTCCAAAATGCCGTCAGAAACACACATTATATGAGGTTTTAGTCTATTATATTTGTGTTCTATTCTACCTTAAAGACATGATTGATGTTTATTTAATTTTCTGCTTAACTGATTCAGTCCAAATCTGAATCATGACAGGCTAAGCAAGGCCACTTAAGGATGTTCCCTGTCCTACCAGCAGGACCCTTAGTTTAATAACTACTGTATAATTGATATTTACCTAAGGGGTGGACTTTGGAATCACATAGTGCTTTCCCAGGTAAAAAACTTATTTTGAGATGTCCATGAGTCCAGATTTTCTTTGTGAATAATTCATGTTCCAGGGACTGATTTTCCTCCTTTTTCTATTATGCCTGCCTAGGACACAACAGTGAAGTGGCTTGTCAGACAGGTGTTATTCTGCATCCACTTTAATTTTTCAAACTGGATATAACCTTTAAATTTTAGTTAGAAGCACCTACCCAGCTTGTCATGCAGAAGGAACACTCTAAATTATTTAATATGCCTCAGCGTGGAGAATCAGCACATCTTCATTTAATATTAGATTCATTCTCATTATCCTCTACAGCTCAGAAAATTAGGGAGTGACTGCAGGAGCCTTTATTCCTGGGAGTAAATATGAGAGTCTGGTGGAAACACCAATGTAACTCAGTGGAATATGTGACAAACATGAAACAAAACCATCAATTTATATCTACACTTCAAGTCTTTAAGACATTTAAAGCTCTGGAAGTGATGGTACATCTAGGAATATGGAAGTGACCCTGGGCACTTTCTTTAATGAGCTGGGCAGCTCTGACAGCTTCCCTATCTCCGGCTGGGTGTCGGAGTCAGGCCTGTTACTTTTTGTTCTATTATGTTCAGGCTGCTTTAGTTGGTACTAGATCCTTTTAGATCTGCTGGTATGGGTTCCCTGCCACTCCACATGAGCCCTCCAACTATAAAGACAGAAGAGAGGAGCTAAGGATTCTGCCCCCCATCTTTAAATAACCAACTTTCCTCCTGAGAGAAGACCCCAAAACCCTAACACTCCTTGTGGAAGATAATGTTGTTCAGTTGACATTAGAAGGAAACCCCATGATCATTTTCTGGACGAAGGACTTTGTGTCCCAAGTAATATCTAGAGATCTTCTCAGTTGCTTTCTATCTCTCAAATCTCTCTCGTTTATTCATTAGCTAAAACACACACAGATGGGCATAACTCATAATGTTTTCTTTTTCCTTTCATTTTTTTCTGACTATCTTACCAATGTTTTTTTTATTTATCAACTTTATTGAAGTATAATTTATAGACAATAAAATGCACTCATTTAAAGTATGGAGTTCAATGAGTTTTGACAAATATATGCATCCTGGGTTACCATCAGCACAATCAAGATATTGAACTTTCCCATCACCACAAAAGCTTCCCTTGTGCCCCTCTGGAGTCAATTCCCAAGACCACAACCCCCAGGCAACCAGTGGCCTCATTGCTACCATATAGGTAAGTGCTGCTGATTCTAGAACTTCATGGAAACAGAATCATGAACTCTTTTGTTTGCGGCTTCTTTCACCTAGCATAATACTTTTGCTATTCATCCATATTGTTGTGTGTATTGATAGTTTGCTTCTTTTCATTGCCAAGCAGAATTACATTGCATGAGTAAACTACAAGTTCCACCTATTGATTGATACTTGACTTGTTGATTGATACTTGACTTGTTTCTAATTTTTGCTACGATGAAAACTGCTAAGAACATTTGTGCACATATGTTCTAGTACATAGATCTTCTAGTAGACATGCTTTCATTTCTCTTAGGTAACTAGAAGTGGAATTTCAAAGTCAATTAAAGTTTTCTTTTTTTTTAAATTAAAACAATAAAAATATATCATTGCATAACAGAGTTCAAATCACCTTATTTCCACTTGGACATTTAAAGGAAAGTGATGACACTATAGGACATTGAGCAGCCCACAACTGAAAAGGGCATGTGGACTTCCTACGGGCAAGCAAAGCACAACCCCCTTAAGGTCCGAGCTTTCCCTGAGCACAGGGAAGGGGCTCAGGACTTGCTCAAGGAGTGGCTGAAAGGGCAATAAAGAGGTGACAACTGGTCAGGCTCTAGGTGGGCCACCAAGGTGCACACCAGTGCAGATTCTGCAATTTGAAAGGTTGGGTTAAGAGCCATGCTCTGGGTGGGCCCAGGATCCACAAGTATCAGGCTATTCCAGCTTCACAAGAAATGCTATTCTGAAACTCAGCTATGAGTTGCTGAAAATAAGGCTAGAATGCAATGAAGTTCCTGACAAAAATTAATGTGGAAGAAATCATCAGCATTACAAAAAAAGAAGTTAAATCAGGATAATTTCCTTAATGTTCCTGTTGTGCTTTCTCATTTGATTATAATGGTTATCCATGACTTCAGCTCGATTAAATCAGCTGTTGTCAACTAAATGCATATCAAATGTAAATAATGTCTTAGCCTGTCTTCTTCCTCTGCAACTAACTCCCCTCATCCCAAAGGGAATTTTCCAGTTCAACATCAAAGACTGATTAAACATTTGGTGTAGGAGCTTAAAAAAAGACTGTGTAATTTTATTTTACATATACATGCTAGATAAAAAGTAAACAAATAAAAATTTCCTCTGAAAGTTTGGAGTCAAATCTGGTAAAAGGCAAAGAGAATGCGGAAACTAACTAACCACTCCAGAGTTCATCAACAGATTAAAGTCTGATGTCTCAAAATTTCATGATTAAGCTATGTGATCACAATCATCTTGTAAGTTGCCCACCGTTCTAACCAATCATCAATCCAAAGGTTACATTTTTATAGTTCTAAGTCTCCCTTTTCAGTTTAATGTTCAAGATAGAATCAAATTTAGAAAATATGACTTTATAGAGACGAAAAAATAAGGGAAACGTGTATTTTCCAAGGTATTTGGCCCAACTAAAACTACTGTTTTTTGCATTCTACAGCTTATTATGGAGATGTAAGTAGTGTTTCCTTATTGCATGAACAAGGTGGTCAAAGGAGTAGATTTTCCCATCGCCACTTTAACCGGTAAATCACTATGAGGTCTACCATCTTGAAACCTCCATGACAAAAGACAAAGGGAGACCTGAGGAGGGCACCAGCTTGAGTCTCCTGGTAGCAGCTGGAACCTGTGGTCAGGGCTAGCTTAGGAGTAATTTGGCTACTACAGTTAACAAAAATTAGCATGGAGACACACAAAGACTCTCTGCCTTTTGAAGGTCCAATTCACTTGACATGTTTGTCTGCTTCTTGCAAATCTATTGCTGCTACCCACCACTTCCAATCCCAATCACTTCGGGGGAAATGAAAAGGGTGCTGCAATAGAAAGCAGGAGCTTTAGAGTCCTTGAGCAAATTACTTCATGTCTTTGGCGTCTCATCTTTGAAATGAGTAACAAGTACTTTTCCCAGGTGAAACCCAGAGGCTGGGCCCAGACTTCTTGATCCTAGACCATCCACTCAATATCCTGTCCTGGGGCTTCCTCTCTATAGATAGCAAGGCTCTGCCCTCCAGCAGAGCACAAGCCATCCATATCATGTGCAACTCGGTGGCCTAACTCTCAGTTTTATATTCTTAGAAACAAAGGCCCATGGGCCTTTCTATGCTTTCAAATTTTACCTTTGGAGAACAACAAATTACATATTAAAGAAATACCTAAAAAGAGTCTAAGATGCAAATCAATTCTGATATAAAGATTTGTTTGTCAATAACACCTGTTACTAGATAGCTTCTACAACACCATTTCAAAAGTTGGCAGATGCCAACCTAAAGAGCTTTGGCTGCTAGTTTCCTTATAGCTGAAGGAGGCAGCACAAGCTCTAACAGCTCTATTAGGAAGACATCAAATGCAAATTTGGGCTAAGATGACCAGCCAATCCATGTTCCACTGCTTTCATTCTTAGTTTGGAAAGAGAACTCAACTACTGCCAAAAAAGAGTTGTCATACCATTGTGCAGCCTTGAAGATGCCCCTTGAAGACCTCCAACTACAAAGAGTGTAATTGGCCAAGGGCCCCAGCTGTCCATCCCTGAATTCTCTCGGAGGCTCCTACACCGCCCCACGGGCCACTGCAGGAGTGTATCAGGGATGCTAAAGCAGGCCTCTGATGGGTGACTTTGCTTAAGGACTTTCTGATGTCTTGGCTGATCCCCCGAACCTTCTCTCTTCTCACTTGGAATAAGACTTGAAACGTGGTCTGATGGTTCTCTCAGCCTTTTCCAGCTCCTTTCCTAGTTCCTTTCAGGCAGACATTCCCCAATGATATCCTTGTGCTTTTAGTCTCAACTTGGCAACTGCTTCTCAGAGGTCCAGACTAACATATTATTCATTCATTTATTCATCCACTCATTCATCCAATAAATATTTATTGAGTGCCTACAACATTCCTGGTACTTTGTCCTAGGTACTGGGGAGAGTGGTACAAGACTGAGAAGGCCCCTACATCCTTACTCTTCCCCTCAGGGTCATAAACTGCTTCCCTTTCTTTGGCTCTTACTGTGTGCTGGGCACTGAGCTAAAAGCACATCACATGCCTAGTCTCATTTGCTTTTCACAACAACCATTAAAGGAGGTATTATTCTTGTTTCATGGATAAGGAAACTGAGAGCTAGAGAGATTAAGCTGCCCGGGGCTTCCTGATAGAACTAGCTTTTATACTTCAAAACTCATGTTTTTAACCATTAGGCTATGATGTATCTTTCCCACTTTTTTTCTGGCAATGATTGCACATCCATAGCGTTGGTTTTCCAAAGTCCGACTTCATTTCTTTACTTTAAATTTATGAGGGTGTGAGGGATCAGAATTTGCCACCCTAAAATGCATCTCTTTGGCTTGATTATTTTTAAGAACAAAAGACTCAGAAAGAAACTTTGACCTTCCCCCTAACTGCCTAAAAGAATTTAAGATAGAAGGCCTGTTCCAGGAAGGAGCTGTCCCATAGAGAACTATAGTATAATACGAACTAGGTGCGATAGACAGGGAGGAACCTGGCAAGGCCCATTTGATGAAAGTCCTTCCCATGTCACACTGTCTCTGCAAAACATGGCAAACATTTATTTACCAAATATTTGCTTTTCCATCTCTATGTGAATTGTCTTCCTTCCCTTTGAATTCCAAAACCACTACCCCCAACATCCTCCTTTGTCTTCAGCTGAAGATGGTTTTAAGGTGGTAGCTTCAGCCATTTTGGTGAGCCACTAGTTTTCCCGGGTTCCTCCCAAATATACACGTTATTAAACTTTGTTTGATTTTCTCCTGTTATTTCATTTCATGCCAATTTAATTCTTAGACCAGCCAGAAGAAACTAAAGGGGTCTTCCTTTACTAAAGAGAAATAGTTCTGTTCTAGAAATAGAAACTAAATAGTTCTTCCTCCCCTACAAGGGCCAGGGAAACCATTCATAGAAGGAAATAATACTTCAGAGCATTCACAGTCCAACACTGTTCCAAAGACAGGTTAATGACAATATTGTTTAATTGATGCAGAAGAAGAGGTCCCTCACCTGGTGAGCATTTCCAGCTCACCTTCACTAACACAAAGAAGAGAGAAGAGGACAAACCCCATGGCTTCTCTGCTTTTCACCCTGGTCACAGCCCAGCTCTGGCAAAGACGGAAGGTGGTCACATACATCCAAGGCTTCTCTCAGAGGTCAGCCACACCAACCCATGTGTTAGCTAACAGCACCCTTCTGAATACTGACGCCAACTCATACCATGATCTCCAAGATCAGCTATGGTGTCCTCTCCACTTGAGTCAAGTGTGCTGAGGTCCAGGGAAGAAACAGGCTGAGACTCAGGCAGGTTCTCTGAAGTTGGGTCATCAAATTCCTTGTGAAAGGTAATGAACAATTCATGAGAAGCTGATAGAAGGAAATAGCATTACCACAAATGAAACAATATTCTTGTTTAGAAGACTATTTAGAAACAAAAGCCTACCTAATCCTCTCCCTTAAACATGATAACATTTTCAAATTTCAGGAAGGCAGCTGGGGATATGAGAAACAGCCTTGAATCAACTTGACAGGTGACCTTGGGCAAAGGATTTAACCTCCCATGGCCTCAGATTCAGGGCCAGGACTAGGATGAGGCAGGTGGAATGCCCAGGGTGCACAATTGAAGAAGGTTCTCACTTTCAGGCTCAGGCAAGAGCAGGATCGACTGGCAGGTGAGAACGAATACCTCCTTCAGTTTTGTACCCTGGGTATCATACTTATTCATCCTAGTCCAGCCCTGCTCAGTTGCCTTATCTCAAAACTAGAGGCAGTGGCCGGCCCGGTGGCACAGCGGTTAAGTTCGCACTTTCTGCTTCTTGGCAGCCCGGGGTTCACCGTTCAGATCCCGGGTGCGGACAGGGCACCACTTGGCAAAAGCCATGCTGTGGCAGGCATCTCACGTATAAAGTAGAGGAAGATGGCCATGGATGTTAGCTCAGGGCCAGTCTTCCTCAGCAAAAAGAGGAAGATTGGCAGTAGTTAGCTCAGGGCTAATCTTCCTCAAAAGAAAAAAAAACAAAACAAAACTAGAGGAATTGGCTTGGATGACTTCCGAGTTCTCTTCTAGCTTTAAAAGTTCTGTGATTCTATGAATTCCAATTTGCTAAAAGAAAGGGATCTAAGAGGCCACATGAAAGAATTCACACTTCAAAAAAATAAGAGGTAAACTTCTCAAATATATCAATAGGTATTTCAATAAGTCATTTAGCCTTTTTTTCAGTTTGTGTGTGTGTGTTTGCAACCTAGAGCTAAAGCTGAGTTGACCGATTTTCCTTGATAAATAGCTTTCACGGAGAACTGCTACAAGAATGTCTTCTTATTAAAAATAGAAAGGAAACTTCAAACTAACATTAAATAAGTAAAACAAAGCCATACTACACTGTGGTGCGGCATTCATGAAAACACAGTCACAACATATTTTTAAGAAGTCCACTTTTTGCACTGTATAATAATTGTTGCAGGGATGAAATTGGTTCCAAGTTTCAAAGGGTCACTGACAGCACACAGACAACTTTAAGAACAGAGAACAGAGACTGTGTGATGTGTGTTTTTACATGGACTTCAGAAAATAGTTGAAAATAACTATTTGGGCTCTCAACTGACTTTGATTTGCTGAGGTTCTCTCTGAAGAGAACAGATAGAATTGTTATAATTGCTTCTCTTAGAAAGAGAAGGACTTGATCTAATCTTTGATCTCCATTACCATTTCATGTGTGGAGACCTGATCTGCTATGCACTTTTCACAGAAACCCAATTTTGGCATCATCACAACTATATACCCACAGGATAAAAGAAAGACTGGGCTTCTCATGTGTCTTATGTATCTAGTTGTTTTTAAGCTACGATCCTTTAAAGAAACAGTGCCTAGCATGATTCCACATTCAACTATGCTTCAAGATTTCCAAGCCCAAATCCAGCCAAGCAGAAAATCCCTGCCAAAATAAAAGACCCTGTCAGTCAGGGTCTGAAAAAAAAAACAAGCCACTCTCCTAAATGCCTCAGAGAATTTCTGTAACATGTTTAAGAGGTAACATAGCCAGCCCATTCTCTCCCCTAACTCTGATTCCATCTCCTACAATTGATTTTGAAAAATAAAATGTTTTTCTTCAGCTGGCAAGAGAGAGGGAAGAAGGAATAGAGAACAGAGCCCCAGTGAGATCAGGAAGAAATGAAATCATAAACATCTGCATATGGGCACAGACACGAACATTTTCCTCCTCCTTCCTTTTCTCCTTCTTTATCATGTTTTTCTTTAGTCTCTTGCATATGATTAATCCAATTTCCTTCTTATATTTTATTTCATCTTTTTCAGCTCAATGATGCCTTTCTCTGAGATATTTAAAACCCTTCATTCTCTCTGCAAAGTGTTCAGCTTCCTGTTTTCTCCCTCCTTTGTTCTGTGAATATCACTAACCCTGCCTCACTCTTGTGTCTGCGAATATGATTAAATCTGCCTCTGCTCTGCCTGGGCTCCTCTCTTCATCCTCCTCCCGGGGTGAACAAGAAAGCCTTCCCTCAGGTTGCTCCTCCTTTCCTTCCGTTCGCATTAAGTGTCCTTTTTCCTAGAGCGATTATAAGGAGGTCTGTCCATCATGGCTTTTCCTGGTCTTCCTTCGTCTGAAGATGAACAGCTGCTTTCAAGAGGCCCAGTTTCTGTCCATTATTAATCAGTGCGGTCCCGGACCAGCAGCAGCAGAATCATCAGGGAGCTTGTGAGAAATGCAGGGTCCCAGGCCCCACCCAGAACAACCAAATCAGAATCTGCATTTCAACAAGACCAACCGTGATTCAGGTGCATTTTGAAATTTGAGACACGTTGCTATAAGCCAGAAGAATTTAGAGGAGGGCCAGTGGTTTGTGGATCTGAGAGATCAAAGGTTTTCCTGAAGAGGAGGTGACATTTCAAAGACAGAAGGTGGGATGCCAATGATGGGTCAGAAGGAAATGGCTGATATAATTGCACAAAAGAGGGCAAGAGACCTGGGGATGCTGAGCCACTCCATCTACAGGATGGAACCAGCTAGAAGAGGATGTTATCTTCAAGAGCCAAGTACCTGAATGGAGCATTTCCTGCTCCTATCAATATGCAGACTTAGGAAACATGCTTCCGGTAAGCTCAGGGTCAAAGATGTTGGTGATACTGAATCTTAGAAGATCAAAGAATGAAACAATATCTCTGGCCAAGACAGCATCAGGCACTACCCCCCCAGCTCCCGCTGCTCCTTGCTGATGGAAAAGGGATGGAATTGGGAAGTAGGGAGACGCCGTAGAAGTTATGAGTTGGCACTTGGTAAAATCTTTGTGAAATCCTCACTTTCTTCACCTGAGTTGGGCCAAGATATGGACTATCGTCTGGCTCCCATGTTCTATGGGATAATATAGCTAATAAAACCTGCTGAGATTCTGCCTGCCATATGGTCTCAGTCTTAAATTACTTCAGGATCCCCCCATGGACTCTGGTTTATAGGAGGGACAGGACCTTACACAGTGTAGTTGTTCAATGCTGATAATAATCACATCAGAAATGAAAAGAACACAAAAATGATTATTTTGAAGGGTCAATGAAGAAAGGCAAAAAAGTTAAGTAAGACATTAAAACGTAAGATCATACTTGAAGCTATTTTTATTTGCCATATGGTAACTTCAAGAATAAAGACAGTTATTTAGGTTTTATAAAACAAATACTACATCTGTACTTGTCAATTTCCAATCTCTGGGGGTAAAATCTTTGAGAAGCAGGGGTCCCTGAGCATTCCAGAAAGAAATTCTTAGTTTCCATCAGCTGATTGGATGAGCAGTTTACACATATTGACAAGCAGAATTCTTATCCTCATGCCAGACTCCTTACGAGGATCTGTGGGAACTCGCCGTTCTCAGTTCTCAGGGGAAGAAAGCCAACAGACCCAGGGAAAATGACCCACCTCCACAAGCTATCATTTCAGGGCCTAGAAAGTATCTAGAGAGCTGAAGAAAGGCGCTCAGTGTTAGAAGGGGGATTGGGTAGCATCAAGACCCTTCCCCAAGCAGGGATCCAACACTGCCACTGACCCCAGGCCCTTTCAGCCAGCAATTTCTCCATACATCAGGCTCCGTGAACAGGACCAATGCCATCTGCCACATCTCTGGAGCCCGCAACAGATCTCACAGCTGGCTTCACCTAATGGAGTGGGAGATGGGTGGAGAAAGGGGGGTGGGATGAGCACTTATTGCCTGCATCCCCACATGGTCTGCTAAAGTGTCCAACAGAGGGAGACTCTTAAGGTCAGAGAAGGCTGGCTCCCTGTCTGGTCCAACTTTGGGTTTTCAGAACTCTAAAGCACTCACAACCACTAAATAATTGAGAAAGGTGGATTACCTCCCAGAAGGAGGCAGAAAACAAGTGTTCCAGGCTCAGCCTGGCTGAGAGCGAGCTCTTGTAGGGCTCCTGCAGGCCCCAGGGTTTGGAGCCCTCTGCTTCCTGAGCTCCAGCAGAATGAGCATCCACAGCCTCAGGGGGCTTGGTTCTTCCTGCTAAAGTAAAGAACCTCCCTCAGATGCAGGGATCTCCAACGAATGAACAAGCAGAATTTGAGACAGTGATTTCTCCATAAAAATGACTCCTTCCCAAGTGGTTTTACGAACATCTAGGAGGCCATGTTGATGTCTGTTGTCCAAACATGACCCTGAAGAAAGACTAAGCATCAGAGCCTACATCAAGGCCTCTGAAGATATTTTTAACCATTAGAGAAAATGGTATTTGCTCTTCACGGGCTTGGGATGCAGAGGACATGAACTTGGGGTCCATTTCATGTGAATCTGCGACCCTATTTATTACTAGACATCTATGGTAATTCTTCAAAGTTTAAAGGGGTTGTAAACACAATGCACAATGATATGGATGGGAGACAGAAAATTAAAAGCGAAAGAATAAAAAACAAGAGAGAAAGAGAACAGTTGACTAAAGAAGAAAAGCCACAATAGCATGGCCGAAATTCAGAATTAGGCAGACATACCTCTATTATGCACAGTCATAATTTTTACTCATCAACTGTTTATTCAGTGCTGATTGTTATCTCGTTCATAGCAGGCACTCAATATTTGTTGGATGAATCACTTGATCTGTCTTCTCTAAGTACAGCTGCTGTGAATAAGTGTAGTCACTGCCCATTGGCCTACACTCTAAAATGAACCCCAGTACATCCTTCCTGGAATTGGGCCAAGTTGGTCTGGATGCTTTTTTTTTCCTACCTTGTTCCTTACCCTACCCAACTGGCCCCATGAATTTGAAGAATCTGAAGCAAGAAAAGGTTTCATGTAAAATTCAAAATAAGAGAGTACTTGGGGGCCGGCCTGTGGCCAAGTAGTTAAGTTCACACGCTCCACTGCGGCAGCCCAGGGTTTCACTGGTTTGGATCCTGGGCATGGATGTGGCACCACTGGTCAGGCCACGTTGAGGCGGCATCCCGCGTGCCACAGCTAGAAGGACCCACAACTAGGGTATACAACTATGTGCTGGGGGTATTTGGGAAGAAAAAACAGTCAGAAAAAAAGGTTTTATGTAAAATTCAAAATAAGAGAGTACTTACATGGAGCACGTCAACAGTTAGCTGCTGAAAGTTCCGAGATCTCAATTCTTGCATTCGTTTGTTATTTTCCTCATATTTTTCTTCCACAAGTTTTCTGCAAATTTAAAATGAACATAGAAAAATAGCTGAAATTTGCTAAAACCACATCTACATTATACAAGTAAGTGTGATTCCTGTTTCAACAGGCAAACTGGGTTGTTAGGAAGCTAGGCCAATGGGTCTCTCCCTCATCACGATGTGCACAGTGTGGCATCTACTTGATTCTCTTTTAAAGCACACATAAGAATGTTCTGGCTTCTTATTCAGCCTTAGAACTCCTAAAAGCAGCAGCGGAAGACAGTACCAATCCCTGTGCGTTCTCTGACTGCGGTGACAGGGCTGTGGGTCCCCAATGCCCAGCACAAGGCCTAACACATACTAATAAGTCAACAACTGCTTTCAGGATGAACAAACCCATAAACGTGGAAAATAGAGCTACATTTCAAAGAATTTATGGAAAAGAATATGAGACTCACTAGGGAGGGGAACTTTTCTCAGACATATTTCCTTTGGACGATTGAATTTAATAGACCTGCTACTAAACTGGAAGAAAGATTTCAGTTCTTGTGATTACTTGCATGCTAATTTATACTTAGATTTTTTTGAAAAGTCATTGAACATCCCTGGAGTCAAATTTTCGCGTATATAAAATGGGTACATTATAACCCTTCTAACAATACAGCCATTTTCTAGGTAAAACGCATGACCACTCTCAAATCCTAGAAATAACGATCAAAAACAATTCCAATGTAAGTCATTCATAAAATCAAGATGAAACTTTATTTAAAAGCCATTGCCTTTAAATAAAAAAAATATTAAATGTCACGTGAAGGATCTGTGACCTTCTCTGGTATATAAAAAAAGTTTTAATCTGAAAAGCAATTTGTAATGTGCATGTAAGTAATTAGTCTTTTTAATCTATTCCTGTCAGAGATTTAATTTTCCGTTTACCCTCAACCAATGACATGAATCATAGTACTTGGAAATATTGCCATTTCTGAGGTTAGAAATAGGTTTGGGACTGTGAGCTGATGCAATGGCTCAAACAATCTAAATGAATACATTTTCTCAGTAAAACCCACACTCAGTGGTTTAGTAGTTTGCAGAAACCAACTTGTACTGGCTCCCAAGAGCAGACTATGGACATATCTTCCCAAATGAACAATGATATTGATGAGGATTTTTAGGCTGCTTAATTTTAAAACAGTTTATGATGAGGATTTTTTGGCTGGTTACTTTTAAAACTACAGATAAGAAGCAGGCTCCAAGGAGTGGAATTTGTTTGCCCTTTGATCAGAGACAATTGCATTTGTAAAGGAAATCTCCATGCCTCCCTCTCTGGAATTTGTTTGCCCCTTGTTGGGAAAACATTTACATTTCTAAGGGAAACCTCTATCTGTGAAGATGCCTCCCTCTCTGAGCCAGGAGGAAGGGGGGATGGCCTTATCTCTGGAAACTGTCTGGCAACCTCATGTAACTGACCCTCCCCCCGACAAATCCTCCTTTTATCTTTAGCCGAGGATAAAATTCAAGCGGTGACTTCTGCCATTTACTCAATCCGGTTTGATTCTTATCTAAAAGTTGTGGGACCGCCAAATGGCCAAACCAAACGGGCACTAATAAAGAGATAACTCACATACCTATGCCTTAAATTTGGCCCTAACCCTCAGTTCGGGGCAGCAGCAGAAGCTCTGACTGCCCATGGGTCCTGTCCCCATGCTACTCTATCCCTATTCTCTAAATAAAAGAGCACTACTGCCAGATCTTGAGAGTCTAAGAAATCTTTCTTTCGACTCCTCGGCTCACCGACCCCGCATCAATATCACCTTGGTAGTTAGAAATTGGCCAATCCTGGGAGTATATACATCACAGAAATCAGCAAAGAAATCAGCAGTCACCCCAGCCCTCTTACTTGCCCAAAGGTGGTTGTTGAACATTTACCAGCACACCACTGCCCAGGATGCACTTTGACGGAAATCTTTTGCCACATTTACAAAAGAAAGCGGGTGTTCAGGGAAAACCGTCTCACAGAGTCTTACTCAGTTCATCATGATCTTCATTGTAAGCACAAGGACACCCCTACACCATTTTTCAGATACGTGAACAAGGTCACAAAATGAACAGATTTGAGTTTCAGGTCTGTTCTGTCTCTTTAGCCCTTCGTTGGGGCTTCTAAGCTACCAAAAAGTTGGCAGGAGAAGAAAGAAGAAAAAATTTAGGAAATTGGATAACCTACCAACTGAAAAATCAGACTTTGAGAAACTGGGATTGTAGCGCTCTCTGGAATTCCCCTTTCTTGTGGAAATGCTCTAATTACTAATGCTGCCTCCCACCAGCAGTGGCGCCTGGGGCATAGACTTTTCAAAGGGCTTCCCTTGACTGAACAGAGTTCTGTTTCCAATCTGCTTTCTAAGGCCAACAATTTCCTGCCACTACATTCTTCCCCCTAGAGATGAGTTAGGTCTCCTGGCAGAGGGGCTACAGCAAACATCTGGGGAGTGAGGATCGGGCAGTGAAGCCGCCGTCTCACCCTCTCACTGGAGTCTGTACAGAAGGTGTTCCCAACAAAGAGGCTTCGTTTGGAGGCTGACTTTATGTTTTCATCACTAATAACCTCACTGATATTCAATTTTTCTTTTCACACAAGACTGAAAGCCTGATATTAATAGTGCCTGGCATCCCATAACCATCTATGGCTCAACAACCATCTTTTGGGGGAACGAGTGAATGAGTAAACAGATAAATATATAATGAGTATGTGCATGTTGATTTCCTGTTTTGGTTTTTGCTTGTCTTCAGTAAATTCCTTCAGAGCCGCCCCCCGAAGCGGCCCAGGGCCCAGGGTGCCCTAAGGAAATACAGCTTACTTCAGCCTCCTGGCCTTCTCATCAGCTGCCTGGAGCTTCCTCAGCCTCATCCTTTCTCTCGGTGTCATTTTCTGCACTTCTGACAGCGCCCTCAGAGTCTGCAGGTGGATCTTTTTTTGCCTATAGATATAAAGATTCCCCACATGCAACCCACCCCAAATAAGGTCAGAAAAATTAAACAAATATTTTACAGACGTAGCATTACACTACTGAGAAGGGAAAAGCATCTTGAGACAGACCAGGCAAAAACCAATAAACTCTGGGTAGGTAATGAACCAACCAGGACTGTGGTTAATTGGCAATATATTTCAAATTAGATTTTTGTTTAAGAGAAAATTACGTACTTTCCAAATTTCTGCTCATTTCATTGCCTATGACTGGTTTTCATAATGTAAGACAAATTCAGATCTTGGCCTCTGAGAAGCAAATATTCTGGCAGACTAATTAAACCATGCAGATAGGACACAATCTTAGGAAACAGAAGGATTTGAATCCCATCTCCACCACTAATTAGCTCTGTAGCTAGTTACCAAACCTCTCTGAAATTCAGTTTTCTTATCCATAAATAATGGGCCATAGTGAGTATTATATGAGATAATGTATTTAAAGTATCTGACACATTAACAGTATCCAAAAACGGTATTATTATAATAGCTGAATCTTATTGAACATGTCTTCTATTCTAGGCTTAATACAGTAGGTATTTTTATGGCAGCCTGGCATAGTGGTTAATTGCACAGGCTAATAACATTCTCTCAGTTCAAATCCTGCCTCCGAGGTGACATGCTATATGCCCTTGGGCAAGTTACTTAATGGCTCTATGACATTAAAATAATAATAATAATAGTACCTACTTCATAGGGTTGTTGTGAGTTTAAATGACTTAATTCACGTAAAGTGCTTATAACAGAGCCGTGTATACGATCATGGCCCCCAAAATGTCAGCCAATACTATTATTTAAGAATCTCTTTCCTCAGCTAAATAAATGTGCTTACATTAACCACTGAAAGATCTATAACCACATTCTCAACGACATTTGTTTCTGCGCTGGACTTGGTTAGGGCTCAATATGCAGAACGCCTTTTGCACTCAACTCCCTCCTTAAGAAACACTGAGAAAATTGTAATGGCCATTGTAGGCAGGTCTCATCCTTCTGGGATACCATCCAGACCAGAGCCTCCAGGGGACATGCAATTTGCAGGAATAGACACACCTTATTTTGTAAGATCAAATAGATCTCCTTAAAACATAGTCATAGATCTTGAAAATAACAGTGACAATTTGAAACCACTATCTCATATTGTGAAACACCATCCAAACAATTGGATTCGAGCACACTCTAATTGTAAGCAGTATCAGGCAAACTGTTTCATAACTGCAGTGCAAAATGATAGTTAAAATTAGTCCAGTACTAAAATATCTACTACTCTCACATCTCTACTTTTAAAATAAAAATAAAATAAGAAGTTCCGAGGTTTCTTGAAAGAACAGTTAGCAACCCAAGAAAACTTGGTTATAGGAGCATGCTCATCCCTTGACGTGCAGTGTACTTTACCTGGAGATCACGCGTTAAACAAAGAATTCATATCTTTCATGGACCAGTTTCCTCGGTTGTGAATGTGAAGATGGAAAACAAACATGGTGCAGTTGAGAAACCACTGGACTGGGGGTCAGAGAAACATATTTACACTATTTGGCCTCGAAGATCTGGGCTACCTAATGAGGGCTACTGTTCTCACCCCACCACCTTGCACAACTCTGGAGAACGACTGCCATTCTCATCGGGTCCTTATAAAATTAAATAGAGTGGTCCTTCGGCAAAAATTATAGATTTGGTTTTTATAAGTGGTGCCCCCTGGAGTTGTTCAATACACAGCCTGTACAGCTGTACATTGTTCTGAAGTAACCTAGTATTCTGGGCTCTTCTAAGTTACAACACAGATATTTTGAATGAAGTAGGAGAAGTTAGGCCAGGAAATAACTACGATTCTTTGATGAAACACATTGTCTACTTCTTATGTATATCTCAAGGAAGTGAATTTTGGCTTATTTTCAATTGTATTTTCATGACTCCACATGTTGCCTTTTCAAAAGATACTCTGCCAGTTCCCATTAAACAAACAACATGTGAAAGTCATTTATGCTTAATATGGAAGGTTCATTAGCATAAATATCACTAAATGTTTGAGATATTAATTTCTCTCTATACTTACAAGGCAACTACAGCGCTACCCTGCAGATCTGTAAGCTGTGCTGTGGTTTAAACTTTTATTTCAATTTGCTACCACCTGGGGCAAAGGGCTTTGCAATGCCAAGTTACTGAAGCTCCTTAATTTCTTGGCAAGACTTAAGCGAATTCTAGGATATTCCATGCAGTCAGCTTAGCACTAATAGATTTTTAAAGACAAACGCATTTAACATTTACGCTCAATGGGCTTTTTAAAAACAAAGAAATTACTTACACGGCATTAACTATATGAGCAGCCTCCTTCTGACAATTAAAATTCTTGTCTTCCAGAGTCATTTCTGAATATCTACACATCAGGTGCTGGAAAAAAAATAACCCTTAGACACCTTACAGACTCCTCTTCAGGGATGAAAGGGCATAAAACAACCAGGTGCCTTTTCTGCTTTGCCGTATTATTGACCATGTCTGGGAGCTTGAAAACAAAACTCACTCATAACTACTGCGCCTTCGATAAAGGGTTACAGACATTTCCCTGGTAGCTTATGCAACGAGACCTTGCCAGGTCCGGCTCGCGTACCTCTCCCACTGCAGCTCACACCTCCTGCCCTCTCATTCCCTGTTCCCCAGGCACGGGCAGGCCTCCCCTCAGCTCCAAGAAGACACAGCTCTCTGCCACCTCCAGGCCTGTAGCAGACAGCGACCCCACTCCCAGGGCCAGGACCAAGGTGAGATGATTGGGCTCTGATGGCATCCAGGGCAGGCCGCCCCAAGATGTGCCACTCTGGTAGGTGGATTATTTTGAGCTGAAGACAATAAAGGCTCAGACTCAAGAAGAGCATTCGACCTTTCCCCTCTAACTGCCTAAAAGAAATTTAAAATAAAGGTCTGTCCCCAGGACAAGCCGTCCCCATAGATAACTCTGGGTATCCGGTAGACTGGGAGAATCCTTGCTAAACCCACTCTTATCAAAGTTCTATTTACCAAACATTTGCTTTTCCATTTCCATGTGGGTTGCCTTCCTCCCCTTTGAAGCCCCAAACCACCACCCCAAAGGTCCTCCTTGTCTGTAGCTGAAGGTCCTTAAACAGGCAGCCTCAGCCAGTTGGCTGAGTTACTCAGTTTCTCCCATGCATACACGCTATTAAACTTTGTTTCACTGTTTGGCAGGCTCACAGCCCTCCAGTGTGGCTTGGATCCCAACAGCCAGCACCTGTGCCTCCCTGTCAGCGGCCTGCTCTCGGGCCAGTGGAGCCGGCTCTGCCCCCACAGAGGGAGAGCTGGAAGCACAGGGAACTTCTGCCCACCTCCCCTCTCTGGTCCTGCTAACCCTACTTCCTAGGGGTTTCCCCTGGGAGCGCATCCTTGCAGAAGAACCCTCCCCTCCATACCTCCCTCCAGGAAACATGACCGCATTCAGGGCTTGCACGAGCTACTCCCCGTGATTCCAACACTTTCTAGACTTCATACTGCTGGTTGCTTCTTGCTGTCTTGCTGATGTCGAGATGTCACCTACTCCTTCTTTGACTGCCAAAGCCCCTCCCCCTCCCTTGTTTTACAGCATCCTGTTTGCTTTCTTCCTAGGGCTCCTGATAATTTATAATTATTGTATTTGTTTGCTTACTTTTTCTTGGTCAATGGGTTCTCTTACTATCAGTCAAGCTCCAAAGGGACAGGAGCCACATCTGTTCCTTTCATTTCATTTCGGCCCCCAGTGTCCACACAGGGGCCGGCCCTCAGCTAGTGAATGCATATCGGGTCGACACCCTTGATCCCCGAGGATTTAGAACTGGACCCTGACGAAAAGGTGTGCACATCTTTGAAGGGGAATGACTGCTTTGTGGGTCCTCTTAAAGCTGTTGACAAACTTAAAGGAAATTTACCAGAGGGATTTCTATTGTGAAAGCCTAAGAAGTAAGAAAAACCTCCTGCCTTTTTCTTACCACCAGAGGGAGATTCTCTGCATCAAATTTTCGAATCTACAGGAAAACAAAATAAACTCAGCTAATCAACAGAAAGCCCTCTTGAGATACAGAATAAAGGAGTGGAACAATAAAGGCTCAATGGGACCCCCAGATTTTGGTATTATTAGTAGTACGTTGTTGTCCCGGCAGGGATATGTTGACAAAGGGTTGAGGCAAGATTTGTAAACCAGGAGCTCTAAGGGTAGATGTTGAGTTGAGGCAGAAAATCGCAGCCCAAACTTCTCACATCTGGGGCACCTGGGAATGGAGTTCACACACTTGCTTTTGCAAAAAGATTGTCCTAACTAATAATTTCCTTCAGCTTAAAAGAAATCTTGTTTCTCCTTTCTGACTGATTCTTGATGCCTCTTACTCCCGCAGCACATCTTCAAGTCCCAGAATGTATATAAATGCTAATACGTGTTTCCCGCACTGCTTTCGTTTTAAATACCTGTAGTTGTTCCTCAATGTAAGGGATTTTTAAAATTTCTATAGCAGATGGTCTCAGTGATGGATTCTTGTTCAACATGCTGTAAGGTTTAAAAAGAAAATTCTTTTTCAAATGAACGAAAATATAAATACCATTTAAAATTGTCTCGGTGGCTCTGTATCTATTTCCGTACCGTTCCATGATGGCATTCAGCTCTCTTGGATATCTCTCAGGGAGAGAAGGTGTGTCACCTTCCACAATTTTTAAAACAATGGACAAGAAGTTGGAGCCAGTGAATGCGTGATTCATGCAGCACATCTCATATAAAATGCACGCCAGAGACCTGAAGACAAACTCAGAGAATTTAAATAAGGAATAAATGTCCTATTTTAAATGTAGTCGTCATACAAAACCTCAGGTGTGTTAGTGCGCTGGCTGTCAGACACTACTATACACTTCCGTTGTTTGTTTAAAAGCTTCAGTTCCATACTGTTCTTTTCCATTTAAACGTGTTTACTAAAAAAAGAGGAAAAAGCAAAAGAAGAAAGCACAAAATATAAGGCTGAATGACTACTTTTTGTCAAGACAGCAAACAAACCAACAGGAATATGCCTGTGTGGAGTAGGGACTCAATAAATATTTGATCAATGTAGTAAAGAATTTTTTAATTAACCTTTATGAAGGAAAAAGAAAATACAGCTAAATATTGTCTTCCTAAGGCAGCTTTGCTAATGTTATATATGCAAAATAAAATTTTAATTTATCAGCCTAACCTTGCCACTAATGTGTATCCAAGCATTTTGAAAAGGAAACTGACATTCTTTATTAGTTTTCTGAATAGAATCCATTTGCAAGTAGGGTGGAAGAGCAGCTACTTGCAGCCTACATTAAAATGTATAATTCTCCCTTCGAGGGCATGAAGCAGAATATTAAAATTCTAGAACAGTCCAATACTGATTTGGATCAACCATGCAAATCAGTAACTTCTACAACAGGAGAAAAATCTTTTAAATAACTCTACATCATTAAAAACCTAAAAGAAAATTCCTACCTGAACCCAGTGTTAAGAAAGAACTATACTTCTCCCAAATAATGGGTTATTTTTGTCTTATGGGCATTACGAATAGTGTTTAACTGGCCAGGTCTCCCTTTTCATGTTAGTTGCTTGAAAGATTAGAAATAAATTTGTGATTGGCCTTGTGTAAGTTGTGTTTTCTGTAACTGTTAACACTGTCCTTAATCCTTTCTCATACAAGGAAGGGTATGTACAAGTAAATACATACAGGAATACTATCGTTTTAACTATTTTGTAGATGTTCATGAAAATGTGCATTTGTAAGAGAATTATGGATATATACACCGAGGATGTTTCTGTTCCAGTAAATAATAATAACACTAAAAATTTCCAACTGATTGGTACTCTACATTTTACAAAGTGCTTTCATACATATTTCAACAGGGCCTCCTAACTTCCCAGTGAAATAGAGCCAATATTGTAATTTTCCCATTTTGTACATAAGGAATCTGGCTCAGAGGAGTTAAATGACTTGTCCAAGGTCACACAGGTGACCTTGACTGACTCTCAAATTAAGGTATTTGACTTTCCAAATCCTGGACTATTTCCATTACAGAATGCTAGAAAGAGGGGGGATGTTAGAAATCATATAATATTGACTAGAACACCAAGATCAATGTAAACATTATAAATTATGAAAATTATTTGCAGCTCAATAAATTTTGCATGCATCTGTAAGACTACTAATGGTAATTGGTGTAGTAGCACATATTTAGATTTCTACACCCAGAAAAAAATTCCCTTCAAATAAAGGTGAAATAAAGACACTTTTAGACAAACAAAAACTGAGAGAATTTATTGCCAGCAGGAAAGCACTAAAATCCTAAGAGGGAGTTCTTCCAACACAAGAAAAATGATCTAAGACAGAATCAAGGAGTGCAAGAGAAATGAAGGACACTAGAAAGAGTAATTTTGTGAATATGTATAAATCAACATTAACTCTATAAAATAATATTAAGAATATCTTGGGGTGAGGGCTGGCCCCGTGGCTGAGAGTTTGTGCGCTCTGCTTCAGTGCCCTGGGGTTCACTGATTCAGATCCTAGGCACAGACCTACCCACCACTCATCAAGCCATGTTGTGGCGGCATCCCACATAGAAGAACTAGAATGACCTACAACTGGGATATACAACTATATACTGGGGCTTTGGGGAGGAAAAAAAGAAGAAGAAGAAGATTGGCAACAGAAGTTAGCTCAGGGAAAATCTTCCTTACCAAAAAAAAAAAGCATACTTTAGAAAAAAAGGATATCTTATGGGGTTTAAAAATCATGTAGAATAACATTTCATGTCAAAAACAATGCAAAGACATAGAGGATAAATAGAGTTAATGTATTTTAAGTTCCTTGCTTAGGTAAAAGTAATAATTTTTACTAGATGTAATGTGTCAAGGATGCATATTACAATTGTTAGGGTTATCACCAAAAGAACAGTAAAATAACGTATAACTGACAAGTGTATAACTAACAAGTTGCTAGAGGGAAAAAATCAAATAAAAATTCAAACCAAAAGAAAGCAAAAAAGGAGAGAAAAAGGAACATAAAATAAATGAGATGTATAGAAAACAAATAATATGGCAAATAAAATTACAAATATGGAGTAATTACATTAAATGTAAATGGATAGTACTCTAATTAAAAAGACTATCAGGCTGGGCAAAAAAATTTTACAGTGCTCATGAAACAACACTTAAATATAAGAACACAGAGAAGTTGATAGAGAGAGGTATATCATGCAAATACTTATTAAAATATTGCTTGTGTAGATATACTAACATCTTTAAGGCAAGAACGACTGCTAAGATTAGGATGGTGGATTGATAAATAAATCAAATCACTAGAATATAACAATTCTAAAATTTTATATACCAGGTCCAGCCCCAGTGGCTTAGTGGTCAAGTTCAGTGTGCTCTGCTTTGGCAGCCCAGGTTCAGTTCCTGGGCACATACCTACACTACTTGTCTATCAGTGGTCTTGCTGTGGTAGCAGCTCACATACAAAAAGAGGAAGATTGGCAGCAGATGTTAGCTCAGGGCAAATCTTCCTTAGCAAAAAATAAAATAAAACTGTATACATCCAATAAGATTGTGTGTGTGTGTGTGTGTGTGTGTGTGTGTGTGTGTATGAAGCAAAAATCAACAGAATTAAAAGGAAAAATAGACAAATTCACAATTAGAGTGAAAGACTTTAACACAATTCTTTCAATAGATGATAGAATAAGCAAATCCAAAAAATCAATACGGATAGAGAAAATCTAAACACAATTACCAAAATTGACATAATTGACAAATTAACATAAATACATCCAACAATGACAGAATTCAGATTCTTTTCAAGGACACATGGAACATTTACCATAATTGACCATAAACATGGTCATAAAGTGGGCCTGAACAGATTTCAAGGATTGAAATTTTCAGAGCAATTCTCTGATCACAATAAAATTAAGCTAGACATTAATAACAGAAAGAGAGAAAAAAAAACTACAAAATCTCCAACTCTTTGAAAATTAAGGAATACACATCTAAATAATCCCTGGGTCAAACAGGAAATGACAACAGATATTAGAAAATATTTTTAACTGAACACTAATAAAGGTACAAAATATCAACACTTACTGAATTCAGCTAAAGCAAATGCCTACAGCAAAACTGAAAGCACTAAATGCCTACATTAAAGAAGAAAAAGTCTTAACATTTATGATATAAGTCAACTTGAGCAGCTAGAGAAAGTATAGCAAGTCAAACCAAAGAAAATTTAAGGAAGGAAATAAGAAAAGAGTGAAAATTAATGAAATAGAAACAAACAAACAATAAAAGTAAAATCAGTAAAGACTAATACATTTAATGGATCTTTAGCAAGACTGATTAAGAAAACAAGAAGAAAAAAACCACACAGATTAACAGTAACAGGAACGGAAAAAGGCTACAACACTATAGACTCCACAGATATTGGAATGTATACTGAAAGTTCACGCATCTATTTTGATATGGAGAACAAGGTAAGGATGCCTACCATCACCATGTCTATTCAACACTGTAAGGAAGCTGCTGCCCAGAAGAATAAGGCCAGAAAAAGTTAAAAAGAAAAAAAAGCAACATATTTAAACATGTTTTTCTCCAATAAATTTGACAAATTGGATAAAATAAAGGGTCTTTAAAAAAATATAACTTACCAAAGTGACACCAGAAGAAATATAAACTCTGAATAGTCCCTTATCTATTAAACAGAGATAGCAATTATTTAAAATAATAATTTGAAAATTTTTTTTTAAGTTTCCCAGAAAGAAAACTTCAGGGTCAGATGGCTTTACTGGCAAATTCCTCCAAAAATTTAAGGAATAAAGAACACCAATATTATTCAATCTCTTCACTTTATAAAGTCAGAACAAACTTGATATGGAAATACAACAAAGATATTACAGGAAAGGAAATTTATAGGCAAAACTTTTAGGAATATAGATTCAAAAAATCCAAATACACATATACATACATACAATTAGAATATCATGATATATTAAAAAGATAATAAATCATGACCACGTGGATATTATTTCAGGAATATGTGTTGGCCTAAGATTTGAAAATCAATCAACGGAATATACCTCATTATAGAAGAAAAGAGAAAAAAAATATATCATCATCCTGATAGATGCAGAAAAAAGCATTTGATAAAATTCAAAACCCATTTGTGTTTTAAAAAGAAGAAATCTCTTAGCTCAGTGGGAATGGAAGAGAACCTCCTTAATCTTATTTTTTTTTAAAGTTATAAAAATGTGTGTTAAATATTAGCTTATTGGTAAAATATTGAAAGTTTATGCTTTTATTTTGAGATCAAGAACAAGGTAAGGATGCCTACTATCACCACTTCTATTCAATATTGTAATGAAGGTACTACCCAGAATAATAAGGCCAGGAAAAGTTAAAAAAAATAGGAAGATTAAAAAAGAGGACATTAAACTGTCATTAAGCATTTCAATATGATTATGTACATAAGAGGTCATTTCTATAAGCCCGCAACAAACATACTTTAAAAATGAAATTTAAAATGTCATTAAATCAAAGGGGAAATTTAAAAATACCTGGAGACAAACAAAAATGAAAATACAACATATCAACTCTTACGGCTTGCAGCAAAAGCAGTCAGAAGAGGGAAATTCATAGCAATACAGGCCCAACTCAACAAGCAAGAAAAACCTCAAATAAGTAATCTTAAAATGCACCTAACAGAACCAGAAAGAGAGAACAAAGCCCAAAATCAGCAGAAGGAGGGAAATAATAAAAATCAGTAGAAATAAATGAAATAGAGACTAAAAAAAATAGGATTAATGAAACTAGAGATGGTTCTTTGAGAAGATAAACAAAATTGACAAACCCTTAACCAGACTCACCAAGAAAAAAGAGAGAAGGCTCAAATAAATAAAATTAGAAATGAAAGAGGATAAATTACAACAGATACTGCAGAAATACAAAAGATTATAAGAGAATACTATGAAAAACTATATGCCCACAAATTGGATAACCCAGAAGAAATAGATAAATTCTTAGACTCATACAACCTCCCAAAACTGAATCAAGAAGAAATAGAGAACTTAAATAGACCAATCACAAGAAAGGGATTGAAACAGTAATCAAAAACCTCCCAAAAAACAAAAGTCCAGGACTAGATGGCTTCTCTCGAGATTCTGCCAAACATTCAAAGAAGATTTAATACCCATCCTTCTCAAACTATTCCAAACAATTGAAGAAGATAGAATGCTTCCTAACTCATTCTATGAGGCCAACAACACCCTGATACCAAAAACCAGACAAGGACAACACAAAGAAGGAAAACTACAGGCCACTATCACTGATGAACATAGATGGAAAAATCTTCAATAAAATATTGGCAACACATACAGCAATACATTAAAAGGATTGTACATCACAATCAAGTGGGATTTATTCCAGGGACACAGGGATGGTTCAACATCTGCAAATCAATCAATGTGATACACCACATTAACAAAATGAGGAATAAGAATCACATGATCATCTCAATAGATGCAGAGAAGCATTTGACAAGATCTGACATCCATTTATGATAAAAAAACTCTCAATAAAATGGGTATAGAAGGAAAGTACCTCAACATAATGAAGGCCACATATGACAAACCCACAGCCAAGATCATACTTAATGGTGAAAAACTGAAAGACATCCTGCTGAGAACAGGAGCAAGACAACGGCGCCCACTCTCACCACTCTTATTCAACATAGTACTAGAGCTTTTGGCCAGAGCAATCAGGCAAGAAAAACAAGTAATAGGAATCCAAATCAGAAAGGAAACAGGGAAACTTTTGCTATTTGCAGATGACATGATTCTGTATATAGAAAACCCTAAAGAACCCACGAGAAAACTATTAGAAATAATTAATGGGACTGGCCCCCTGGCCGAGTGGTTAAGTTCACGTACTCTGCTGCAGGCGGCCCAGTGTTCCGTTGGTTCGAATCCTGGGCGCGGACATGGCACTGCTCATCAAACCACGCTGAGGCGGCATCCCACATGCCACAACTAGAAGGATGCACAATGAAGAATATACAACTATGTACTGGGGGGCTTTGGGGATAAAAAGGAAAACATAAAATCTTTAAAAAAAAAAAGAAATAGTTAACAACTACAGCAAAGTTGCAAGGTACAAAATCAATTTTAAAAATCAGTTTCATTTCTATACACTAACAATGAACTAGCAGAAAAAGAAACCAAGAATACAATCTCATTTACAATCACAACAAAAATAATAAAATATCTAGGAATAAACTTAACCAAAGAGGTGAAAGACCTATACACCGAAAACTATAAGACATTATGGGAAGAAATTGAAGAAGACACAAAGAAATGGAAAGATGTTCCATACTCATTGATTGGAAGAATGAACATAGTTAAAATGTCCATACTACCTAAGGCAATCTACAGATTCAGTGTGATCTGAATCAGAATCCCAATGAGAGTCTTCACAGAAATAGAACAAAGAATCCAAACATCTATATGGTACAACAAAAGACCCCAAATAGCCAAAGCAATCCTGAGAAAAAAGGACAAAGCTGGAGGCATCACAATCCCTGACTTCAAAATGTACCACAAAGCTATGGTAATCAAAACAGCATGGTACTGGAGCAAAAACAGACAAGCAAATCAATGGAACAGAATTGAAAGCCCAGAAATAAAACCACACATCAATGCACAGTTAATCTTCGATAAAGGAGCCAAGAACATACAATGGAGAAAGGAAAGTGTCTTCAATAAATGGTATTGGGAAAACTGGACAGCCACATGCAAAAGACTGAAAGTAGAACATTATCTTCCACCATACACAAAAATTAACTCAAAATGGATTAAAGATTTGAATGCAAGACCTGAAATCATAAAACTCCTAAAAGAAAATATAGGCTGTACACTCTTTGACATTGGTCTTAGCAACATCTTTTTGAATGCCATATCTACTCGGGCAAGGGAAACAAAAGAAAAATTTAACAAACGAGATTACATCAGACTAAAAAGCTTCTGCAAAGCAAAGGAAACCAAGAACAAAACAAAAAGACAACCCACCAACTGGGAGAAAATATTTTCAGATCATTTATCTGATAAGAGGTTGATTTCCAAAATATATAAAGAACTCATACACCTCAACAACAAGAAAAATACAACCCGATCAAAAGATGGGCAGAGGATATGAACAGACATTTTTCCAAAGAAGATATACAGATGGCCAACTGACATATGAAATGATGCTCAACATCACTAATTACTAGGGAAATGCAAACCAAAACTACAATAAGATATCACCTTACACTGGTCAGAATGGCTATAATTACCAAGACAAAAACCAACAAATGTTGGAGAGGTTGTGGAGAAAAGGGAACCCTCATACACTGCTGGTGGGAATGCAAACTGGTGCAGCCACAATGGAAAACAGTATGGAGATTTCTCAAAAAATTAAAAATATAAGTAGCATATGACCCAGCTATCCCACTAGTGGGTATTTATCCAAAGAACTAGAAATCAATGATCCAAAGAGATTTATGCACCCCTATGTTCATTGCAGCATTATTCACAGTAGCCAAGATATGGAAGCAACCCAAGTGCCCATCAACTGATGACTGGATACAGAAGATGTGGTATATATACACAATGGAATACTACTCAGGCATAAAAAAGACAAAATGGTCCCATTGCAACTACATGTATGGACCTTGAGGGTATTATGTTAAGTGAAATAAGCCAGAGAAAGACAAACACCATATGATTTCACTTATTTGTGGAACATAAACTTACAGACAAAGAGAACAGTTTAGTGGTTACCAGGGGGAAGGGGAGTGGGGGGGGTAGGCACAAGGGGTGAAGGGGCACATTTATATGGTATCTGACAAATAATAAAATACAACTGAAACTTCACAATGTTATAAACTATTATGACCACAATAAAAAAAAATTTTTTTAATATTATTCTCTGAAAACAAAAAAGACATTTGCAACAACATGGATGGAACTTGAGGGTATGATGTTAAGCAAAATAAGCCAGAGAGAGAAAGACAAATACTGAATGATTTCACTCATATGTGGAAGATAACAAATACATGGATAAAGAGAACAGATTAGTGGTTACAGAGGGGAAGGGGATTGGGAGGTGGGCAAAAGGGATAAAGGGGCACATACGTATGGTGATGGATAAAAATTAGACTACTGGGGGTGAGCATGATGAAGTGTATTCAGAAATTGATAAATAATAATGTCAACCGGAAATTACACAATGTTATAAACCATTATGATCTCAATAAAGTTTCTTGGAAAAAAATAAAATGTCCTTTACATTAACATCACAAAACATCAAATACCTAGGAATAAATCTAATGAATGATATGCAAGATCCTACACTGTAAACCACAATACATTGCTAAGAGAAATTAAAGAAGACCTAAAAAAGGGGGGGGGGGTGGGATTAGGTCCACGTTCATGGACTGGAAGATTCAATATTATGAAGATGTCAGTTTTTCCCAGAATGATATAAAGACCCAATGCAATATCAATCAAAATCCTAGTAGACTTTTTTTGTAGGAATTGACAAGGTGATTCTAAAATTTATATGGAAATGCAAAGGGACAAGGATAGCCAAGGCAATTGAAGAAGAACAAATCTGGAGCTCTTGTATTACCAACGAGCAAAATTTATTATAAAGTTATATTATTTAGGAAAGTACGATATTGGCAAAGAAGAAAAAACAGATCAACGGGTCAAAGCAGAGGGCTCAAAAACAGATCCACACATTCAATCACTTGATAAATGCAAAGATAAACTGCACTGGGTGAAGGAAAAGATGATCTTTTTAACAAATAATGCTGGGCCAATTGAACATCCATGTAGAAAATAATGTATATGGACTTCTATCTCACACCATACATATGCACAAAAATTATAGGTGGATCTAACTGTGAAACATAAAATCACGAAGCTTTTTTTTTTTTTGAGGATGATTAGTCCTGAGCTAACATCTGCTGCCAGTCCTCCTCTTTTTGCTGAGGAAGTCTGGCCCTGAGCTAACATGCGTGCCCATCTTCCTCTACTTTATATGTGGGACGCCTACCACAGCATGGTGTGCCAAGTGGTGCCATGTCCACACCCGGGATCTGAACCAGAGAACCCCAGGCCGCCAAGAGGCGAGAGGTGCGCACTTAGCCACTGCGCCACGGGGCTGGCCCGCCCTCACCACAAAGCTTTTAAAAGAAAACAGGAGAATATCTTCCTGTTCTTGGGGTAGGAAAAGATTTCTTAAACAAGATGCAAAAAGTACTAAGGATAAAGTTAGGGACTGATAAAACCGACTTCATTAAAGTTATGAACTTCTATTCATGAAAAGACACCATTAGAAAAGTGGAAAGGAACAGAGTGGGAGAGGACATTTGCTATCCCGCCCCTCAATGCTGTACCGATCAGAGCATTTCAGATCGTTAAGGACTCTCATTAGTTGGAAATCATGGTGAGCTCTGATAGAAGCCTTTCCGGCAATGGCTGACTTCCCAAGCTTATTCAGGTCCTGTCTTAAACCATAATCCACCTTCAAAGATCCCCGGGACCAGAGACATCAAGCCATGCAGGGCATCAGACCATGGCAAATATAGGATGCACAGACAATGAGATACTTTGGAGCAAAAGGAAAGGAAGGCAGACCAGTTTGGCTTTTGTTTTTCTGTTGCTTGGCAGGGAAATGGTGTTAGTGGTCTATTAAGCACAGTGAGTTGATCACGAAGTCAAACCCTGGTTTCATGGAGACATAACTCTACCTGAGCCACATTTGATGGATGTATTAAGGTTATAAAAAGATGTAGAATTATCTGCTAAATAGACTGGAACAATTAGATCTAGATCAGTAGTCAATTTTCATACAAGCCTATTCTCTTTGGAAATCCTCTCAGCTACACTGAAGACACGCTGCTTTCCATTTACCTGTTTCACTGATCTAGTGATATTTGCTTGCACTTGAGCACGTGGAGAAGACTTCGTCTATCAGCCAGTACCTTGTGGAAAGGGCCCCTCTGAGGTCCCAGTGCACCTACCTTGAATGGGCAGGTAACTGAAATGTGAGACAATCTGATTATAGAAACTACCATGACACTTGGGGTAAAAAATGTTTCATTATCTTGTTACAAGTTTTAAAATCTATCTACTCTATGTACTTTTTATTCTAGTAACCATACGTCTGTGTACCTATGGTTTTTATTTTCCCCAATTTCCAACCAGACATTTCTATATGGGAATAATTTTGTCATCTCAAACTCATCACTTCAATCCTTTTTGAAGTCTTTTCTCTCATTTGACTCCCAGGTCTTCAATCTGGCAATGCAAAAGCGAGGAAGAGGGTTAGCGGGGTGAGTTGAAAAAAATAAGAGAGAGGTGCATTTTACTTACAAGTCTGATTTGCATTCCTTTCTTTTTCCAAAATACAGCCAACTGTGAAGGAGTAAGCAAATAAATCCCTGAGGGAGTGACTGTAGCCTTGAAAGGGAAGGCTGGCATCAGGTGTGTGTGAAGCAAATGACACCTGAACTCCATAGACTTGCCATCTGTCGAAGCCGGCAAGAACTGCCCAGAGGATTTCTGAAGCACGGGTCGACAATGGATTGCAAATCTAACTCAGGCTTTGGCTTGTCTCAAGGTAACTAAGTTTACCTTTGAAATCTGCCCAGACTCTGCAAAGAGAAGCTTACCCCACAGCAATGCACAGACTCTGTGCATTACCCCACAGACTCTGGTTGGTTAGGGAAGCTTTATTGATCTTCTAGATAATATTTTTATTTAATGTAATTGAGGCTCATCCTGATGTATCCATCTAGCAGAGTACACATAATTTAAGGAGTCAAATAAATAGAGTAACAGAAATTTAATGGAAGAATAGTGGGGTTTGCTTTAGTGTGTGTTACCCTAAATAAAAGTCTTTACTTAGTTGGAATTGAATATCAACATAAACTCAGTGTAAATACAACAAAGGACATTGGCCTGCTTGAACTAATACTTAAGAAGTAGTCTATTACATAACAACTGTTTATTAAGGGCCTATCATGTCCCAGAACCTCTCTCAGTGCTTCTCAAGCTCTAATATGCATACAAATTAGCCAGAGATTTTGTTACAATGCTGATTCTGAGTATTTTGGGGAAAATGGCAGCTACACTGGCAGCATAGTTTCTGGATCTTCCTTTAATGCCCATGTGAAAAACACACAAAGCAGCTAGTTGGCAAAACCAAAAGTTCATGGCCAACATTTTCAACAAATTTAGGTGATAAGTTGTCCCCTGAAACCTCAAAGTACAAGTGACTGAAGACAAATCGCAATCGCCGCACAACCTGCACAGTGTCAGCATCCATGGGAGAAGCAGCAAAAGGAATCAACAGAGTGACCGAAGGACCCAAGAACAGAAGAGCCTCAACATAGCCAACAGATACTCACTGGAAAGTACAGTGGGCCAATTTAAGAGCAGCAGCTAAAAGCAGTAGCGGTTCTGCCCAACCCAAAACCAGAGTGAACGCAAGAAAACCCCAGGGTAAGGCCTAAAGGGGATGGAGTAGAATAGCTTAAGACTGTCCACAGAATTTTCTGCAATGACAGAAATGTTCTATATTTCTGTATACAATAACCATGAGCCACATGTGACTGCTGAGCACTTGAAATGTGGCTAGCGTGTCTGAGGAACCGAATTTTTTAAACAATATTTAAAAGGAAAACTGAATGCACTCTTTTCCTCATATCATCCCAATATATTAAAATGTTTGAGGGAAGATCCACAAAATTTTAGAAACAAAGTTTGGGTGAATTTCATCCTGTTCATACTGGCTCTTTCTAATTACTTTCTTCCACAGTTGAGCTTTACCATGTTTGAAGGAAGATCATCTCATCTCCTTCCCCTATGGTGGTCCCATGCCCTTCTTACCATAAGAATTTGGCCAGTG
Organism: Equus caballus; assembly: GCF_041296265.1. Classification (NCBI taxonomy): domain Eukaryota; kingdom Metazoa; phylum Chordata; class Mammalia; order Perissodactyla; family Equidae; genus Equus; species Equus caballus. The sequence continues at coordinate 78,564,619 of NC_091699.1, read as the reverse complement.
GAAGAACTGTGGACAGGACCAATAGTAGGCAAAGAGAGGAGGACAAGGAGATTGTAGGGTAGCAGAGGAGAAAATAAAAGGGAAAGGTTTTTTTCATGTTTAGCTATTCTTGGAGTCACAGTCACAGATTTCATACAAACCGTAAAGTTTGGGAAATGAACATGGACAGTGTTGAAAGTTGTGGTGGAGAGGTAGGTTGGCAATGGAAACAATGATCAAAGCATCCTTCCACTGTCAATTGTTATTCACTCAGCCCCTCCATAAAGGCTGGATATGGCAACAGCCTGCACTGCTTCACACTGATTGAATGAGCATGTTCCAATTGCTTCAGTCATCTTTGATAATCTCCATAGGCTCTTTTAAGATGGACAGAGCATCAGTAGTAGTAGAATGTGTAAGGTCAACAGAAAGCCTGCCCATCTCCCTTCTTTAGTCTCCCCCAACCTCTCACCTCTCCAGTCTGTTTTCTATAGCCCACTCTGGTATCATTGTAACATTAATTCCCCTGGTAGATTACTTACTCTTTGCAAATATTCCCTTTCCCTTGCCCATGGGGGGAGTGGACTTCCTGCCTTGTTGATATTGGGATTGGCCAAATGACTTTCTCAGTCAATGTATGAGATATGAAGTGTGCCACATCTGAGTGGAAGCTTTAAATGCAGGTGCATGGTTTGGCTCAGCCCTTGCTCTTTGTCTCTAGCTTTAGAAAATCTCATTTCAGATCAGGGCACAGCCTGAGTCCTGGAAGTGGGAAACCCTGGAGAAGAGTAGGCCTGCAACTTGGAGCAGAGACTCAGTTAAACTGCAGTGCTCATGTAATGTGAGGAAGAAACAAATGGTATAAGTGCCTGAGATTTTTGGAGTTCTTTGTTACTGAAGCAAAGCTGGCTAATACATCATCCCCTTGTTTAACAGCCTTCAGCAGCTCTCATTCCCCAGAAGATAAAGTTCAAGTTCCTTATCACAGCTTACATGGGTACATGGGTCATTCACCATCTGAACCCTGCCTGCCTCTTCAGTCTTATCTAGCACCATTGTCCCCCTTGCCACATACACACAATTTGTCCTCCAGCTAATTGGAAGACATTGAGCTTTACCAGGCTTCCATGTCCTTACAGTGTTCCCAGGGTCTTTTAGGAGTCAGAGAAGGCCCAGGTCACTTGCAACTATTTTTAAATTCTCAGTATATTTTTAAAAATTTATAAATACCAAAATAGAGTTTCAAAAATTATGGTATACTTGAAATTTTTACATTTAATAAATTAGCACCTTTAACATATACAAACTCTTGGAGATAACTTCAAACACACATATCTGAGGTCCATTGTGAGTGAGAAGGCTGTGGGTAAATGGTTCTTCTGGCCAGCCTCTTTCTTTCCCTACACAGTGCCCTCCCTCTTCCCCCAGTAGGCACCTTCCCACCTTCAGTCACTGGCACTGAGTCCTTCTGCCTGAGATGCATTTTGTCAAACTTTTCTCCATCCTATCACCTCCTGATAGGCCTCACCCACTCTCTAGAACTGTAGCTGATGTCCTGCATCCTCATCCTGGCAGTGAATCATTCACTTCTTTACACAAGAGCCTTATATGCATTCCTTGTATTGTACTATAATAATATATGGCAATTTGCTTATGGATCTTCCTTGACTTGTGATGGGGTTATGTCCCAATAAATCCATTGTAACTTGAAAAGACCATAAGTTGAAAACACATTTAACACACCTAACCTACTAAACCTCATAGCTTAGCCTAGTCTACCTTAAACGTGCTCAGAACAATTACATTAGCTACAGTTGGGCAAAATCATCTAACACAAAGCCTATTTTATAATAAAGTGTTGAATATCTCATGTAATTTATTGAATACTGTACTGAAAATGAAAAACATAATGGTTGTACGGGTACAGAATGGTTGTCAGTGTGTTGGTTGTTTTCCCTTGTGATCATGGGGCTGACTGGGACTGTGGCTCGCTGCCACTGCCCAGCATCACAAGAGAGTATGGTACACATATCACGAGCCCAGGAAAAGATCAAAATTCAAAATCTGAAGTACAGTTTCTACTGAATGTGTATCGCTTTTGCATCACCGTAAAGTCAAAAAATTGTACGTTGAACCATCATAAGTCAGGGAGGATAAAGACCAGAATTTACATGTCTTGATGTTGTTTCTCTGAACACCACCCCAATGGCAAGAGGGAGTAGGGCTAACGGTGCTAGATAGCCTTTCTGAGGTGGCAGGGGAAGCCCTGATTTGTAGAATTTATTGACTTCTGTGGTATAAATATGGCTGATTTCAAGCTACCAATGTGATGCCACTGAACACTGAGTTGAGAAGAGATGTGGATAATGGAGTCTTATGAGCTGGTATAAGCTGGCTCCAGCACACCACTGAATTATGTGAGTAATGGAGAGATGGTGCTGGAGTCAGAAGATGGTACGGGGCTGGAATGGATGGGAGAAAGAGAAGCCAGGAGAAGTGAAGGGAGAATTGTGAGGCATTGGAAAAGCTGCTGGTCCAGAGTTTCTCTCCTAAGGTCCAGGTTCTTGGGTTCCATCCATCAAATGCACCTACACACAGAGCACCAGACTCCTTTCCTGGCACAAGCCACTTCTCTTAAGCCACTTGTTGGATTTTTTAAAATAAGGAAAATGAACAAGCCAGCTTGCTGTAACGAAGACCCAGAATAGAGGCTCAGCTCCTGCTTGCTGTCCTCCTGGTAAACCCTGTTCCAGCCACCACTGCTACATAACAAGACACCCTAAAACTTAGTGCCTTAAAAGAACAGTAATCAATAATTTTGTCCATGAGTCAATTTTGCCAGAGATTGACAGGGAAGGCTGGAATAGGCTCCCCACAGCTGCCTCTGGGGAGGCTCAGTTAAGGCTGGAAGATCCATTTCCAAGTCACTCATATAACTAGGCAACTCATGCAGGCTATCATTTGAAAGCTCAGCCAGAGCTGAAGACCAAAAGCCTTAGTTCCTCTCAATGTGTACCTGTCCACAGTGGCCTCTCAGTGTGCTACTCAGGCTTCCTCACAACATGGTCGTTGGGTTCCCAGAGCAAGGATTTCAAGAGAATCAGACAGAAGATGTATCACCTTTTGTGATCTAGACTCAGAAGTTACATAGCATGATTTTGCCAGAATCAAAGGCCTACCCAAATTAATGGGGAGGGAACATAGACCCTGCTTTTCAATAAGAGCAATACCAACATCACATCATAAAAAGAGCATGTGGGAAGGGATATATTGTGATGGACATCTTTGGAAAACACAATCTGCCACATGCCCTTAAAGATCATGGGAGCATTTTACTTCCTGCCTCCATCTAAAGAGGCCTCTTTGTTCAGACTCAGCCCTCCCCAGGTTCCCATGGCCACACCCTTTCCTTGCCTGAGATTCTCCTTGCTACAAAATGACTAGTCCTGGAATTGGGAAGACTAAATCCCAATGGAAATACTGGTTTCAACTAGGGATTTGAAGACTTTAAGCAAATTTAAGAAGCAATTTACAATGAAGTGTAGTGACTGGAGATTTATTACTTGCCAAAACAATTTGTGTTTTTTAAATAACAGCTTGTTAACACAATTAAATTTCTCTTTGGTAGGAGGCACAGAAGAGAATTTTGAGCTAACCCTCCCTCTTACTCTCTCACAGATTAACAGAACCGGATATATCAATTTGCCAATCCACCATTTATCAAAGGAAAAAGTAATAAAAATCTCTAAATCCAACAGTAAGGCCTGGGGGAGAAGCGTTCAGAACAGCAACATGAGGAGCTCAGCAGAACTTCTCCCCAGCAAAACTATCATAACTGGTGAAAACTGATGCGGGATCGGTGAGCCGAGGAGTCGAAAGAAAGATTTCTTAGACTCTCAAGATCTGGCGGTAGTGCTCTTTTATTTAGAAAATAGTGTGGAATAGCATGGGGACAGGACCCATGGGCAGTCAGAGCTTCTGCTGCCGCCGCTTCTGCTGCCCCCGCTGGCATGGGGACAGAGCCCATGGGCAGGCAGAGCTGCTGCTGCTGCCCCCGCTGGCATGGGGACAGGACCCATGGGCAGGCAGAGCTGGTGCGTGGGGACAGGACCCACGGGCAGTCAGAGCTCCTGCTGCTGCCCCGAGTTGAGGGTTAGGGCTAATTTTATAAGGCATAGGTATATGATTCATCTCTTTACAAGACAAAGGAAAGAACATGAAAAAAAGTTAAAATGGTATCAGTGCGGGTGGGGTCTGGTCATTGGGTGATCCCATGACTTTTAGACAAGAATCAAATCGGATTAAGTAAAGGTTAGAAAGGTTAGACACCACCACCCTAAACCAGTTACATGAGATTGCCAGACAGCAACCAACTTAAGTTCTTGCCTCTGGCATTGACCAAGAGCCTCTAGAGATAAGACCATCCCCCCCTCTTCCTGGCACAGAGAGGGAGGCATCTTCACAGATAGAGGTTTCCCTTAGAAATGTAAATGTTTCCCAACAAAGGGGCAAACAAATTCCACTCCTTGGAGCCTGAATCTCATCTGTAGTTTTAAAACTAACCAGCCTCAAAATCCTCATCATAAGCCATTTTAAAATTAAGCAGCCTAAAAATCCTCATCAAAAACTACTCCCCCCAAACCCTAACAATTTAAAGTTTCTGAAATTGTCTTAAGGGCATATAGCAAATGAAGAAATTTATTCAAGAAAATCTACTAAATCTCAACGAAAACAAGAGTTGAGGCAGTTGAGTCCCTTCACCAACTCAGTGTAACAAAAACTCCACTCTGAGCAGGGTTAGCCAAAAAGACAAGGCTTGCAACCCACCCCACCCACCCATCCACCCTCCGCCTGCCAGCTCCCAGTCATGGGCTAGGATATCTCTCCAGGAAAGACAGGCTTCCAGTGTTTCTTATCCTACCTAGTTCTGTGTTGCAGAGGCTAAATTCCAGGCAAGTGCAGCCAAGATATCGAGAGCTCCCTTCCTCTACCCAGTCCCACTGGTAGGATGGAGACTCTATCCCAGGTACAGCAGGCAGAAAATACTGGGACATTGATCACTGATCACCCTAGCCCCAGCTCGCTGATAGTGTGGAGGTTCTATACCAAGAGAGGCAAGCCACAAAGACCAGTACCCTGCTCATAAACAGAAGTGTCACTCTAAGAAAAGTGAGACACTGTCCCTGCCTCCAGCTCCAGAGCAGGAGCTCAGAGACTTTGCCCACAGCTGAGGTAGGCCATAACAAAAGAGAGTTCAGAAGATTTCCCCAAAGGGACTGACTTTATTTGGAACAGAGTGTAGGAAATTCAAGCCTAAGTACAAGCTCTCAGAAACAATGGAGATTTTGGTGGCAAGCAACTAAGAGGAAATTGGTAGCTCCATGAGTGTAATAAGCTAAACCATAGCCTAGCTACTTTATCCAAGAGAACCAGGTAGTTAAGAAGAGGCAAACTTCAAACCTCAAAGACTAGCCTCAAGGACTACACCTGCAAAGAGGCTCAAATTTAATTAGAAGAGACTGAAGAGCAATTTATGCCCCAGGGCATTGTTGAAAATAATAGAGCAATCAGTTGGCAGTCAGTGGAGGATAATAGCTGGGTGTGAAATCAACAGAGACACCTTAACAGAGAGAACAAGGAAAGGGACAGTCAGAAGGCTCTGCTAAAACTACTGTCATCCCAAGGCTAACTGTGCACATGCCCAAGGCTACACTATCTGAGGAACACCAGAGGTTTCACACTGCAGAGGAAATAGATTTCCCTAGAATAGCCGGGCACATGGCTAAATGAATAAACAAGCAAACAATAACAAGCCCTAGAGAGGCGGGGGAGTAGGGAGAATAAGGGTCCAGAGTTGCTATAATATATTACCTAAAATGAACAGTTTTCACCAATTTTGAGACATGCAAAGAAATAGGAAAGTATGATCCATCCACAGGGAAAAAAAGCAGGCAACAAAAACTACCTGAGAGGACCCTGATGTCAGATTTAACACACAAGGACTTCCACACAGCCATTATAATAAATATTTCAAAGAACTGAAGGAAACCATGTTTAAAGAAGTAAAAGAAAGTATGATAAAAATGTCACATCAAATGGAGAATATCAATAAAGAGAGAGAAATTGTAAAATATCATTAAATAGAAATTCAGGAACTGAAAAGTATAACTGAAACAAAAAATTTGCTGGAGGGGCTCAATAGTAAATTTTAACTAGGAGAATAAAGAATCAGTGAACTTAAAGATAGATTGATAGATATTATGCAATCTGAAGAATAGAGAGAAAATGAATGAAGAAAAATGAACACAGCCTCAGAGAAATGTAGGAGACCATGAAGCACACCAACATAGGCATAATAGACATAATGGAGTACCAGAAAGAGGAGAGAGAGAAAGGAGGAGAAAAAATACCCAGAGAAATAATGGCTGAAAACTTCCCAAATTTGATGAAATACATCAATCTACATGTCCAAGAAGCTCAACTAACTTCATACAGGATAAATGCAAATCCACACCCACATACATCATGGTAAAAATACCAAAGGACAAATACAGAGAGAAAATCTTCCAAAAAAACATTAAAGTCTTGATTGAATAAATTATGTATCCAGGTATATAATACTATGCAAACATTTAAATAATATTTAGATATATTTTGTTGATGCAGAGCAATGCTGCATTTTGCTAAGTGAAAAAAAGCAAGTTATCAAGTTGTATACAGTATGATCATTTTTTGTAGTAACAAATACACTTGGATAGGTATACAAAGCACCTCACACATTAATTGTCAATCACAGAGCAAGCACTCCATAGAAGGTAGCTATTCCTAGTTCTGTTGCTGTGGTTGTAGTGTGGCCTTTTTAAAATTGACCAGGCCAGGCTGATATTATCTGCAGAGTTTGTATCAATCATTTCACGATAGTTATTGAAAAAATATATTAATATCCAAATCTACTGCACCTGACTGAAATGTTTTCCACCTCAGCTTCTATTGAATGAAAGTAATGACACCAGTGCTCATTCCCCACTAAGGCACTCCTTGTGCAGCAGCTTGCTTCTGAGCTCACACAAGAACCGCCCAGACCATGGGCAGGTGAGAGAAATGGGCTCTCTTGCTCTAGAGCTTACTTCCCCAAGAGGCAGCTGATGCGGATGTTGGCTGCCAGCTACTTGCAGGCACCACATTACTACAGGAACTGCTGCCAGGTTGGCCTATATTTCTCCCTTTCCTAAATCCTCACCACAAAATAGGCTTGTTCTCCTCCCTACCCACTTTCCCTGTGCACCCTGGGAATGCTGTCCTGGGAGGATATTTCTTAGTCCTGGTAGGCTAGGCAGGTGCTGGGTCCTCTCTGTTTCCTTCTGCCTGTAGCTAAGCCTTCTCTGACACTTCTGCCCAAGATCACTAAAGCCTGATTCCAATGTTGGGCATGAACTAGACTCCTCCAGTGTCCCCTATCCAGCCAACCCCCATGCCAGATCGCCAAGCAAGACCTTGAAGGCTTCACAGTACAATCTGACACCCCTACTATTCCTACTGCCATTCCCTCCACCTAAATCACCCAAAGAATACAGGGCTGCAAGATCGAAGAGCCATTTGGTTGACCTCTCACAACAAGATAAAAAGACCAACAATAAAATATTCTGTATCCTTGCTGTTTAACCACAGTACTATTATTCCAATAGAATTGTGCTTTATTTGTTTCTCCTACCAAAATAATAAATTCTAACTATTCATAGTTTAAATCAATTTAAAGAGCTGGCCTAGGAACTCGACTCATACATTTTTCCTGTGGGGGAAAAACGTGTTCAGCAATTGGTTACAACAATCAGCTGTGTTCAAAGTATTGTCCTCAGTGAACCTAATTATCCTAACTTTCCAAATAACTGTTTATAAACTTTTGGACCTAACCCACTTTTCAGAGAGGGACTTCCTGTACTTGATTACTACAAATAAGTGAATCCCGAAAGGTTTAACAGATTGCAGAGGAGGATTAGGTTACATATGGGCAAACAACAGATGAAAATATAATTAGTATTATACCAATTTTTCTTTAAGCATTATAAATATAATATGCAAAGCTATTAGTGCTAAAGCAAACACCTGTCAGTTATTCACAAATATTTCCAATCCTAGGAAAATATTCCCCAGTAAACAGATGCTACACACTGAGATTCAGAGAGAAATTCTCAACCCCATTCAATCTAATTTTGCTAAGAGTGTCTCCCAAAGATTATTCATCACACTTATGTATCTGCCACTATAATTAATGGTTTTCTGTTATTCTTTACACTTCAGGGTCAGCAACAGAAATTTCATTACCAGATAAGCTTATTTGATTCAGATACAACTAAGGTAATTACTAAATTCATAATAAACTGGTCATTTGGGGTCACGATGATGCTAGATCCTTAGCTTGTACTTGGTAAATAGTTAATAATCTCTGCAAGGAGAGCTGACCTCATGCTTACAAAAGTATATTAAAATTCTCCCGCAGTTTTTTCTTTGAAAGATTTTTTTTATTTTTCCTTTTTCTCCCAAAGCCCCCCAATACATAGTTGTATATTAGTTGTGAGTCCTTCTAGTTGTGGCATGTGGGATGTCACCTCAGCATGGCTTGATGAGCGGTGCCATGTCCACATCCAGGATATGAACTGGCAGAACCCTGGGCCACCGAAGTGGAGTGTGAGAACTTAACCACATGGCCACTGGGCCAGCCCTCTCCTGCAGTTTTATATTTGGGGAGTTCTGGCTTTCTTAAGATTTACCTGAGCCAGATATTTTTGTAAGCTTAAAACATTATAGCAATAATGTCTGATATTTCTATGATTCTTTTTTTTTTAAAGATTTTATGATTTCCTTTTCTCCCCAAAGCCCCCCAGTACATAGTTGTGTATTTTTAGTTGTGAGTCCTTCTAGTTGTGGCATGTGGGATGCCACCTCAGCCTGGCTTGATGAGCAGTGCTACGTCCACAGCCAGGATCCGAACCCTGGGCTGCCAAAGTAGAGCACACGAACTTAACCACTCAACCATGGGGCCAGCCCCTGTAATTCTTTATGCAATACTAGAAACAGTTTTTTAACAAAGAAGACAGACACAACTAGACAAAAAGACTCCATGCTTTGCTCTTCTCTCTGCGAGTTCTGGTGCCTCAGTTTCTTAGGAGACACCCATCTGATTTGGCGAGCAGAGGTGGAGACGTGTCAACAAGAGCCAGTGTTCCTGCTGCATGTCATTCCAAAGGCTTAAATGACGGACTTCATAAATTAATTTACTCTTAATTCAAATAACATGATGGAACATCTTCCTGAGATACCATGTAATCTTAAACCATGAAGCAATTATATATTTGAATCTATTTTAAAATGTCCATAATAATTTAAAAAAATTAAGAGTGAAGAGAGATGTAGGTATGAAACTCAACTTCAATCCAAAGCCCAAGATTGATTTTCTCAAACTGGAGAAAATTACTCTAAAAAGAGCAAGAAAACTTCTCCTGAGGGGCAGGAATCCTATTACTTTTGATTTTATACCCTAAAGGCTATTATTACGCAGTTATTGGCAAATAGTGGATGCTCAATAAACAAAATGTAAAGAAACTCATTCCGCTGACCATACCTTTGTATTTTTCACCTATTTTTTTGTGTTTGTTTTTTTGGAGGAGGTTAGGGAAGGTTGTGATAGAGGAAAAACGGTAGGTGAATCGGAGAAGACCACTGGCACAGAAACAAGCTAACAATGAAAAAACCCATTGAAGAACCTAGAAATGAATAATCACAAGAGCAAACTGAAGGGACAGAATGCATGGGGATCTGCCATAGCCAGACCTAACCTTGACAGGGTTCTCTCCCACCGGGGAGGCACCAGAACGAGAAGAGGAGCAATGACCCTCATGAAAATTCCAAGGCATATTGCCTGTGGTGCTTACTTCTCCCTAACCAGAGAAAAGCTAACTTTCTACTTTATCCTCTTTAGAAGAACGAACGAAGTTGGCACAATCTTTCACAGTGCTCATCTCTGAAAGCTCAGAACTACTCAAGTTGATTTGCATACAATAATTATTTACTTAATTTTTAACAAGCTCTCAGCTAGATTGTCCTTTCGACCCTTAACAAGCCAAAAATTATGTAAGATTCCTCTTCAAAGGAAAAGAAATTTTCCCCAAATAGGATCTATTGCTAACAACAGAATGCAATTTTCCACATGGCTTCTGCACTAAGATTTAAAGTGGTTCTGTGACAGGCAGGAGAAATTCTTTTGGTATAAGAGCTCAGAGAAACTGAGAAATCTCAGCTGCATCTATTATTGAAAACCAGAGTTTTTTTAATTTAAATTTATCCCTAAAGTTCATATCTTTAGTAAAAGTTCTTAAAAGCAACAAGACAAGAAATTTTTTAAAAAGCTGTACGTTCCCTACAGAGGTGTAAGTTAATCTTAAAAAAAAGAAAGCACAGTGTTTAGAATCCCAATGCTTTATGTAACAGGCTAGCAGAAATGTATCAGGATTTGATTTTTATGATACATTAAGAACCTTACTTTCTGGTTCAAGAAGAAAAAATGCAAACCAACCAATTAATCTATGAATAAAGAGAGTTTCTGAAATCAATTTAATGGAATACATCAGGTTCCAAATCCGGAAGACCTTCTTTTACTCTGGTCACAGAATGACTCATATTTCAAAGATATAGAGTGAATGGATGTAGTAAGTAAATGAGCCTAGAACCAAAATGTAGTGTTCTCTCAGGGCAGCAGACAAATGAGTCACCCAGACTAGCCCACCGCCCACTCACCAGATGTCCGACTTTGTGTTGTAGCCTTGGTGTTTCAGAGCCTCTGGACTCATATAATGGGGAGTTCCAGTTAAAGTGGTGGCTAGATCGCAGGATCCCATTAGGAGTCGAGAAACTCCAAAATCCCCTTGAAATAATAATTAATTTTATGAATTTTATAACAACAAAAATCAGCACTGGAAATTAACAACTGTGTCTAATTTGACAATTTTAATATGCAATGATTTATAACATCTTAAACAGAGAGGAAAGTTATATATTTTAAATTATACAATGCTGGTGAGTAGCTTTAAAAACCAAAGCCTTATAGGAGAAAGAAGACTTTGAGCCAGGAAAGTGAATTATGTAAGCTAAAACTTTTTATTTCTGGAATTGTGGAGAACCAGCAACTTGAAACAAAAAGCTATTTCAAGTCTGAACAACAACAGACAGAATGATTCGGGAAGGGCTGAATATAATCATTTGCAGTTTCATCTGAGGGGGCAGTTTGCTCTTCATTTACAATAAAGAAAACGTTTTAAACAGAAGACCTGAGACTTTTCAAGAACATGACTATAAAAATCTGCCTCCACCAGCTTCTCTATCCTTGCCTAATTAGTTGTTTGCTTTTATGCCTTCCGCTCTCAGAACATCTTACATGAAGATTAAACAATCCAGTAACTGTTACAAGTGGAGGTACAGTTCTGAAGGAGAACTAAAGGTTAACAAAGCCATTACACCAACGTTTTAATTATCTGTGATAACTGCTAACTGCTTGTGGAAAAATAAGTGGGGAAACCTGTAGCAATGAAAACAGTAGAACAAATCTAACTGCTTGCAAACTGCCTGGCATGGAATAGGAACTCAAAAAATATTTGTTAAACCTATCGAGTACATAGCAAATTTATATCTCCATTTATATCAGATAGTCAGAAACAAAATAATTGAGTTTTGTTGGGTCCAACCAAGTAGGAACAAAAATTTGAGAACTTTAATAAACCAATGATTACTCTAACACTTTTAGGTACTATATCCTGCAATTTAATACATCAATAACATGTAGAATATATGCTCCTATGTTTTTAAAATACATACTTTTAAAAATCTTACCAATTTTAAGTAGATTATTTTTCAGAAATATATTCTTTGATTTCAAGTCTCGATGAAGTATCCTCCTACAAAGGGAAAAAAGGATACACAATTGCACGCAAGTTAAAAAATTTTAAATCCAAAGAGAAATAATATATATGGGTGTATGGGAACTGATTCACACAAATATACACTCCCATGGATACATCTTTCAATGTTTAAAAGCTACAAAGCCACAACATTTCCTAGTTTTCCTGAGGAAATAAGAGTTATGAAACAAAGTTTTAAAGGCAGGGGAGCACAGAGTTGGGAGAAGGGTGATTGATGTGCTTTCAATTATTTTTTTTTTTTAATTTTCTTTTCTTTTTTTTAAAGATTGGCACCTGAGCTAACAATCAATGCCAATCTTCTTTCTTTTTTTTCTGTTTTTTCTCCCCAAATCCTCCCAGTACATAGTTGTATATTTAAGTTGTGGGTCCTTCTAGCTGTGGCATGTGGGATGCCGCCTCAGCGTGGCCTGATGAGCGGTGCCATGTCTGCACCCAGGATCCGAACCGGTGAACCTCTGGGCCACCAAAGCAGAGCACGTGAACTTAACCACTATGCCACGGGGCCGGTCCCTCAACTATTTCAATAGGCCAGATTTTACTGTGTTTTTGTAGCATGATCTACATAGTACTATATCCAGTAACCATATACCCAGTTCACAGACTGGGTCATCATAAAGTTTTATAATATATTATATTTATAATTATATTTTATAATATAATTAATATAATTAATTTATATAATTATATATAATATATAATTAATATAATATAATATATTATATTTATAATATATTATATATAATCTACTACATATTATATATATGTTATATATGATATCTTATATATAATACATATAGTCTCATATATATTATAATCCAAATGCATATATATAATCTCCTATCTATTGTAACCCAAATGCTCAGGTTTTATGTATTTGTGGAAATAATAATGTTGACAATGATATTTAGTAATAGATCACATTTATTAAGTTTTACTATAAACCAGCAGTGTAAATTATGTCAGTTAAGACTTTTATTTCTAGAATTATGGAGAACTAGACAGCTTGAAAACTTCTTCCAAAAAAACACACCAAAAAATCTTGAATCAAGTATACAAATACCTTCATATATGCACAGCTGAGTCCTCAGGAAAATGAGACAAATCCCAGGGAATTATCCAAAAAAACCCTGGAAATCAGAATGGGCAGTAGGTGCTGATTTCTCAGCTGCCCTAGAGGGTTGTGCTGGTCTCAGTAACTCATGAGCTGGCTTTAACAGCCTCAGAGAACAAGAGCCAAGACCTTAAGCCCATGTAATATGGAAAGCTGGGACTATATGTAGTCTGAATCCTACATGTGATCCATACCTTAAGTGAAAGTATGACTTCAGAAACATCCACTCATGAGTAAACAAAATGATAAGAAAGCTTATATGTGTAGGTCTGAACTCTGAGTGGACAAACAACCATCTCCTTAGGTATTTTATAACCATAGCTTTCTGCTCACTCACAGTTGGAATTCAAATACGTGGTAGTGGTACAGCTCCAGAAATCCCAAACCAAGAAATTAACATAAAAATTGGTTCTCAGCTGCTACTACCCTCTTGGGGCATCTGGCAGAAGCAAGGGCAAACTAAGAGTCAGCAGAAAATATATAATAAAATTAAACCCCTGAGAATTTCAGGTAATTTAATAGGATACAAACTATAAGTATATTTTAAATTATTAAAACCATTTTAAAAAGGAATATAAAACACAAGATAGAAACACAATCATATCCAAAAACAGACGATGCCGATTTGAGAAACAATCAAATAGAGGTTCTAGGGGAAGAATGTGATTATTAAAATAAGAAACTCAAGATTAAGAGCTCAGCTCCCAACTATGATGGAGTAAGCTTATATCACACTAAATCTCCCACTTCCCACAGTTGTATAGAGAATACTGTAAAATTTAAACAGTGTGAAATCTGGATAAAATTCTTTTTTTAAAAAAAACAGCTCTTTGAAGATATCAGAGATAAGTTAAGGCAAATGAAGGCACTTGAAGGGCCAGACCCTGGAGAGAAGGAAAACAAAGAAAGGAAATGAGGAAAAGGAAACAAAAGAAAACAAAGGCAAACATTTTCCCTTGCGTTTTCCTCTCAGAGAATTCGGCATAAGCAGAATGCCGTGGCCAAGAGTTTGCAGCAGTTTCATTCCTCTAGGAAGACAAACATTGTAGTTCAGGGCTACAAAGGCAGCCAGGACTTGAGGGGCAAAATTTCCAGAGAAAAAGGGACCAAAGAAAAGTGAGTCTCACCCTGCGTAGATTCTACCCTTGAAGTACTTGCTGACTCCTAAGCAGTTCAGCGACAAGACATTAAGGAGAAAGCAGCTGCTAAGAGGCTAAAAAGCCAAGCAGAGCTTTCAGTAGATTTGCAACGCTGAGGAGGGGTCCTGGTAGATATCTAAAGCCTTCAGCTAGAAACCCTGAGGGACTACTTAGAAATAAAGGCAAACTGGAAATAGATCAGCCCCCACAAAGTCTGAAACCTAGCCTTAAACTATCTCAGTCCCTAATTGGATCAAGGTGATCTGCCCCTACTGTAACTAACAGCCAGAAAAAATATTAAATCCTCTCCAGAGGAAGATAATATCATTCAACGTCTCTATACTGTTTTAGACATATAGTCTGGCATTCACTCAGAAACTACCAGGCATGCCAAGAGATAAGACCAATGACCAAAAACCAAAACAAAAAAAAACACAGACACAAATCAATAGGTGATCCACCTATTGGAATTATTGGACAAGGACTTAAAAGTAACTATGACAATTATGTTCATGAAAATGAATGACACAATGGTGAACTTCATCAGAGGACTAGATGCTATATACAATTTTAAAAAGAATTCAACAGAAATTATTGAGTTGAAACAAATATAATTACTAAAATTAAGAGTTCAGTAGATATGTTTGAAAGCAGATGACACACAGCAGAAGAGAGGATTTAGAAACTGGAATAATGGTTAGTGAAAAATATTCAGACTGAAGCACACACACAAAAAGCGGTCAAAAACATAGACAAGAGTATAAGAGACATTTTAAATATGGTTTTAAAAAGTTCTAACATATGTGTAAATTGATCCCTAGAAGGAATTCATAGAAATGGAGACTAGAATGTGAAAGTCCAACATACATCTAATAGACACTCTGAAAGAAGAGAAGAGAAGAGAGAAGAGACAAAATCCAAAGAGATAATGGGAGAAGGGAATTTTCAGAATTTAGAAAGACATGAATTCACAAGATCAAAAGCAAAACAAATCTCCAGCAGAAGAAAAAGAAAAGGAAGAAAGATATCTACAACTAAATGAAACTCTCTAATACTGGAGAACACCGATGATAAAGAGAGGAGATTGAGAACTAGGTAAAAGAAAAGAGATTATCTTAACAGACAATTAAATGGAAAGTGACTTCTCAACATCAGCGACAGAATCCAGAAGACAGAGGGATAATATTTTCAAAGTGTTAGAATATCTGTCAACCTGGAATTTTATGCCTAATAACTAATATGTAATATATTAGCTAAATATTTTATAAAATAATAGCCAAATTATTATAAAAGAACAAGTAAAAACTGAAGATGTTTTCAAGCAAACCAACCAAAAACTTGATAGTGTTTACCATTCACATAACTTAAAGATTTATTTCTGGGAAAATGAAAATGCCACAGAAGGAAGGCCTGGGACACAAAAAGGAGTGGTGAACCAAGAGATTGATAAATCTAAGCAAATCTAAGCAAGGGTCAGTTTAAGACCAATTATAACGGTAACGTTAATTGCTAAATTGTATTCAGAGAAAATAGAACCGAAATCCTGAATAACAATAATATAAAAGGAAGGAGGAAAGTAATTGGAGTTAAAATCTTTATAATGTTTAAGAAAAGCATACATACATTAACTTCAAACTTCATTTATTCAAGTATGCATTTAATAATTGAAGGGTAAACACTAAAACAATAGGAACAAAATGCATAACTGTTAAACTAAGTAGAAAAGAAAGGGAATAACAAAAACCTGACCAATCCAAAGAAGTCAGGGAAAGGAGAAAAACAAGTGTAACAAAATAAAATGATAGAAATACATTCCATATATTGTTAATCATGACAGACTAAAATCATCAGTTAACTTTTTTTTTTTTTTTTTGAGGAAGATTAGCCCTGAGCTAACTGCTGCCAATCCTCCTCTTTTTGCTGAGGAAGACTGGCCCTGAGCTAACATCCATGCCCATCTTCCTCTACTTTATACGTGGGATGCCTGCCACAGCATGGCTTGCCAAGCAGTGCCATGTCCGCACCTGGGATCCGAACCGGTGAACCCCGGGCCGCCAAAGTGGAATGTGCACACTTAACCGCTGCGCCACTGAGCCGGCCCTTAACTATCTTTAAAAAAACTTGTTATAAAGAACACACTTAAAACATAAGGACAGAGAAAGATTTGAAAGTAAGAGGATAAAAAAGATACTGCAGGCAAAGGAAAGCTGGCAAAAAGCAATATTAAGTAAATTTAAGGACAAAGAATATCACCACAAAATGAACAAATCAATAATTTATTGGGAAGATTTAAAAATTCTGTACTTGTGTGCAACTTACAACACAGGCTTAAATATATAGTGAAAATTAATACTAAAAGAATTTAAGGAGAAATTAACAAATCCACAATCATAATGGGAAATTTAACATATCTCCCTCAATAATTAATAGATTCAGTAGACAAAAAAATTAATAAGGATATAGATTTTAGCAACACAATTATAAATTAAAAACTTATAAATTAAAAAATTATAAATTAAAAAAATTATAAATTGAAAAACACAATTACCTTGAGCTAATGCTCAGAAATTGAATATTGCACCAAAAAATTTAAAAATGCCTGTTATTTTAGGCACACATGGAGTACTTTCAAAAATTGACAGTGAACTAATCCATACAGCAGGTCTCAGCAGATTACAAAGAGTCAGCACCACACAGTCCACACATTCTCTGGCCTCAGTGAAGTTAAATTAGAACCCTGTAAGGTACTTAGAACAGTGCCGGGCACTGGCGACGACAGATCAAGACAGACAAATTCTCTTTGTTTGTGATGCTCCATTCTGGTAAAGTAAATAGGCAGAAAACAACTAACTGAGCAGACATATAATAGGATGTCAGCTAACAATTAATACTATTAAAACAATAAAGCAGAGTAAGGGGCTAGGGACTAACCAGGGTAGGGAGATGCTAGTTTAGCTCAGGTGGTCAGTGAATGCCTTGGAGAAAGTGACATTAGAGCAGAGATGTGAATGAAGCAAGGGGATGAGCCACGGTTGTGATTGTTATTGTTACTGCTCATATTGCTAATGTTATTGTTACCACCAATATACCAACAAGGAAAGTCTGTGTGAGGATAGCAAGCAAAGGATGATGAACAGGGAACAACAGAGCAGTTGAGTTACCCAGAGTACCTCAAAACCCAGGATTGAACTATCGGGAGGGGTTTAAACCACACTGTCCTTCCCCCTCACTCTTCCACACCCCACTCCCTGCTCAAGATCCCCCTTGACCCCTACTGCTGGCTGAATTAAGGACAGTTCAGCATTTAGAGTCTTCTATTTCCAGCTTCCTCCTCCACCTATTCATACATCTGTAAGAAATGGCCCGACAAAGGATTTTTTCCAATTGGTTAATTTACTTATACGAAAAATAAATAAACATATAGTTATATATTTGGAGTACCTTTTAAAGGGAAAAAAACTCAAGCCAAGAAAATCTGGGCCAATACATTGTCAGATCTCTGTTGTAACCAATCTGGCGCTTGCTTTATCTCAAACACAGCACATGCGTTTCTTCTTCTGTCACTGCTCGTATTAAAATGTCCTCCTCTATCATGTCTGCCTCTCAGATTCCTATCTGTTCTTCAGGATTCTATTGGATACAAACCTCATGTACCTCCTTGGAGTCCCCTGACTCTTTCCTTCCAAAGATGCTGCCTATCTCTGATCCTGGAGGCCCATCGGTCACTTGTCGGGAATGCCAGGCCCTCTGGCTCTTGCCACATCTGGACTAGGATGAAACAGCACACCACAGGACATGGGATCCAGCATTCCAAGAGGCAATGGAAGGAACCAGATGATGCAACTTGAACATGCAAGGGAATTAACTCCCTTGGAGTGAACCAGTGAGAGACAAGAGGAGAAAGAAGATAGGCAGATGAATTTTCCCTTCTTTCTCTCCCCAAAGCATGCTGTCCACACGCCTACAAGCCATGCAAATATGCCTGCTGAGCAACCTGCTGCTGTCTTTCCCAGCTCTGTGTGAAGTGATGGCCAGTACAATGACACACCACTTCAATTTGCTTCACATGCTTGCCTCACTTCAATTTATCCTCACTCTTACCATCCTGGGTCTATATCTTTCAAAAAAGGTATCAGCATCTCAATCCTTGCCCCAGGCTTTGTTTCCCAGAGGCCCAAGCTTAGAAAGGATCCCCCTTCCATCATTTTCTCCTAATTCCTAACCACCATTCCTACTACCACCACCAAATTAGACATGCTCTCCCACTTCTCTTCTCCTTTTGACACTATATGCTACAGTTGACCAACCACTCTTGCTAAATTGTAAGCTCTACGAGGTCCATGTCTGACTTGCCTGTATTATTCCCTGTAACACTGCAAACATTTAATAAAATTGGTACGTTGAACTTGATTGAATGCTTGAGTTTACATGTGCCTAAACTTTTCAAACTATTTTTGATTGACATCTCTCTAAAACGAACTATATAATTCTCTGACTTCACAAACAAAGGCTATTTTTAACTCATGATTATAACAGGCATCAATTACTATGATGTATCTAATCGCCAGGCCTAAACAGGAGACCCCAGTCTGGAAGTAGTATCCCTGAGACTTAGGTTGGGAACAAGAATGTGGCTTTATAAAATGAAAATTTGCTCCTGAAAACTCAACTTAAAAACCTTCCACCACTCTGCACTGCTTCCAGAATAGAGTCTAAAATCATATACATGGGGGCCGGTCCTGTGGCCCAGTGGTTAAGTTCACTCGCTCTGCTTTGGTGGCCCAGGGTTTCGCCAGTTCAGATCCTGGGCACTGACAAGGCACTGCTCGTCCAGCCATGCTGAGGTGGCGTCCCACATAGCACAACCAGAGGCACTCATGAGCAGAATATATACAACTATGTACTGGGGGGGCTTTGGGGAGAAGAATGAAAAAAAAAAAAGAGTGGCAACAGATGTTAGCTCAGGTGCCAATCTTTGAAAAAAAAAGAAAAACCCTATACATAGCCTACCAGAGACAGCAAGATCTGGCCCTCCCAATGCCTCTGGCAGCCTCGGCAAAACACAGGCTGGGTCTGTGTCATCTTTTCCTCTTCCACTCAGATCTTTACTCATCGTATAGGCTCAATAAATATATGGTAATTTTAGAAACACTATCCTTGGCACAAAGATGAATACCACCTTATGGAGCTCATTCATTCACAAAAATAATTAATGAGTGCCAACTACATGCTATGTGCTGTACACATAATTTGAGAAATAGAAAGATTTATAAAACAAGGCCATATGTCCCATAATGCTTACAATCAGGTTGGAGAGATAAAAGAAAAGTACACAAATAACTATAGGAGACAGCAAAAGGGAACCCAGCCATCACCACCTTATTAAGAATCATTTATAATTGGTTACCAATACAGACATTCACCAGGTCATAAGGAAACTTCTTTCCCAACAAATGATTACTCTTATATACCTGCCCACAAAATTGTACTATTATTAGTTACACCAGAAGGACTAGTTATAAAAATACTTCTTTTTTTACCTTTACGATTAATGATAACACAGGTGTAGTAATGTTACCTTGGTACAGTGGTCAGACCTCAGCCATCCAGAGCAAAGCTACAAGCCATGACTGAGGAGCAGGGCCAAAGAAAAGCCACTTACTAAGCCCATCTACTTTACTTCATAGGAGACAAATGGACACACTCAAACAGGGAATGGAATCAGAATTGTATATAAGGCGAAGAATTGGGGATGATGGCAGGAGTTTCCTCGAACTCAAACACTCTTTGTCGTGTTTAAGGCTTCGGAGAATTAGAGAGGAATAAGCTTGCTTTCAAGAGTGGAGACGAAAGGGAAGCATGAAACTGGGCACCAAGAGTCTGGGCCACTTCATTTTGGGGCAAATAACCCCAGGTGTCATAATCTAACGCTTTATGCTACTATTTTTATGCCCAATCTGAAGAGGAGGAAATCAAGGCTTAGAAAGTCTAAATAACTTACCCAAGGTCACACAGCCTATGAGTATAAACAGTTCTGTTTGACCCCACAAACCACTATTCCCATCCAGGTCTGTTTTACTATGTTGATTTTAAACAAAGAGGGCACAAAAATGAAGGCCATCTAGCTATGGCTCATTCATTAACCCGAAAAAACAAGAGAAACTTTGCATTTAATCAATATTCTCTCCTGCCTTCTTACATGCCTACAAAATCTAGAGCTGGGCAGTGCACGAGCACGTTGTTGACTACTTAATGGTTAAAAGGAAAACAATTATATTTAACAAAAGAGGGTTAAATAAAATTCGGCCTGCTCTATGCCCACTCTTGGGGTTCCCTTGGTGAGGCAGGAACCGTTGAGCGCCTGCCCAGTGACCATTCTCCTGCTCTTCTCCTTTGCCATCAGAGCCCCACAGCCCTGGGGAGGCTGAGCCCTCCTCAGTCCTAAGAAAAAGGCAAGTATACATTAGAAAGCAGTTCTGAGAAGTAATTAGCTGGCACCATGGTAATGGAATAATAAATTCTATGCAACAGAGCATATATAACACTATTTGGTAAATTTTTTAAAAGTATAATTTATTGACTTTATGATTATAGTAAGAAAAACTAATTCCAGCAAGAAAGTCTTGTCATATATTTGGTTAGTATCTTTTCCTTTAAAGCATATAAAAATCAAATCCAAGAAATAACAAAGTGCCTAGTAATAGAGATAATTTATATAAAATATAAAATATTTTTTCTAAAAAGCTCAAAGTAGCTCTCCATCTATTATCTTATACGTCCCACACCATATCTCTGGGAGTGGTAGATTGCTCTCGTTTCCAAGTTTCAGGATGCCTAAGAGAGTTAAGAGACCTGGCTAAGAAGAGATGACAACTGTGGCCAAATACACAGTAGAGCTCCTGCCTCTGTCTCCTCCATCAGGTCGTTTTCTACATCTTCCAGCCTCCAGGACCGCAGCAGAGGGAAGAACAGCCTGTGGAAGTAGACAGAGTGTGTGTTTCTCGGGCCCCCAGCCCAAGGCAGGACTGTGGAGGAGGTCTAGACAATTTAACCTTCATGTCCCTTTAAGCCCTTATCTTAATAGTTCCTGAAACCTCAGTTTCCTTCCCCACAGGTCTGTCCTTCATCTGGCAGGGTCTCAGGGTGAACTGCAAACTCTTCTTGCTGAAGATGCTTGCACAAGCAATGACTCCTTGGTGATGCACGGCCCAAGCAGCACCCATTGCTGGTCTCTGTCGTGTGGCCTCCGTCCTAGATTCTGAGGTGCCTGCCTGGCTTCCTCATGGGTACTGTGGACCCTCACAACCATGACGAGCCTTCTGTGTTGTGAGTCAGGGACAGAGTCAGGTCTTCCTCCAACATTCCTATAGCCAACACAGCAGGAGTTGCCTGTACCTGGTACTGGGGTGGGGTCTCCTTGAAAAAAGTGACTTCAGGACATCCTCAAGCGGTGGGAGCTGGGAGAAAGCAAGAATCTCCGGTGACACCACAACTTCTGTCTGCTTTTCCATCTTCAAACCTGGGCTAGCACACCTCCATCCCTCGGCATGTTCACTGACCTAGATTCTCAAGGAGGTTCCTTCCCTGGGAGCCTCACTGCACTAAAAATGAACTCCTCATGTCACCTTTCAGGGAATATTTAGCTATTCTAACACAATACCTCAGCAAGCTGGTTGGGGAAACATGTGGGCTGCTAGGTGCCGAGGCAGTCGTCCTATGTAGGGAAAGTGGCCCAGCCCTGGTCTCTCCTCCACTGTGAAAGCACGAACATCAGCCAGGCCTCAAGAACCCCAGCAAACGGAGTCTCTGCAGAGAGGCTGCTCTGTCCTTCACCTTAAAAAATCTAGGCTGTGTGAACGCCCTCTTCAACAGAAAGGAGTTTGGGGGTTTTTTGTTTTGCTTTTCGGTTTCTGTCTTAGCACTGGGAACAACCAAAGAAGAAGAAGACATTGTTTCTGCCCCCAAGGAAACATGGGTGCTTCCCATGGATGCTGTGGCATCCAGAGCAGATGATGTTTCAAAGAAAAGCCAATTAATCGGACCAAAGAGAAGAAGCCTACAGGACTGCACTTCCAGAGACGGGAAAGTTCTAGCTCTGTCTAAGGTTCCAAAGTCCCACAAACACTGCCTTGGAAGACAAACACCTTTGAAATATTTAGATCTGTCTGTGCGCCAGAAGTTCAGGCCCACAGGGAGGAATGAGCTTTAGTGCTACATTCTCAAGATAGCTTTTAGTGAACTGTGAATATTCTCAGCTTTTAACATCATTATTTCTACGTGTTTATGCCATATGCTAGAGATTTAGAATATTACAAATGTATAAATAAACCAGATTAAAATATGTACAGGAAAGCTCCAAAGAAGTGAAAAAAAATCTTCATTTCTTCTGTAACCTCATTCTTCTTAGGTTTTTCAGGGTCTTCTTAATCTCCTCTGTTGCTGTCCTGTCCTTAGGTTCTCCAGAAAAACAGAACCAACAGGAGAGATGGAGATTGAGATCCAGATCCAGATGAAGATCTAGATAGACATGGAGATTTATCATGAGGAATTGGCTCACACAACTATGGAGGCTGAGAAATTCCACGATTGACAAGCTGGAGACCCAGGAAAGCTGGTGGTGTCATTCGGTCTGAGGTTAAAGGCCTGAGAACCAGGCGAGTCACTGATCTAAGTCTCTTAGTCCAAGGGCAGGAGCAGATGAGATGAGACCAGATGGCCCAGCTCCATCAGTGAGGAAGGAAAAAGGGGCAAATTCCTCCTTCCTCTACCTTCTGTTCTGTTCAGGCCCTCAAGGGATTGGATGGTATCCAACCACGTTGGAGAGGGCAATCTGCTTTACTGAGTTCACTGATCCAAATACACATCTTATCCTGAAACACTTTCACAGATACACCCAGGAGCAATGTTTAATCTGGGTACCCCATGGCTTGCTCAAGTTGACGCATAAAATTAACCATCACCCACACTAGAACAATTGGCAAGGCATTTGCAACAGAAGAACCAAACCTAACTTCTTCCCGTGTATTGTTTCCAAGGCAATCTTCTCCCTAACTCATTTGTAAGCAATCTATGTAATTTTCAAAATATGTTTTAATGTATACTATAGAACATATGAGGAAAAGGCTGCAATAATGCTTTGTAGGTAGACCTATTTTTACTGACTATAGTTGGAAAGATTTAAGTTGAAAGCTTAGTGAAACATTATGGTAGTCTGTATTCTTGTTCTCAAATATTCACACATCTTGTGCCTGGCAGTGAGTGTCCCCTTTGGGAGGAATGGGCATCCTTACCCCTCAGACACTGGGCTTGGCCATGTGACTTGCTCTGGTCAATGGCATCTGAGTGGACGGGGTTATTGTCAGGTCTGAGCAGAATTGTTGAGTCATGGAGTGTTTCCACTAACTCTCTTGCTTTTCCCTCTGCCATGAGAAAAGCACGTCCCAGATAGGAGCTGCTCCTTCAGTTCGGGTTCTGGAATGGAAGGACGTAGAGCAGACTCGCAGCCAATCCGCAGCTGCCAGCATGCAACACAAGATTGTTGTAAGCCACTGAGATGGAGGGTTTTTGTTAACACAGCATGACTTTCTTCAGCAGGAAGGAGTTTTAGTGCCATATTCTCAAGGTAGATTTAGTGAACTACGAATATTCTCAGATATTTTCAGATCTCCTATGGCACTTATTTTACATCATTATATATGTGTCTATGCCGTGTTAATAGAATAATTCTTTTGGATTTAAATTGTTTTAAGAAGAGACAGTTAAGATAGTTTATTTTCCACAGGAAACACATTTTAGACCTATGCAAATTAAATATTTATAAAACTAACAGAAGTGAAAAGTAGATTATGTATTTATGATCAGAAATAATGTAGCATTTCTTCATTTAAAAACTATTCTGGGGGCCGGCCTGGTGACATGGTGGTTGAGTTTGTGCACTCTGCTTCGGTGGCCCAGGGTTTGCAGGTTTGGATCACAGGCACCGACCCATGCTGTGGCAGCATCCCACATACAAAGCAGAGGAAGATTGGCATGGATGCTAGCTCAGGGCCAATCTTCCTCACCAAAAAAGGAAAAACAAACTATTCTGGAGATTGGATCAAGATGGAGATACCTGTTTCCCCATTCCACCCCAAATTCCCAGAAGTATGAGGAATTTTTCAAGAGGAAATTCATAATAGTGCTAGAAAACAATAGTTATATATAGGCGAGAATTTTCAAAAGAGCTCTGAAAAAATGCAAAAAGAGGAGCCCCAAATTTAAAATATATAGGTGTAGATGACTGCTGCTTCTGTATCCCTCTACCACAGCAGCAACCAGCTCGATAACGTGCCCTGTATGGCTTCTCTCACTTCCCCATTTCACTCTCTCTCCCCACTCACTGGCTTCTGCTTCCTGAGATCACCTCCTAGATAAACTTCTTGTACCCCAGTTTTGGGTTCAAGCATCTGATATTGGAGGAACCCAGATGAGTCTTGGTGTTTTCTCAAGATCTAGGGCCTCACTTCTAACTTCCTTGTCTCTCTCTAACTCTCTTTCTCTTTGTCTCTCCATATTCCATCCAGCATATTCACAATTAAACTCAGTATCATTGTTTCAAACGTGTCTTCCCAACTTCTCACTCACCTTGGGTTCATCCTTGACCTTCTCCTATCACAGCTCACATACCCACTTAATTTCAAGCCCAGTCATTTCTACTTATCAAGTTCACTCTCATCCTTCTGCATCCTGCCCACAGCTGCCACATTGGTTCCGATCTAACAGCCTCACGCATGGACATTATAAAAGGTTCCAGATGGATAACTCAAGTTCCCCTCTCTCCCCTCCATAATTTGTCATCTAATCTTCCCGAAGCTCTGGTCATATTGTAGCCCCACTCAAAAGACTTCTATGGCATCAACGTTTACAAAATAAAGCCCTCTACAACTTGATCTCAACTACCTTTCCTCACAACCTCACTCATGTATCCCAAGAGCCATCCCAACTCAACCACTCATCACTAACTCTGAAAGTGCCATGTTTTCCCAGCTCTGTGCCTTTGCTCACTCTGTCGCCTAAACCTAGAAAGCTCTGAGCCACCTTTGACCATTTTCAAAACCTACCTTGCGTCAAATACCACTCTTCCAAGAAGCCTTCATTGATTCTCCCAAATAGAAACATACCCCTTTTCAGATCTCCTATGGCACTTAAATTTTTCTCTTCTTGGCACTCATCACTTGTCTTACATTAGAGTATATTTTACCTTAAAGTGCATAAATCCTAAGCTTGATTAATTTTTATACATATATATCACCCTTGTAATCCTCTACCCAGATCAGATATAGAACATATCCAGCATACCAGAAGGTTTCTGTGTGCCCCTTGCAGTCAAAATCCCCATCCAAGGGTAATCTCTATTCTGACTTACCATAGATTAGTTTTGCCCATTTTCGAATTTCACATAAATGGAGTCATATAGTATGTACTCTTTTTGCATCTGGCTTCTTTCCACCAACATCATGTCTCTGAGATTCATCCAGGTCATGTGTATCAATTGTGTGTGATTCTTTTATTGTAGAGCAGTATTCTACGGTGTGGCTATACCAAAATTTATTTATCCATTCTACTGTAAATGGACATTTCTCAGTGTTTTGCCTATTACAAATAAGGCTCCATGGACATTTTTGTACATGTCTTTTGTTGGACATAGGTACTCATTTTTCATCTCAGGAACAGAGTACTGGGCCTCAGGGTATTGAATGTATAGCTTTGGAGTGGTTATACCAATTTATACCCTAAAAGCAATGTAAGAGAGTTCCAGTAGCTCCATTCTTGGCAACATTTGTTATTGTCAGAGATTTTTTTAGCCCTTCTAGTGGCTATGCTGTCATTTCTACATTGAATTACAACCACAAACGTCAACATTTACATAGGGCTTAACAATTTGAAAAAATTTTTAAAGTATAATATCTCAATGCATATTCCCTACAGCCCTATAAGTAAGCAAGGTTGTTGTTGTTAGTGCCATCAGGTTGGTTCCAACTCCTAGTGACACTGCGTGCAGAAGAGCACAACTCTGCTCGGGCTTTTTGTGCCATCCTCTCACCTCCAGCACTATATCAGACAATATTCTGCTGCCAGTCATAGAATTTTCATGACCAATTTTTTTGGAAGTGGGTGACCAGGTCCTTCTTCCTAGTCTGTTTTGTTTTTTTTTTTCCTGAGGAAGATTTACCCTGAGCTAACATCTGTGCCAATCTTCCTCCACTTTATATGTGTGTCACCACCACAGCATGGTTGAGGAGTGGTGTAGGTTTGTGCCTGGAATCTGAACCCACAACCCTGGGCTGCTGAAGCTGAGCACATCAAACTTAACCACTACATCATGGGGCTGGCCCTATAGTCTGTCTTAGTCTGGAAGCTCTGCTGAAACCTGCCCACAATGAATGACCCTGCTGAAATACCAGTGAAATAAAAGTGGAACAGCTTTCAGCATCACAGCAACATGCAGCCACCACAGTATGACAACCAACAGATGGGTGGTGTGGTTCCCTCACTGAGAAACAAACCCAGGCCATGGCAGTGAGAGGTCTGAATCTTAACCATTAGACCACCAGGCTGGCTAAGTAAGCAGGGAGAGTCCCATTGTTATCGTTGTTTTACAGATGAGGAAACAAAGGCTCAGAGAGGTTAAGCAGCTTGTCCAGGGCCATAATCCAGTACACAGCAGAGACTCTGAGTCCTGCACATCCACCATGCTACCCTGTTTATAGTTACTTGGGTACACGTTTTCTATCCTCTGGTTTACTAACAGCTCTATGTGTTTAGGCCTTACTTTCCAGTTATCACTATTTAATAAATGAATAAATGAACTTAAATATAAAATTGAAATTTCTCTGTCTATAGAGAAAAACTTTACAGTTGGTTATACTAACATAATGAATAAGAAACACTATCATTTACTACCTGAATCACAAAGGATATTATTTCAGATCCACAGATCCACAAATATCCAAACATTTAGCTCCATTTAATCACTTTTTGGAATGTTGGAGAATTTGAAAAAAATTTAAATCCTCTCTTTGAGGGATTATTTTAAACTCACTTATTTTAACTATTATTAAGCAGATCCAAATATATAAAAAATATTTGGGTTCTGGGGCCGGCCCGGGGGTGCAGCGGTTAAGTGAGCACATTCCACTTTGGCGGCCCAGGGTTCGCTGGTTCGGATCCTGGGTGCAGACGTGGCACCGCTTGGCAAGCCATGCTGTGGTAGGCGTCCCACATATAAAGTAGAGGAAGATGGGCACGGATGTTAGCTCAGGGCCAGTCTTCCTCAGCAAAAAGAGGAGGATTGGCAGCAGATGTGAGCTCAGGGCTAATCTTCCTCAAAAAAAAAAAAAAAATTGGGGTTCCTAAATCAACCAGATTTCAGTTTTCTATTTTGCACATAGAACACCAAATCTGGTATCTTCACATGTGTTATTTTCCTTATGTAAAGCTAATAAATATTCTATGGAATAGTAAAGAAAATAAATACCAATAAAACCATAAATGCACAGATGTCCTAAATTTCAGCAACTTTAGGTGGTTTATTAAAAGATCATTTGATATTCTTTATCATCATCTCTCGGGATAGTTTGACATCATTCAAAAGATTGTAATGAGTTGTCAATAAGTCAGTGGCTATCTATATCACCAAGCATATGTTTCAGAAGATACACAGCAAAGCACAGAATAATCCAATTACTTTTCACATGATCAGAAACCACAGGTGACACATTTAAGTTATCTGACATCCATGGATAGCCAGACCTTTGTGTACCCTACAAATTTCCACTTATGCTCAAGAAGAATGTTACCACATGTTCTGTCCACTCTAAGTTGAAAGCTAATGTGTACATCTCATATTATCTACTTTTATTTGTCTATGTATGTGCATCATTTCAAACATATTCATACTATTTTATAGGTAAAACATTCGCTAGCTAAAATTTCTTACTTTTGAGATATAGGGAAAATAATAAAAAAGTTTTAAAATATATTTTTGAGGCAGAGATTGTAAATGAAAACTATAGACAATTAAACTCATAAAACATACTTTGACTTTCTTTATCAGATATTTCATGTCAAAACTGGCCTTTGGTCTGAGTACTTATCTCTCTGAGGCCAAAGAATATTTCCTGCCTCAATTACTCAACTCCTCTTGGGATGTGAACACATCCATATGTGCCTTGACACATTCCAAGGTGATCACGCAATTCATTTGTAGCATGCCAGGGTATTTATAGCTCAAGCCTGTTATAAGACATAACAAATTCATAGCACACTAAAGGTATCTGAGAATGTCTTGTGATTTCCAGAATATGATCAGATATAGGGGAACGTGTTTAATACAAGTTTCTGTCTAGTATGCTAGATGAACTTGATTTCTAGAAAAACAAAAAAGCTATTTAAGTAAATCTTCTAGATATAATCATTCCACAGTTTCCTCATGGAAAAGCATTATAGATGTTTAACTATAGTCACTTGCCTTTTGGACCTGCTTCCTTTCAATTCTACTCCCCGAAATTCATTTTTCAAGTTCACACATGACTGTTAAAAAAAATCATGGCTCTCAGTAACAAATGAACATACCTTTCATGCATATAGTCAACTCCTAGCAACAGCTGGACAAACCATTCTATTATTTGACTGTCTGGAAAGGTTTTTCCAGCTTCTTTATATTCCTGAATTTTACAGTCCAGATCTCGGCCCTGAAACAAAATAGAATAAATTTCATCTTTTTTTTCAGTTATAAGATGTTCAAAACAAGCTCTCTCAATAACAGCTAATACACAGCAGTCACTGTTTATCATAAGACAGTGAGGGCATACTGTCACTCGGTAACTATCACCGACAAAGATTCTCTCCTTGACCAAACTCTAACCAGGCTTCTCAGAGCCCTCTTCTCGACTGGGCCTCACCCTTGGCCTATAAAGACTTGAACAAATACTAACCTATTTCTAACAGATCAAGGCCACATCCCTAGGATGATCCCAGGCCCTCTTAAAGTGCCTGCCTGAGAAAACTCAAGGCTGCCAAAAGAATGCACTGTTTGTTCCAGCCCACAGCTCAGGAGAGAGCCCCCGTCTCCCAGTCTCTGTGGGAGGGCAGGAGCCTAACTTCTACAAGCACCAGCTAGCAAACCCAGATGCACAGGGACCAATCCTCTTCCTGCCCTTTATAATTTTTCACTTCCCTAACTCTGCTCAGGCCCATACTGTTCACCCTATT
Source organism: Equus caballus (assembly GCF_041296265.1). NCBI lineage: Eukaryota > Metazoa > Chordata > Mammalia > Perissodactyla > Equidae > Equus > Equus caballus. The sequence continues at coordinate 78,535,169 of NC_091699.1, read as the reverse complement.
CTCCCTTTAAATTGTCCAGTTACTTCTGCACATATCACAATGGAGCTCTGCTCTTTCCCCCACTGTCAGTAGTTACTGAATAAACTGTTTTCACTGCCTTAAGTCATGTCTGGCTGTGATTATCTTTGACATCACTCAAGGACAAAACCCTTTTAAAATGTTTTTATTTTTATTTTATTTTATTTTTGAGGGAGATTAGCCCTGAGCTAACTACTGCCAGTCCTCCTCTCCTTTGCTGAGGAAGCCCGGCCCTGAGCCAACATCCATGCCCATCCTCCTCCACTCCACATGTGGGACGCCCACCACAGCATGGCGTGCCAAGTGGTGCCATGTCCTCACCCGGCATCCGAACCGGCGAACCCCAGGCTGCTGAGAAGCAGAACATGCAAATTTAACCACTGCGCCACTGGGCTGGCCCCTAAAATGTTTTTATTTTTATTACATTACCTAAATGTTACCTAAAACTTTATTTTTATTACATTACATTACATATTTGCCCACATAAGCACCTATATAGCTAGGAATAACTTTCATATGCTTAGTGATTAATTTAACTGTAGAATCCTAACATGTACACAAATTAAAACTATAAAGCCACTAAAATTCAAATTCGTGATATTAATTTAACATAAAGTGATGATGTTTTGGTGAAACTAAATCAGTGCTTATATTGTCCACACAAGGCTGGCTGCTGGAGTATAGATTCTTTTTGGCTTGATATGCCCACACTAATGTGTGCCTTGGGATGACTTAACTCTCTTTTTCTCAATTTAACTACAGCAAAACTCTCAGGAATACAGCTACTATTGATTTATGTAGGGTCCAAACCCACCACTTAAGCATTTAGTCAGTCTCTGTCCTTCCATTCACTGGTGAAATGTAAAAGAATAATATTTGGTTCCTAAAAGTAATCATGATCACAAAGACAAACACCTAAAATTGTGGGCCAGTGTCTGATACCAGACCCTTTCTGACTATGCTAACATTAATGTATTTCAAAGCATAGAAATGAAAACACATAATGTTAAATTCTCTTGAAGAACCCCTAGACCTGATCCCTTTGATCTTAAAACACTGAAAAATTAGCGACAGTTTGAGAAGTGTTTCTCCAAAGAAAAGGATGGGTTAAATGCAACTGTCTGGTCCTTGACGAACGCCAACAACACAGGCCCGTGAAGAGGAGAGGTACTTGCCACATCCATAAGGAGCATGAGAACCAAACATTAAGCTACTCACAGACTATTCCCGACAGAGTCGTCATCGTTCAATACAAAGGAAAAGCATTTATAGGTAGTGAAATAATCAAAGGGAAATAACTTCTAATCAAACAACATGAGGTCAACTGACTAACTCATTTGTAATGCATCTTTTATTTCCTTTCAGGGAAATGTGCAAATATTTGTCTAGTATGTTCTCTCCTTCCACACAGGGCATGAGAAGTCAAAAGTGGCATATCAAACCTTCAACTTGCTCCCTCACTGAAAATCAATTTCTTGCTAGATTTTCTAGGCCAAGGAGAACAAAGCTTGCTGGAATTCAAAAATACAGTGAATCGAATATTTGACTCCTTGTCAAAAAGACCATCATTTCCTTCTTCTTCTCCAAATCTGCCTTTATATCCCTTCTCTTTTTAATCCTAGAGTTTATCAAAGTTCTGTTGGATCATACAAGGTGTACCATCCAAATGTTTCCATAAGTTGCACAAAACATTTTTTGACAATAGATTACGATAACATCCTGTAAAGTAGACACGAAAGCCTTTCAGATGAAAGGTTTGTTGTAAATGTATATATTTTTCCAAGCCCAGTTTTCCTTTTCTATTCATGAGGACTCTAGAAAACCTTTCTCTCACTCAAAAAAAGAAAAAAAATTTAAAACAATATCTCCTTTCAATATCCCATTTAGATTCTCTGAATATGATAAAACATGTCCAGTGTCAGAAAGATAATTAACTACGTGTTGCCATCTTCTTCCTGAATAGTTTCAGATGAAGAGTGACAGAAAGAGAGAAAGAAGTACGGAGGGAGGGCAGGGAGGAGGGAGGAGGATGGAAGGAAGGAAGGGAGGAGGGAGGGAAGAAGAAATGAAAAAAAAAAAAACGAAGAAAAACTTACCTTAAAGAAATATCAGTGAATCTACCTGCTTCAATCCAATGTTTCTCACTTTAGGAAAGTCACACATAAGTACGGTTGTCCTTGTGAAAACAGCCTTTGCATATGTAATTGTCTGCCCCAATTGTAATAATACTGAAATTTGGAGAAATTTGTCTGTGCCTTAAAATAGCATTCTTTTTAGGAATTTATCCTCAAACTGCAATGCTGCTTTTCATTTCCTATAGTCATTTTTAAACTGTGCTGGTTGAAGAAATATGAATTTCTACATATTTTGCATCAGATTTGGTATATTTTCTTTGTGAGGGAGCAGAATTATTTTCTCTGTGTGTTATCTTGCCATAATGGGAGCACCCTCCCTGGGTGACATTTATTGTTAGTCTGACAATCACCTCCTTATGCTGTCTCCTCAAGTAGTGAGTAGAAGTTGCTTGTCTGTTTCCTGCATTGATATTAAGTGTGTGCATGATTTCTTGTGACTATATGAATATATATTGAGAGTATTGAAAAAAAAATAGGGTCTTCAATAGTAGGTATCATAATGGAATGTCAAAAGGAGGTACACGAACTCCCCTTTGCTCTCTGGGTAGAACCATAAGAAGAAGAAACATACTTGTTCTTAGTATTAAGCAAGGGACGTGTTCAGTCAACAAGAAGATAGAACGCCAAAAGATTAAATTAATCAGAGAGCTGGCTCTCATCCTCCTCAAGTTACTCCTCCTATAATCTTCATTTTGCATGTTGATCTCCAGGAAAAACTATTTGTTTTGTATTTACTTTGTTCTTTAATAAACACTCTGTAGATTTTCTTAGGATTTAATTAAGGTAGACAAGTCACTCACAGATTAAGACAATAAATTACACTTTTATATCACAAAAAAAGAATATAATTTTTGTGAAGCAGTCTGATTTTAACTTAGCAATATGAAAAGCATTTATTACCTTCATTCTCTAAGCCATCTTTCAAGTAAAAGTCAAACGTTTTTCATGAAATGTCACACCTCGGTTTAAGAAGTTCTTATTACAGTGTCTGTAGGTGCATTCTGTTTTCTTAACTTTATCTTTGAGAAATATTTAGTGATGAATTTTATTGCTAAAAAAACTTTAATGAAAAGAGTATTGACTTTAACTTGAACCACTATTAATGTTGCCCTAAGTCTATATTGCTGACAGAAATGCTCTCCTTCACTAATCTCACCCCTCGAAAGTTGCAATGAAAAACTTGATGTTAACTTCTAAGGTTTTGAAAATCCATAACCCAAAATGTACCATTTGATGGATTATGGTATCTCTTCCCTCTCCCCATCCCAGTTAGCCAAGACCAGATTGTCTTTGAAATGCCAAGACCTTGAAGAAATGAAGAACAACACAAACACAGTTTCTGAACTCTATCTTTGATTGCTTTTAAAAAGTTTTAAATCCTAAAAGGATTTGATTAAAAAGAACTAATCCATGTTTTTGTAAGTTGTCAATAGCAGCACTTACAGCCAGTTTAAAAGACCAAAGAAGAGCCTTCTCAGAAGCCTGAATACAACAAAACTGCAATGTAGGAAGCAAATACCAAGGACAAAATAGTCTCAGGATTTGGGGGCTGGAAGGAGCTTGCAAGATTGTCCTGCTCTACCTCCTCATTTAAAAATGAAACGGCTGCCCCTTACTAATTCACTGGGTTGACATCTCAAAGTGATGTTCTCTCACCCTCCTTTAAATAAGTTTCCACATCTCCTTTAAATAAGTTTCTAATACATCCTTTCAGTGGACTTCAAATTTTAGCATTCATCAGAATCATTCAAGTTGCTAGTTTAAAATGCACATTCCTGGGCCATATCAATGGAGACTCCGATTCAATAAATCTGGAGAGGACCAAGGAATCTGTATTTTTTAACAAGCATCCTAAGTGATTCTGGGATAGGCGGTCCATGGACCACACTTTAAGAAAATGCTGCTGGGGCTGGCCAGATGGCTTAGTGGTTAAAGTTCCACGTGCTCTGCTTCAGCAGCCCAGGTTCTCGGGTTTGGATCCCAGGCATGGACCTACATCACTCACCAGCCACGCTGTGACAGTGACTCACATACAAAAAATGGAGGAAGATTGGCACAGATGTTAGCTGAGGGTGAATCTTCCTCAATAAAAAAAATTAAAAAGAAAAAAATTAAAAAGAAAACACTGCTGGATGATAAGACAAAGGGGTCATACATACTTAATACTTCACTCATCAATGGAAACATTTTGTCCAATAGCTCGAAAAATTCTGAGGGCAAAAAGTGCACTTAGGAAAGTAAAGGTTGAATACGAATCATTTTTTAATGACACATTTTTTAAAGCCTGTAACAATACTCAGGAGAACACCACTGAACGGAGGTGCAAGGGCAGGGGAAGGAGATCCTCTGGCATTATATTGTAGAACCTGAAGACATTTCCTTAGAATTTTGGAAATTCACTGTAATAGAGTACATTTAAAGTAGGGGAAATGTCAAGCCACATTATGCTCTTAAAAGCAAAATAAGAAAATCCAATCTCTATTAAATAGTACTAAAGAATGCCACGTAGTATCATGACATTTATGTTTGATAACATAAATAAGCATTCTTGGGTTTAGTTGCTAATTTTTTTTCAAATTCTTTTAGACCAAGTGTTCTCCCTGCTGAGATAAATGTACATGAATCATAAGACTAAAATGGTAGAACTTACTTTTAAGTGACACAAAATAATGCTTTCATCTATAAATCACTGGGTTGTTTTCTAAGACAAATTATTTGAAGTGGATTATTCTGATTCTATTTTTGAACACATGTTTATATAAAGTCATATGTCAGCTAAAGCCATACCCCAAATGCCATACTACTGGGTTTATGAATTGCTTTATATTAGTGCATTAGTACATTTCTTTTCAATTAAACTAATTTTTCCTTTTAATTTTTACATTGACAATTTTAAGTAAAAAGCAGTGACCTTAATATCTGATTAATATCACCCTGATACGAAAGCCTGACAAGGACAACACAAAAATGGAAAACTACAGGCCAATATCACTAATCAACATAGATGCAAAAATTCTCAAATACTGGCAACCTGAATTCAGTAGTACATCAAAAAGATCATACACCATGATCTAGGAGGATTTATACCAGGGACACAGGGATGGCTCAACATCTATAAATCAATCAACGTGATACACCACATTAACAAAATGAGGAATGAAAACAACATGATCATCTCAATAGATACAGAGAAAGCATCTGACAAGATCCAACACCCATTTATGATAAAAATTCTTAACAAAATGGGGATAGAAGGAAATTTCCTCAACACAATAAAGGCCATATATGACAAACCCACAGCCAACATCATGCTCAATGGGGAAAGACTAAACGCCATCCCTCTGAGAACAGGAACAAGACAAGGATGCCCACTCTCACCACTCTTATTCAACATAGTACTGGAGGTTTTGGCCAGAGCAATTAGGCAGGAAAAAGGAATAAAAGGAATCCAAATAGGAAATGAAGAAGTGAAACTCTCGCTGTTTGCAGACGACATGATTTTATATATAGAAAACCCTAAAGAATCCATTGGAAAACTATTAGAAATAGTCAACAACTACAGTAAAGTTGCAGGATACAAAATCAACTTACAAAAAGCAGTTGCATTTCTATACTCTAATAACAAACTAACAGAAAGAGAACTCAAGAATACAATCCCATTTACAATTACAAAAAAAAGAATTAAATATCTAGGAATAAATTTAACCAAGGAGGTGAAAGATCTATACAATGAAAACTATAAGACATCACTGAAAGAAATCGATGATGACATAAAGAAATGGAAAGATATTCTATGCACATGGATTGGAAGAATAAACATAGTTAAAATGTCCACACTACCCAAAGCAATCTACAGCTTCAATGCAATCCCAATGAGAATCCCAATGACATTCTTCACAGAACTAGAACAAAGAATCCTAAAATTCATATGGCGCAACAAAAGACCCCAAATAGCCAAAGTAATCCTAAGAAAAAAGAACGAAGCTGGAGGCATCACAGTCCCTGACTTCAAAATGTACTACAAAGCCATAGTGATCAAAACAACATGGTATTGGTACAAAAACAGGCACACAGATCAATGGAAAAGAACTGAAAGCCCAGAAATAAAACCACACATCTAAGGACAGCTAATCTTTGACAAAAGTACTAAGAACATACAATGGAGAAAAGATCATCTCTTCAATAAATAATGGTGGGAAAACTGGACAGCCACATGCAAAAGAATGAAAGTAGACCATAATCTTACACCATACACAAAAAATAAACTCAAAACGGATCAAAGACTTGAAGGTAAGACATGAAACGATAAAACTTCTGGAAGAAAATATAGGTAGTACACTCTTTGACATCGATCTTAAAAGGATCTTTTCAAATACCATGTCTTCTCAGACAAGGGAAACAAAAGAAAAAATAAAGAAGTGAGACTTCATCAGTCTAAAGAGCTTCTGCAAGGCAAAGGAAACCAAGATCAAAACAAAAAGACAAACCACTAATTGGGAGAAAATATTTGCAAATCATATATCCTAGAAGGGATTAGTCTCCACAATATATAAAGAACTCACACAACTGAACAACAACAAAAACAACCAAACAACCCAATCAAAAGATGGGCAGAACAGACGAACAGACATGTCCAAAGAAGACATACAGATGGCCAATAAGCACATGAAAAGATGTTCAACATCACTAATCATGAGGGAAATGCAAATCAAAACTACAGTAAAATATCACCTTACACCCATTAAAATGGCTATAATCACCAAGACAAAAAATAACAAATTTTGGAGAGGTTGTGGAGAAAAGGGGACCCTCATACACTGCTGGTGGGAATGCAAACTGGTGCAGCCACTATTGAAAACAGTACAGAGATTTCTCAAAACACTAAAAATAGAAATAATATATGACCCAGCTATCCTACTGCTGGGTATCCATCTGTTATTGAAATCAACAATTCAAAGTGACTTATGCAACCCTGTGTTCATTGCAGCATTATTCACAATAGCCAAGATGTGGAAGCAACCCAAATGCCCATCAACCAATGATTGGATAAAGAAGATGTGGTATGTACATATATACAATGAAATACTACTCAGCCATAAAAAAGAGCAAAATTGTCCCATTTGCAACAACATGGATGGACCTGGAGGGTGTTATATTAAGTGGAATAAGCTAGAGAAAGACAAACACCATATGATTTCTCTCATATGTGGAAGATAAACAAACCAGACAAAGAGAATAGTTCAATCATTACCCGGGGAAGGGAGGAGGGGGGTGGGCACAAAGAGTGAAGGCGAGGGGCTGGCCCTGCGGCTGAGTGTTAAGTTCACATGCTCCACTTCGGTGGCCCAGGGTTCTGCCAGTTCGGATCCTGGGCACGGACATGGCACCGCTCTTCAAGCCATGCTGAGGTGGCATCCCACATGCCACAACTAGAAGGACCCACAGTTAAAAATACACAACTATGTACTGGGGGGCTTTGGGGAGAAAAAGGAAAAATAAAATCTTTAAAAAAAAAGAGTGAAGGGGAGCACTTATATGGTGACAAATAATAACATACAACTGAAATTTCACAATGTTGTAAGCAATAAAAAAAGGCAAAAAAAAAATCAATGGCCTTATTTTTTAACATTTTTGTTAAAAAGTTAAAATATTCCATAGTTTGGAGTGGGCGGAGCAAAATGGTGGGGTGAGCTGACCTGGGATTCTCTCCCCTCCAAAATACAACAAAAGATTGGAAGAACTGAATTTCAGAGAATAAACATAATGCCAGCTCGTTAGAGACCTATAATACCAAGAAGGCGGAGATCATAACCTAGCTTTACACCCTCGGAGGCGCTGGAACGGTAGGAGAGAACCTCGCTCCCTCCCCTAGAGTCTGCGATCGCTGAGGCGCGGGTCGGGAAGGAGCGGGGGAGGGGCCGCGCGACCGGGGGATCATCCAGAACTCCTGCGCTGGTTCAGTGGAGACCCGCTGACGGGGGGAAAGCTTCCATCCCTGGGGACCCTATAAATCAAGGGCCTTGGGAGACCAGAGAACAGAACTGATCTGAACCCAGACCGGCGCGTGTGAGTAACAGCCCCTCCCCCCTAACAAAGCCAGTGGACGCAGCCATCTTGCCCCAAGGTGGAGAGCTAACATGCCGCTCTCGACCCCCATCTAGTGGCGACAGGCTGTAACTGCAACTGAATTCTACCACCATGAGAAAAAACCGCTCCTCTACCATCGAGCAATTTATAAAAGCCCCAGACCAGAACGAAAACAATAAAAACACAGAATTAAGTCCTGAGGACTTGGAATTAGGTAAACTAAGTGATAATGAATTCAGAGCAGCTATAATCAAAAAACTCAATGAGGTAGAGAGAAAGATAGAGAAACAAGCCGAGTTCTGGAGTTACTTCACAAAACAGATTGAAATCATAAAGAAGAATCAAACAGAATTACTTGAGATGAAAAACACAATGGACCAGATAAAACAGAATACGGATTCCCTGAATGCCCGTGTAGACAACATAGAGGAGAAAATTAGCATAATCGAGGACAGACAGGCTGAATGGCGCCAGACAGAGGAAGAAAGAGAACCAAGAACTTACAAAAATGAGGAAAATCTCCGAGAGATAATGGATTCAATGAGGAGTAAGAACATAAGGATCATAGGAATTCCCGAGAATATGGAAAAGGAAAATGGAGCAGAAAGTGTGCTTAATGAAATTATTGAAGAGAACTTCCCAAATCTAGGGATCAACGGAGAAATGCATGTAGAGGAGGGTTTTAGATCTCCTAGATTTGTCAATGTAAAAAGACCTACCGCAAGGCACATAATAGTAAAGTTGGCAAATAGGAATGATAAGGAGAGAATACTCAGGGAAGTAAGGAAAAAAAAGAGAATAACCTATAAAGGAGCCCCTATCATACTGTTAGCGGATTTCTCTACAGAAACCCTACAAGCTAGGAGAGAATGAAGTGATATATTCAAAGCTTTAAAGGATAAAAACCTTCAGCCAAGAATACTCTATCCAGCAAGAATTTCCTTCAGATATGAGGGAGAAATTAAATCTTTTCCAGACAAACAAAAGTTAAGGGAATTTGTAACTAAAAGCCCTCCATTACAAGAAATCCTCAAGAAGGCTCTCATACTTGAAAAAAGAAAAAAGGGAGAAAGGGGACACAATCCACAGACTAGGGAGACCGATGGATAGAACCAGAACAGGATAGCAAACATTCAATTATAGCATTAGGGTAAAAGTAAGGAAACTACCAAAACAAGGACGATCTTAGCACTCTAACTACAAATTACTAAGATGAGTTGGAATAAAAAATGAAAATAATTATTTAGGAGGGGAAGAGCAAAGGGTCTAAATCAGTATTGGTCAAGTAGGTAAGAGACCACCAGAGAATAGATTATATTATACACGAGATTCTAAATACAAACTTCAAGGAAGACACTAAAATAAAGTACAGAACAGAGTCACAAATCATAGATTAGGAAAAATCTAAGAAACCCAGCATAAGAAATTGAGGTATTAAATGGGTAGTCTAAAGCACACAGGAAAAGAAACACAGGAAAACAAGATAATGAGCGACACATTGACAGCATTAAGTCCACATGCATCAATAATCACTCTCAATGTGAACGGATTGAACTCTCCAATAAAAAGACACAGAGTGGCAAAATGGATTAAAGAACAAGATCCAACAATTTGTTGCCTCCAGGAAACACACCTTAGCCCCAAGGACAAACACAGACTCAGGGTGAAGGGGTGGAGGACAATACTTCAAGCAAATAGCAAGGAAAAAAAGGCAGGTGTTGCAATTCTCATATCGGACCAAGTGGATTTCAAAATAAGACAGGTAAAGAGAGACACAGAGGGACAATATATAATGATTAAAGGGACACTTCATCAAGAAGAAATAACGCTTATAAATATCTATGCACCCAAAACAGGAGCACCAAGATTCATAAAGCAACTATTAATGGACCTAAAGGAAGATGTTAAAAACAACACAATAATAGTAGGGGACCTCAACACCCCACTCACATCAATGGACAGATCATCCAGACAGAAAATCAACAAGGAAATAGTGGAGCTGAATGAAAAACTAAAACAATTGGACTTAATAGACATATATAGATCACTCCACCCTGAAGGAGCTGAATACACATTCTTCTCAAGTGCACATGGAACATTCTCTAGGATAGACCATATGTTGGGAAACAAGGCAAGCCTCTACAAATTTAAAAAAATTGCGATAATAACAAGCATCTTCTCAGATCATAGTGCCATAAGGCTAGAAATTAATTACAAGAAAAAAGCTGAGAAAGGCACAAAGACGTGGAGACTAAACAACACACTACTGAACAAGAAATGGATCATTGAAGAAATTAAAGAAGAAATCAAAAAATACCTGGAAACACATGAAAATGATAGCATGCCATACCAACTCATATGGGATACAGCAAAAGCTGTATTAAGAGGAAAATTCATCGCAATACAGGCACATCTTAACAAACAAGAAAAATCCCAAATAAGCAACCTTAAAGCACACCTAACTGAACTAGAGAAAAAAGAACAAATGAAGCCCAAAGTCAGCAGAAGGAGAGAAATAATAAAAATCAGAGCAGGAATAAATACTATTGAAACGAAAAAGGCAGTAGAAAGGATCAATGAGACAAAGAGCTGGTTTTTTGAGAAGATAAATAAAATTGACAAACCACTAGCCAGACTTACAAAGAAAAAAAGGGAGAAAGCTCAAATAAACAAAATCAGAAATGAGCGAGGAGAAATAACAACAGACTGTGCAGAAATACAACAGATTATACGAGAATACTACCAAAAACTATATGCCAACAGAATGGATAACCTAGAGGAAATGGATAAATTCTTGGACTCCTACAATCTCCCAAAGCTCACTCAAGAAGAGGCAGACAATTTGAACAGACCAATCACAAGGAAAGAGATTGAAACAGCAATCAAAAACATCCCAAAGAATAAAACCCCAGGACCAGATGGCTTTCCTGGGGAATTCTAGCAAACATTCAGAGAGGATTTAATACCTATCCTTTTCAAGCTATTCCAAAAAATTAGGGAAGATGGAACACTTCCTAACACATTCTATGAGGCCAACATCATGCTGATACCAAAACCTGACAAGGACACCATGAAAAAAGAGAACTACAGGCCAATATCACTGATGAACATAGATGCAAAAATTCTAAACAAAATTTTGGCAACCAGAATTCAGCAATTCATCAAAAGAATCATACATCAGGATCAGGTGGGATTCATACCAGGGACACAGGGATGGTTCAACATCCGCAAATCAATCAACGTGATACACCACATCAACAAACTGAGGAATAAAAACCACATGATCATCTCAATAGATGCAGAGAAGGCATTTGACGAGATCCAACAGCCATTTATGATAAAAACTCTGAACAAAATGGGCATAGAAGGAAACTACCTCAACATAATAAAGGCCATATACGACAAACCCATAGCCAACATCATACTCAATGGGCAAAAACTGAACCCCATCTCCCTGAAAACAGGAACAAGACAAGGATGCCCTCTATCACCACTCTTATTTAACATAGTACTGGAGGTCCTGGCCAGAGCAATCAGGCAAGAAAAAGGAATAAAAGGAATCCAAATAGGGAGGGAAGAAGTGAAACTCTCGCTGTTTGCAGATGACATGATCTTATATATAGAAAACCCCAAAGAATCCATTGGAAAACTGTTAGAAGTAATCAACAACTACAGCAAAGTTGCGGGGTATAAAATCAATTTGCATAAATCAGTAGCATTTCTATACTCCAGTAATGAACCAACAGAAAAAGAACTCAAGAATACAATACCATTCACAATCGCAACAAAAAGAATAAAATACCTTGGGGTGAATTTAACTAAGGAAGTGAAGGACCTATATAATGAAAATTACAAGGCCTTTCTGAGAGAATTGGATGACGACATAAGGAGATGGAAAGACATTCCATGTACATGGATTGGAAGAATAAACATAGTTAAAATGTCCATTCTACCTAAAGCAATCTACAGATTCAACGCCATCCCAATCAGAATCCCAATGACATTCTTTACAGAATTAGAACAAAGAATCCTAAAATTCATATGGCGCAACAAAAGACCCTGAATTTCTAAAGCAATCCTGAGAAAAAAGAACAAAACGGGAGGCATCACAATCCCTGACTTCAAAACATACTACAAAGCTACAGTAATCAAAACAGCATGGTACTGGTACAAAAACAGGTGCACAGATCAATGGAACAGAATTGAAAGCCCAGAAATAAAACCACACATCTATGGACAGCTTATCTTCGACAAAGGAGCTGAGGGCATACAATGGAGAAAAGAAAGTCTTTTCAACAAATGGTGCTGGGAAAACGGGAAAGCCACATGTAAAAGAATGAAAATTGACCATTCTTTTTCACCATTTACCAAAATAAACTCAAAATGGATTAAAGACCTAAAGGTGAGACCTGAAACCATAAGCCTTCTGGAAGAAAACGTAGGCAGTACACTCTTTGACATCAGTATTAAAAGGATCTTTTTGGACACCATGCCTTCTCAGAGAAGGGAAACAATAGAAAGAATAAACAAATGGGACTTCATCAGATTAAAGAGATTCTTCAAAGCAAATGAAAACAGGATTGAAACAAAAAAACAACCCACTAACTGGGAAAAAATATTTGCAAGTCATATATCTGACAAAGGCTTAATATCCATAATATGTAAAGAACTCTCGCAACTCAACCACAAAACATCAAACAACCCAATCAAAAAATGGGCTGGAGACATGAACAGACATTTCTCCAAAGAAGATATACTGATGGCCAATAGGCACATGAAAAGATGCTCATCATCGCTGATCATCAGGGAAATGCAAATCAAAACTACACTAAGATATCACCTTACACCCATTAGAATGACAAAAATATCTAAAACTAATAGCAACAAATGTTGGAGAGGTTGCGGAGAAAAAGGAACCCTCATACACTGCTGGTGGGAATGCAAACTGGTGCAGCCACTATGGAAAACAGTATGGAGATTCCTCAAAAAACTAAAAATAGAACTACCATACGATCCAGCCATCCCACTACTGGGTATTTATCCAAAGAGCCTGAAGTCAGCAATCCCAAAAGTCCTGTGCACCCCAATGTTTATTGCAGCACTGTTTACAATAGCCAAGATGTGGAAGCAACCTAAGTGTCCAGCAACAGACGAATGGATAAAGAAGATGTGGTACATATATACAATGGAATACTACTCAGCTGCAAAACAGAACAAAATCATTCCATTTACAATAACATGGATGGACCTTGAGAGAATTATGTTAAGTGAAATAAGCCAGCGAGAGAAAGATAATCTGTGTATGACTCCACTCATATGAGGAATTTAAAATTATGGACCAAGAACAGTTTAGTGGATACCAGGGGAAAGGTGGGGTGGGGGGTGGGCACAAACGGTGAAGTGGTGCACCTACAACATGACTGACAAACATTAATGTAAAACTGAAATTTCACAAGATTGTAACCTATCAATAACTCAACAACAACAAAAAATATTCCATAGTTTAAACAAAGAAAGTAAATGGAAGAAATCAAACGACTTTAATTTTGGTACTTACAAAAATCATGAACAGACCATGTTAGGTGTACAAAAACAGAAGACACACAGTATTTATAGTCTAGACCTGTAGAACTGGCACAAGCAAATTCAGGGAGGCCTACCTACAACAGGATAGAGCTGCCCAGGAAAACCAGGGGGCCCTGATGGGACCCACCTCTCTGAAGATAATGCTTAGTTCCCTCACTCAGCATCAGTCTCAGCAATACAGACCACTGAAGACAGTGCTGATGTTCGGACACCTGGAACTCACACTGGGGAGGATGGTGCTATAGACTGAATGCTTGTGTACCTCCAAAATGCATATGTTGAAATCCTAACCCCCAGTGTGATGATCTTAGCAGGTGGAGCCTTTGGCAGGTGATTAGATCATGAGGGTGGAGCCCTCATGAACAAGATTAGTGCCTTTATAAAAGTGACCCCAGAGAGCTCCCACACACCTTCCCCCATGTGAAGACACAGTAAGAAGATGGCTGTCTATGAACCAGGGATTGTGTTCTCATCAGACACTGAGTCTGCCAGCCCCTTGATCTTAGATTTCCCAGCCTTCAGAACTGTGAGAAATAAATTTCTGTTGTTTATAAACCACCTAGTCTATGGTATTTTCTTATAGCAGCTTGAACAGACTAAGACAGAAGTTTGCTAGTCAATGTCACACTGATCAATATCCCAGGGGTGTCTCTCATCCATAAACAACAAATCCTGAGTGGTGATGGCCCCAGACAGAGCTTCAGGACTATAAGCAGTGGCTTTGAAGGACAGAAAGGGTTTGTCTCTAATGGTAGATCCAACACATCCAGTATGAAGTTATAAGGACCTTCTGAGAGCTAGTAAGCCTGTTGGCTGAATGTCATTGCCAAATTCACTTGCAAGAGTCTATTGACACCCACTAGAGTTTCAAGATTATAAAACTCAAGCCACTTGGCTTATTTAAACAGTTTTACATAAACAAGAAACATAAAAGAAAATTTCAAATTTTCTTTTTTACAGTGTGAACAGATCCTCGGAAAGTGCTTGCCTGAAAGTTGCTATCAGACCCATTAGTGTTTAAGAATTTGCATGTTTCTTCCTTCTGGCATGAATCCTCATACTAAAGGCTGCAAACCAAATACTCAGAAGTAAAAATTAGCTTGCCTTCTAGAAAACAACTTGCGGGGAGGGATAGCAATGAAATAATGAAATATTATAATAATAACTTCCATTAAGATGGTCTTCTACATACAAAACTCTGACAGTCACTTTTTCAACATTATCTCAAATCCCTGCAAAAACCTAACACAACAGGAGTTGTTAGACTATCTTAAGATAAGGAAAGGGGTTGGAGAAATGAAATAACTTGCTCAAGGAAATGGACCAAGATTTGAGCAGAAGTCAGTCTGAGGCCAAAGTCCACACACTTGCCACTATCTCAAACCTTATCTAATTTCCTACTGAGAGAAATAAAACAATTAATAATATCATCATTACATTAAAATACGTATGTGTGTACAAATTGATATACATGTGTTTCTGTGTTGATGTATATGTATTACCGAAATAGAGATAGATAAAGATACAGAACATAGGTGAGACTAAGCCAAGGAAAGGAGCAGTTTTCATGTACAATATGATAATTTGGTGTACATGTGCATTGTAAGATGATTACCACAGGATGTAAGATGATTACCAATTGGATTGACATATCCAATACCTCACATGGTTACCTTTTGCACATGTGTGTTGACAGCACCTGAGATCTACTCTCTTGGCAAATTTCAGGCGTACAGGGCAGTATTGTGAACCAGGGTCACCACGCTGTACATTAGATCCCCAGAACTTGTTCATCTTATAACTGAAAGTTTCAGTTCTAGATTTTGCATAATTCACACAGACAGGCATGATTAGTGTGGCTGTGTTGAAACCTATGTTTAGTTTAGGGCCACCATTTGAAACATGTTTGGTTGACATTGTTGATATGGACAAGAGAACAATCAATATCTATTAAATCACATCTACTAGAAGTAGATAATTACATGCCTGGGAAGGGAGAAACCATGAACTATTTGGTTGAGTCTATTGAATATTGAGGGAGGAACAGGAGCAATCCAAGTAAACAAACAAACAAAAAACGAACAGCTTTCCCAATGCCTCTGGTCCTGGTCCTGCCCTGGATGAAATTCAACATTCCAGCCATGTGATTGCCAGAAAGTCACTCCACCTCTCTGGGGTCCTATTTCCTCACCTATAAAATATAATTAGTAAATAAGAATCCACTTCTTCTTTTTTTTCTAGGAAGATTAGCCCTGAGATAACATCTGCTGCCAATCCTCCTCCTTTTTTTTTTTTTTTTTTTTTTTGATGAGGAAGACTGGCCCTGAGCTAACAGCCATGCCCATCTTTCTCTACTTTATATGTGGGACGCCTACCACAGCATGGCTTGCCAAGCCATGCCATGTCCACACCCAGGATCCGAACCTGCAAACCCCTGGCTGCCAAAGCAGAATGTGTGCACTTAACCACTGCACCACCGGGCCGGCCCCAAGAATCCACTTCTTGAAAAAGGATGAGGGCATGTTGAGAGGACACAGGAGCCAACCTGAAGGAGCCCCAGTAGCTGAAGCTGGAAAAATTTGAGAGACAAAATTAATATTGACAGTATTGGGTTATAACCTGTAGAATATAATAAATATCCATGAGCCCATACTGATATAAATAAATAATTGAATAAGTACATAAATGGAAGAAAAAGAATAGTGGAACAGCTCTTCCTTTCAGGAGAAACCCAATCAGCAAAAGTAGAAAGAATGAGGGAAATACATAATCCCCATGAAGGATACATCACAGGAGAAATTTCTCCAGGCAACTACCACTGAAAGATGCTTCAAGTCAGTGGGGAAAGTTTGGGGAGAAACAGGATAGAAGGTTTCTCAGGGAGCAAGGAGAACAAGTTGGATAATTTTCACGAATAATAGCACCAAGCTAGGTGGCCTGAGTAGAAAACCACAGCCACCACCAGGGCCAGACTTCCCTGTTCTCAGGTCTGGGCCTCATCTTTGCTCAGTGCTCCATAAACACTGGTAAATGTTTCCTTTATGACTCTATCTTTCTGTTTTCACACTTACCATTTTCCCTTCTTTGCAATTCTCAGCACTGGCTGCAAATGAGAACACCTGGAGAGCTTTAAATGAGACTTTCTGGAGGAGGGTCTCGGGTCCCAGGATTTCTGAAAGCTCTCTGGGTGATTCTCACGTGCAGCCAAGGTTGAGCACCACCATCAGATTGGTATACTTTTTGTTTAGCTATGTTAATATCACCGTGCAGGAAATAAACAAGGTCAGCCTTTCCCGCTTTTTTCCCTGATAGACAGCCACATGTTCTCTCTCTCCTGAAGATGTGGAATCTCATCTATTCTCTATTGTGTCTATTACCTGAATGCCCAGGTTTCTGGGGATGCCTTACCCTTACTCAAATGGAAAACCTTCCGGCGGTATCTCACAGGTCTCTAGCACAGTCCATTGTTAGGTGTACCAGCAAGATTAAGTATGACAAAATGCTTTTGACATATGTGACAGGTAGAAGGATCTAATATTTTATCTTTTACCATCAGCATTTGACAGAAATGAGGTGGGAGGCAGCTGAAAGCAAGTGGTAGAGAATCCATAAAGAAAAAAAGAAATTTCTTGAGTACTAACTCCTTTGTGGCTCACTAGGTGGGGCCATGATGTGACACAAAAATGAATCGGGACCGGCTAGTAGCATGGTGGTTAATGTCGTGCATCTGACTTCAGTGCCGTGGGATTCGTGGGTTTGGATCCTGGGCATGGACCTACCTTTTGCTCATCAAGCCATGCTGTGGCAGTGTCCCATGTACAAAATAGAGGAAGATGGGCACAGATGTTAGTTCAGGGACAATCTTCCTCATCAAAAAAAAAAAAAAGAATCAGAAAAAGATCAATCCCACATGTTGAGAATCAGAGATGGTTTATATGGTGTATAATGTGCTGAGTGCCACCCGAGATAAAATGCTATGAGACAGAGCGAATGGGTGGGGAGTGATTTCTGGCAAGGAAATTATGAGAGTCTTTGAGGAGTAGGCAGCATTTCAGGTGGGCCTGGGAGGATGGGTAGGATTTGAAGATGGGCTAGGAGGAAGGACATTAGGAAAGGGAATGGCCCAAGCACAGATGAAAAGGTGTGAAACAGTGGAGGATGGACAGGAAACGGAAAGTAGATCCATTTCCCCTGGGTGGAGGAGAGTAGAAGACACCGATATTTGAAATACCTATTCTGTCACTTTGGTGGTTTAGGAACTATTCCCCATCAAAGATTTCCTTAGATGTTGACAAGAAGTTCATGAGAGTTCGGTTGTTTGCTTTTACACTCATAATCTGACGTGATGTGTCCAAAGGATTGGGTGGTGGATATAGGGGTCTCACCAATGCGTTTATATACATTTCAATCTTGCAAGGCCCCAAATTAAATTACGGAAGAGGAAACTTGGAGGCAAAACGACCAGCTATTTCAACTGTGAATAGCATCTTCCTATGAGATGCAAGTTTGGCCATCTGCCATTTCCAGCATTATTTTACCTCGATAAAAAGAGGATAATGGCAGGCTTGTGGGAGTTAACAGCAAATTTGGGTCTGAAGATGAGAAATATCTGTTAACAACAAGAACCGAGCGATCCGCACACGTCATTCATCTGGAGTCAGGAAGTGGCAGCTTGACGGCTCAGCAGCGCGGAGCCCTGGAAGCCCCGCAGCTGTTCCTCCGGCACTGCGGCGGCCGTCACCATGGCAACGCCCCTCCCGGGAGAGCAGCTCGGCCGGTGGAAACCACCAGCATTTAAAAATTAACGCAGATGATCCTGGATTGGATCCTGCTCGAGAAAAAACATTCTTATAGAAATGTTCTTTCTAAAGACATAATTGGGACAAATGGGCTAAACTTGAATATGGATTGTGGATTAGATGGGTGGTTCTCAAACTCCAGAGTGCTTCAGACTCACCTGGAGGGCTTGTCAAAACACACATTGCCGACCCCACCCCTAGACTTTCTGATTCAGCATGGCTGGGGTGGAGGCTGAGAGTCTATGTTTCTACAAGTTCCCAAGTGAGGCTGATGCTGGCTGGTCTGGGATCAAACTTTGAGAACCGCTGGATTACATACTAGCATTGTATCCATGCTAATTTCCTGATTTTGATCATGGTACTGTAGTTATGTAAGAAAATGTCCTTGGCCTTGGAACATACTCACAGTAGTATTTAGGACAAAGGGGCATCGTGTCTGCAACTCACTCTCAAATAGTTCAGGACAAAATATAGACAGATAGATAAGATGAATAAATAGAATGATACAGCAAATGTGGAAAAATGATACCAATTGGCAAATCTAGATGAAATATATATATAGGAGTTCATTGTGTTATTCTTGTAATTTTTCCGGTAGATTAAAATTACATTAGAATTAAAATTTTTTTTAATTAATGCAGGAAGAGAAAATTATAGCTTATCATGTAGAACTGTCTAATATGGTAGCCATTGGCTACATGTGCTTATTTAAATTTATATTAATTAAAATTAAATAAAATTTAACATCCAACTCCTCAGTCACACTGGCCATCCTTCATCAAGTGCAAAAGTGTCCTGTATGTATGACTAGTGACTACTGTATTGGACACAACAAATATAGAACATTTCCATCATCACAGAAAGTTCCATCGGACTGTACTGACTATAGAGAAAAATATTTTAAGATCAGGAAAGAGTCTTTGGAAAACTCAGTGTGCCACAAGCAGCAGTAGAAGTGACAGTCACAAAGCAGTCGGAGTCAGTGGTTTTCCACATAAGATAGTTTACTAACTGAAAGGGGCTAAAGGAAGAAAAACGATTAAATCATATGGGTCATAGTGTAGCTGCATATGTAAAACCTGTAGTTCTGCGTGGGTTACTGACATAATTGCCAGAGTGGCTGTTCACTAAGACCACTCTGAACACATCATTTTCTTGATTTTCTTAACAATCCATTGGATGAAGGAGAAGTAAACATCCAAACGTCCTGGTTCTTTTTTTTTTTCCTTGCTTTCCTCCAAGCAGAAGAGGCATGAAATCTGGATGGGGAAACACCCAGCAAGGCTAAGCTGGGGAGGCTGCCCTGAAGGGGAATAGCTGAGACTTAGACTATTTCAAACTTTCAGATATTTTAACCTGGCTATTGATTTCATTTTCATGATACACCAGCTCGTGTGTAAAGCAGACCAGGTGGCTATCCCTACTCCTTCCGAGCTGCTTCTCCTGCCTCTTCTTTTCTTCGTCTCAAACACATGGCACCCTCTGGTTGCCCAAAGTTTCTGACCCAATCAGGCCTGCTTTCCACTCTAAAGAGCATCATCTTTCTCCCAGCATCATTTCTTTGGGCCTCAGCAACACCCAGGTAATGAACTAAATACACTCTAAAGTGTAAATAGAACTAAATTCTCCCAAGGTGCATTTGGCTAATGCTAGCTCCCAGAATATTCTGGGAGACAATTTCTGAGCAAGGTCATCTTTGGGTATCGTCTTGCTGACCCAACTCTTGTGACCCCCAGCCCCCACCTAGCCTCTCAGGAGTGAACCCACAGATCCATGTTACAGCTGCACCTTGTCAATTTCACGCTCTGGCACCTTCCTAAGGAGCTTCATATTCACTTGGGACTCAGTAAAATGCACAGCTATTATCCCTTGGAGAGAACATGGAGTGGCAGGGAAAATTGTAAATACCTGAAGCCATAAATCACAAACCAATAAATATGAAGGATTTCCATGGGGAAAATGAGCTATATTTCCATTTCCAAATTTCCATTTGGGAAAATGAGCCACAGAGCTAGAACCCAGAACTCAGGAGCTGTGCCTCTGCTCTGTCCAGGCCTCTGTTATAGCATTAAATGTCCATCTAACCATTGGGCCACTGTAGGAGGTTTGGGGGATGCTTTCCCACAAAAAATATTGACGCATTCTTCTGCAGATATTCTTCCTTAAAACATATTCCTTCTGAGTTTTCCAAAGGAGAGAAACCCTTCATTAGAAACACATTTGTCAATTACTTATAGATGATCATTTTTAGCTGCGAGACATGAGATCCCAGGTCTTTACAGTTCAGTTGGTGGTTTGATAATTGAACTTTTGAGATGTCTCTTTACAGACAGCTTTTTAGTTTGAAACAGATTTTTATTAAGATTTCGAAAAGAGAAGAAGAGTCTCACCTCACAGTACTCCGTGATAATGCACAAATTATCTTGCTCCACAAAACTTGCATGGAACTTGACAATGGCTGGGTGGTCCAGCTTGGAAAGGAGCTGGGCCTCCAAATTGGCCTGCACAGTCTCATTTGGATTGAGTCCTCCAACAGAGATTTCCTTCAGGACCTTTCTGCAGCCAAAAAAAATCTTTTAAATACATTTAGAGCTAAAAAACACATTTGATAAATGTGAATAAGTGGTGCAGGACCATCTAATTGATAGCCAGGCTGCAACCTACCCATAGGCCTGGTATTGCCTCTTATGACACTGTGTCCCCTGCTGGTCCCTCGGCTTGCCTCTCCGTCCTGGACAGTGATACGGCTTCCCCACGGCCTCTGACCTCCGTACCTGTGGCTACAGTTTTGGTCAAACAGGACAGAGATGGAGCTAATCTTGAGCAACATCTCTGTGGTGGCTCTTCCTCTGCCACCTCAGATGTCTCTCTAGATGTCTCCATTTCTCTTTGCCTCTTGCATGGTGTCTCTGTTTCTGTCTTTTTCTGTCTCTGTGTGTTTTCTCTTTCTTCTTATCTATTTTCCTCTGTTCCTGTCTGCTTTTCTATTTCTCTCTCTATTCCTATCTTAGTGTCTCTCTGTTTCTCTGTCTCTGTCTCTTTTTATATAGATACACATATATGTGTGTGAATATAATATAAATATAAAATATGTCACCGTCACTCTGTCTCTCTGTTCTGTCTTATTCTGTCTTTGATTATCTATCTCTTTCCCTCTCTTACTCTCTCTCTGCCTCTGTGTCTCTCTCTGCCTCTGTGTGTGTATTTAAACACACATATACACACATACTTCTGTCTCTCAGCTCTAAAATTTTCCAAATCTATTAACTTAATAGCAATAAGATCAATATCTATTTATTTTCTTTTTAAAACTATCTTTGGCATATCATTCTTTATTGCTCCCAGTATTTAGAAGAAGAAAAAAATCTAAAAACATTGACGGAGATATTTAGGATCTTGAGCGTGTATAAATAGCACAAGAGCTCATTAAATCGCCCAAATTATTAATTTAAAAATTGTGACAACTTAATGAGGAGTGGACCAAAACATTATCTCTTCCCATCTAAGAAAAAAATGGTCTGATGAACAAACCAATTATAGTACCACACTGTAAACTAGATTGCCAGGGAGAAGCACTTTCGAGCACCAATTATGTGTGCAGACAGATTCTGCTGATTATAAGCGAGCTTTAGCTGTTCATTAAGGCAAGTTCTACAGGACTCATACCAGAAAACATTTTGCAAAAATGCTCTTTAAGTGTTACTACCTATGCATATTAATGAAAATGTATTTATAGTAGAAACTCTCTTAATTAAAAGCCCTTTAACCAACTCATAGATTAAGCAGCGTCCTCCAGTCTTTTCTAACAGATGCTGAGGGCTGCCTTTGCCATAGGGAGTGCCTGTGGCCAGTGGATGCTCTCTGGCACGCCCATGAACTTCTGCCCTTCCAGTTGAGATGTGTGCTTACCCAAGTCATTGAGTTTATTCCCAAATGTGTTTATGCCAGTTGTGCTCATTATTGTAAGTTTGTGACTCAAATATGACAAACTGATGAAGGATGAGTGCGAAAGTTATCTTTTTTAGGAAAACCAAGTCAAATGCTTATCAAAAAACTTGATAATGACAAGTTGCAAAAAAAAATGTTAAGTAATTGACAAGACTGTTCTAAAATGTTGGTTAAAAAATGTAAAAATCTAGTATTCTGAATTGAGATTGCTAAATTCTCATTCCTCTTTAAAGAAGGTAAACCTGGGAAACTTAATCAACATATTTCAGGTGTAGTTTATGCAAAAGAGACGAAGAGACCTCTAATCAGAGGATGTTAGATGTTGGCTGCACATCAAAAAAATCAGAGAAATGTACAATGATATGTTTTAAATTAATGTAAATATTTTAGTTATGTCATTTCATTTTACAATTGTCTCCTCTATGTAACCAAGTACCAGCCCCAATCCCATTGGATAGGAGGGGTCCTACCATTCTTCAAAATGTGATTATACTATAAACTTTTCATTGATTCAAACAAGGCTTTCTCTCTAGTTGTTTCACTGTGGAAGAAAAGTAATTTCCTCAGGCAATACCAGAGATAGAACTTGTTTCTTCTTTCAGATGCAGGCCTAGAAGCTGTGATATTGGAGTCAGCATGGTACTGTCCAGTTTTCACCCATTCCATTTCTCAGTGGTAAAAATTTCATAAAAATTGTAAATTAGACAATCTGTCCTAGAAGCTGAGATCCTACGTAGGAAAACTTAGAAAGTGTCCTTACCTTACTCAGGTGTTGGCTAAGATTTGGCTTTTTTTCCTGACCTATAAAAGCTGTGTTACATTTCCATTCTCCAAAATCTCATAAGGAGAACCTTCTGTTTCAAGATGACCATTATCGGGAAATCAGTTTTCCTAAAATTTGAGTCCCATAACATTTTATTCATCTTAAATGTTCTTCATGGTCTCCCCATTCTGAATTCATCCTGTTCCCAAAAGACAACCACAGCCCACCTGACTGTTTCCACAAAGAGCAGGCCAATTGCATTGAAAGCACAGCTCTGCACCAGGAGCCTCACGAGCTCCACTCGGCATTTCCAGGCATCTTTAACAATGACTGCAATTTAGAAAGTTGGAATATTTGCTTCCCTTGCCCTAATGGTGCTTTCACATTGGTTTTGTTAGGCAATAAACACTTTATTAGGCTACTACTCGATAATGAAGTAGATTCTAGAGAAATGCTTGCCTATTCTATAGAAAGACTGATCTATCAAGAATTCGGTTAAAAATGACCTCATGTTATTAAGAGTGGCATCTCAGACTGTTAGAATACTAAAAGGACATGAAATGACATAGGCAGCTATGCTTTCCTGTAACTTCTGAAGATTACAAAGCAGCAGGCAGAGCTCAATGACATCTTCATAGTGCTTCCCCAGTCATTTACTGTGCCCCAGCTAACGTGCAGCTGTAAAGTCACAGTGGTTAAACATGACAATATAAAGCTTTACACAAACTTGAAATATTCTCTTGCTGTGAAGGAACAAATGCTATAAAAAGATTTAAGATACTTACTTTTCCTTGCAAACAAATATTATGCAACGGAGCGTGAGATTTTACATATAGTTACCTGAGCCTCATGTGGCAGCCTGATGATAAAGCATAAAATCTCATTTGCCCACAGCTTAGCAGACGAAGGTAGGGCTATTAAGATCCGTGATATCTAATATAATCATCTCTAGCTGACACAGAGACTTTCTACCTTCCTTACCTAAAATCGTGTCACTGAACTGACAGGAAACTCTCATTGCATATCACTTAATATGAGATCCATATCAGCCAAAGACACAGCATGGAAACTTACCAAGTCAAGGACAGCTTGTCACCTGCTCAGTGACTCTCAGCTTGTCACCCACTCCTAAATAACATGACAGACATTTATTTTATCAGAACTTCAACCATTTGGGAGAAACTTTGTGACAGAAGCAAAAACAAGCATTCCTGCAGACTCACTCATTTTGCAAACTTTCTGTTCTGTTGCCTAAGTGGCATTCTTCAGTCTTTCTAGAATCACTAGTGAACTGAGAAACTTTGGAACGTGACTTTGGAAATTTGAGACTACTATAGCTAATTTCATTCCCTCAAAATTGGCCCACCTTTCATACAAATAGGGCAGATGATTTTTATTTTTTTTACTGGGAAAGATTTGCCCTGAGCTAACATCTGTTGCCAATCTTCCTCTCTCTCTCTCTTTTGTTTTTTTCTCTCCCCAAAGCCCCAGTACACAGTTGTAGACTCTAGTTGTAGGTCCTTCTAGTTCTTCTATGTGAGCTGCTCCACAGCATGGCTACTGACAGGTGAGTGGTGTGGTTCTATGCATGGCAAGCAGGCTTGGGCCACTGAAGGGGAGCTCGTCAAACTTTAACTGCTAGGCCATCAGGGCTGGCTCCAGGTGATATTTTTGAGATGTTAATCAAAGGTTGCTTTTTCACAAATTTCCTTGTATCATTTCACATTTTCCCCACTGAACCAGCAGCATATGCTGCCTCAGGAAAAAAATGGCATCATAAACTATAGAGAACATGAGTCAAATCCCTGGCTTTTGATTTTCCAAAGGAGAGTCCAAGGCCAAAGAGAAGAGATCTGGAGGAACATCTGGGTAGTGGGTGAGTGTCCTCCCTGCCCCCAGTGAGAAAGAGACCCTCTCGACCAGATGAAGGGGAGGCAAGAAAATTAGATACCACTGGGCCCTTGGAAATAGTTCCTGTCCCCTAGGCCGGGTCCAGAGAGGGAAGTAGGAACAGAATTCCAAGATAGGTAGGGTAACCTAAGAGCAGAAGATCTGTGCCCTCTTTCCAAAGCAGGCCATAGAAAATAGCAGGACCTTCACATTTTCTTGTTTCCTGCAAGGGATAGGAGTGAAAGAAAGGTCTTCAAGAGGCAAGTAAGCCAATGGGGCTAAGAGAGCTCTAGAATCTCCAGTGAGAAGTGCAGAAGCAGCAGAATGACGTCCCACGCAGCCACGACCATCTCGGTGAGGGCCAGTCAGCTGGGGGACTGGAAGGCTTCACAGTTAGTCTGGAGATTATTAGCTATGGTCCCTTCCCTTGTGATTTAACTGTCAACGATCAAGCATTGCATTGCTAGAGTAGGTACCCACTGTACGTCTACAGTGTAGCGGGCACTGCCCTTGTGTCCACTGGGAAGACAGACATTAAACAGGTAAGTGTGCATGAATGTGTGGATATACGTATGTTTGTATTTTTAAAAACTTCAAATGAAGACGAATGCTCTAAAGTTAGGGTAAATGATGTCTAAGGCCCTCCTGATTTAAAATTCTATGCCTCTCTAATGTGATCAGTAGCTATTGCACCCACTGAGGGCAAAGCCACAGAAAATAAATTTTAACCTCAGCTTAAACAAGAGAGTAATTTTTTGCTTATTGTTTCCTTTTTATTTTTTAATCTGCTCAGGACTTTTAAGATAGAGTTTTCATCCATCTAACAAGGCAGCAATTATTTTAATTAATCCTTTCTTAAATGTTAAGCTCTCATTTTTTTCTAATTTACATGGAAATACAGTTTCATTATAGAAATTTCTGAAAACAAAACATAAGGAAAACATTACCCGCAATCCACCATAGAGATAAGCAGCATTAACCTTTTTGTGTATTTCCTTTCCATCTTTTTGCTACATATTTTTTTTTAACAGTAGAAGCCAAATGGTTTACACAATTGGCCTGCTGGGAGTTTCACGGGATATTATTACAGCAGACACCAGTCATTTGTGGCTGCCCAGAATCCTTAGACAGTCTCCCAACATTGTAGTAGATCCCTGGCCTGTAGGTCCTGTCTTCCTCAGATAGATAAAAACAAACAAACCCTATATCTCCCGCCTCCAAACCTATATCTCCCGCCTCCTTTGTGTTGGGGTGCCAAGGTGTGACTCAAGTTCTGCCAGGCAGCTGCAGCCACCCAAGACTTTGCCTTGGGTATGAGCTGTGTGAAGAAACATGGCGGGCACAGGGCCTCCCTTTTGCTAATAAAGGTGTCATAAGAAACAGCGTGGCCCTGGGGGAAGTGGCAGCAGGCCACTTCAGGGGCATGGTTCTGGCTGACGTTCCTGGAAATTTGGCCTTCAGCCTGCTCCGAGGCCCTCCCGCTGCTGCTGGGCACTGTTTCCGGAACAAATCCTTTCTACTTAAACTGCGCAGAGGGTGGCTGCCCATCTCCACACCTGGGAGCCCTGACCAATGCCATTACGCATCACATAAGCATGTTCAGGGGTTACCACGGATCACTAGTACACACCTCAGGATAAGGAAAACCAAACCTCCAAAGGTTTGACTCATTTGGGTTAATTTTTATTATTTATATGAGTCTTAAAGCTTAGGATCTTCTAAAGGATTCAAGGCCACAGTATTTCTTTCTTCATTTATGACTAGAAATAGCATGAGAGTGAAAAACATCCTTGTTAAAGTTGTTTTATTCCCTTCAATAGGATATATATAACTTTAAAGTGTAAAGGGCATGAAAAAATATAATAGCAGAGAGTGATATTTATTCCAAAAAGTAGCCCATTGATAAAAAGTGGAAAAGCCAGGAACTGAAGATACCTAAAGGAGTAGCTGAGAAAACATTGTAGGTGGTAGTGAAGAGTATACTACAGATGGGATTTTATTTTATTTCAGTTGTTTTTCCTTCTCTCAGCAATTTAAAAGCATATTTTTAATGTCTGTGGTCAGAGAAAAGGACAAAGTGATTTTATGGGTCATCATCATCTGCCATAGTCTCTGAGCTCTTGTGTTTTTAACAATTAAATCCCTGATGCCCGCTCTTTGGGGGTGAGAATGATCGGATTCCTCTGGTCTTTTCCTCTCCACCCCTGATCACAAGCATGTAGCAGAGTCTTTGGACACAGCACGGGCTTAGATCCCATCATGGTACAGTGCAGAGATGGCAAACTGCTGGCACCCAGGGCGGGCCTCAGCAACTAAGGTGCAAACTCCGTCTGCTGAGCCCAACGTCAGACACCACACAAGGCCCCAGTCAGTCACTACCAAATACCATAAGATAGAAAATTCCACACTTCTGTTATTTCACTGTCTATTGACTGCTCTCTCTATGTCAAATACAATGCCAAGTGCTGGGGATACAAAGATGAGAAGAGAAAACTCCTGCCTTCCAAGAGAGCTCAGTCTCACGGGGGAGGCCAACAAGCATAAAAATAGTTGAACGACTTCATGATAAATGCAATAAAAGAGCTGGGGGTGGAGAGTGGGGATCCCTAATCCTCCTTTGAGGAGAGAAGAAAACGCAAAATCTATAGACTAGAGCCCCAGGACATCCGCTTCTGCACACAGAAATGACTTTGCAGTATGCCAAATCGCCTTTTCCCCAGGTGGATCCCAAGTAGCAAAAGAAATGAATTTATCATTCTTTAGTATTTGCCCTGTATAAATCAATACCCAGTAGAGGAATGTCTGTATTTGCATTACTTGAATAAGCTATGAAAGTTAATAAGCATGTGACTTACAAAAAAAAAGAACTACTTAAGAATTTCTATATCTACATATCATCCTTTAGAGTAACACACACACACACACACACACACACACACACACACACACTCCTACAGTCTACATTATATAGAATGTGGAATGAAAATGTTACAGGGAGGGAACTTTTTAAAAGATCTGTGAAACTAGCAGGTTCACAAACCACTCCTTCCTTCCTTCCTCCCCACTCTTTTATCTATCCCCATTTTTATCCAAAAAAGCACTTAAGCTTTATGTAACAAGATTTTTAAAAATAAATGTGAGGAACTCTCCCATTAAGCCAAGCTCTGCTCCAGAGGACTCTCTTAATTTGGGGTCCCCAGGAAGCAACCCCTGAGAAAAAGATTTGAGTGCAAGTAGTCAATGTGGGCAGTGAGAGGGGAGTGGGGGACTGAGATGAAGGAAGGAGGCCATTCTAGGGCATCTTATCAAGCTGCTTCCCACTGCGGGCACCTGGGGCTTAATTTTTTGAAGGAAATCTGGAGCAAGCCTAGAACACGCCTCTGAGTTCCCGTGTCCGATGGGCCAGGACCAAAACTCCCTTCATTTGCTGCTTAAGGCTGCTCCCTGGGAGCATTAACTCCCCTACTCTTCCACCCCGTGGGAGGACAAGGGGCCCCACCGGCCAGGGAGAGGCATAGGGCAGAACTGCAGGAACTAGCAGTTGGAGGCTGGGTCCACACACAGAATATATTAACCATGCAGGGGATACAGGTAGGGCACCAACATCATCTGTAGAAATAAAAATAAAGGAAATTTCCTCCATTTTAAATTCTGGCCTATTTTATTTGAATTCCTGAAGATGGCTAGGATATACTGATTCCTAGACAAAGCAAACTGTCTTGAATACTGAATAATGAAACTGCAAATCAATGATAACCTACAGATGAATTCCGTTTCCTATGCATTTCAAGATTGATTTAGTTTACAAACACAATAGCAGCATATAGGAGTATTATGTACAAATAAGAAGCAAAGATAAATAATTAACAGTAAATAATAATACAGATAATAAACAAAGAACCAATAAGAGTAGAAGTATTTCAGACATTTTTGTTTGGCAAATATGCTATTCCTGGCTCCATCTAGATTATATTTTCTTTTGTGGTGACAACTTCCACACAGGGTTTCAATGCTGGTACCATAACAAATTCTGCAAATTGCCTTTTTTTCTAAGGAACAGAAGAAAGTAAATAGAAATTTCAGGAGTAGGAGGATTGAAGACAAATATTGCCTGAATAAAAAAAATATCTAATAATCATGTGAATTCAATGACTTTTCCCATCTGTATAAATTTAAAAAAAAATAGAAATGGCTTGAGCACATGTCTTATGGCCGGAAACAGTGCTGATGCTCATCCAAGGTTGTCTGCAGAGAATCTCCCATGTCAATGCAAGAATAGAACTGGCTTCAGGATGAGCCATTTCAGCCCTTTTCCAGAGGGCTCCTTGGAGGTCACATGGAGAGGAGACGAAATGTCTAACCGCTCTGTTGTACAAAGCCCTTCTCCTAGGGCTTGGGTGAAGAATCTATAGCTAAGCCAAGAAACCCATGAGTGGGTATTAGTTAACTAGGGATCTGCAAAGTCAGCCTTTCTTCTGACCGTGTTGGGAAAGCCTATGTATTTGTGCGCTCACAACAAGGCGGCTATTTCCTCCCCCATTTCTAAATCCAAGCCTCTAGACTGTCTCATGAAAGAGTTCATTGAGAACAAATTGTCCTTCGCTCTCCTTTCAGCCAAAAAAACAAGTAGATTCCCTTCATGGTGGCCAGCTTTCTGGAGCTTCTTCCTATGGACTCTAAAAGTTCTCTTTACAGCCAGGGATGTGGTAGAGTCAATTCTAATTTCCCCCTCAAAACTGTTTAAAGCCGCTCTTCTCCCCTCTCCTCCCAGACACCTCCAGACAAAAGTAGAATTGGTCAGGAAATCCTACTTTTCTTATTTATACAGATGAGCAAAGTCACTGACTATTGTGGCTTAATTATTTTAAGAGACACTGAAGGCTATCCACCCATCTCCACACACTTCCACCAGCATATGCTCTGGAGAGGAGGACCCTCTCCTTAGCCCCTGGACAAATCATAATTGATCTAAGCCTATCGCATAATCCTATTCGCCTTGCCAGTGATTAGTTTAGACAAGTGACGTGATTCTGGCCTGTGAGACGTGAGAAGTCTCTTGGGGGTTTTCTGGGAAAGATGTTCCTCACTGATAAAAAGAGAAGCATGGAAGGAAACTCTTCTTTAATCTTGCCTCCACATTTTATCTGCACGTGACTCCTTGAACTTTAGCAGCCAGCTGGGGCTATGAAGGAAGCCACCCTAAGATGACAGGCTGAATGGTGGAAAAGAGAAGGTACCAAGGTCCCTTATGATGCTGTGAGCTGTGGACTTCGTCAACCCTGGATCTGCTCTTCCTCTAGACTTCTTGTTAGGGAGATAAGTCTTTCTTAGGGTTTAAGCCATTTTGGAAGCCAAAGACATTCTGTAGCAAAAAGACTTTACAAGATGGAAGAGGAGACATTTAAAGAAGAGATTAGAAGCAGAGGTGGAGAATGTGGTAACCACTCCACTCATTTGTACACACTTAAGGTCATGAAACCCAGACGATGAAGTTAGACTTAGCTGTGCTGTACATAAAGATTAGAACAAAGGTAAGCCCCTTGAAAACAGAGGGGGCTAGGTTTTATTTACTTAGAAAG
The DNA here is from genome assembly GCF_041296265.1 of Equus caballus. NCBI lineage: Eukaryota > Metazoa > Chordata > Mammalia > Perissodactyla > Equidae > Equus > Equus caballus. Next base: position 78,504,364 of record NC_091699.1, on the reverse strand, counting down.
TACTAAGTCTCCTAATTTAAACTGGAAAAGATATAATTTGGCTCTTGTCTACTTGGATGTTGGTACGAATCTTCAAGAAATTATCACAAAGTAAACTCTAATGAACTATACAAAGATAGATCTTTAGTGAGAAAAAATATTTTAATAAATGACTAGAAATTATTTGTTATTAGTAAATCTAGAAACTAAGACAACATGGTATTTCTTTAAATAATTCGAAAACATAATTTTAGTCATTAAATTCTCATATATCAAAAATTTTAGCAGTTATCAAAAAGTATCAGGATTCAAAATGATTAAAATTCTACTACTGTTCCCTTCTTTCCCTTGAGTATTGATATAGGAATTATGATAGCAAACAGGAGATAATCTAAAATGAGTGGTAAGAAGGAAAAGAGTGAAGTAAAGGGCAGGCATAGTTCAGCAATCAAAAAATTAAAAATAAAATTAAAATATATAAATCAAAAAATGCTAAGCTGAATAAGACCAAAAAAAAGAATTCCTAAAATATTTGGTCTCTGCCCTCTCCTGCTCCTCCCTAATTTAAGAAAACATACTTTAGTAATAAATATGTCTTTTTCTATAATTCTCTGGAGACAGAGAGAAAAAAATTACTAATATAGTCCACCCTCAGTACCTGGGGATTGGTTCCAGGATCCCTGCAGATACCAAAATCTGCGGATGCTCAAGTCCCTTATATAAAATGGAGTAGTATGTGCATATAACCTTCGCACCTCCTCCCACTTACTTTAAATCATCTCTAGATTACTTACATTACCTAATACAATGTAAACACTATGCTACATTATACTGTATTGTTTAGGGAGAAACGACAAGAAAAAAAGTCTGTACATGTTCAGACTATGTATTTCTAGAATTTTAAAGCAGGCAAGACCCTCAGAGAGCAGATCTATCAAAGCACCTCAACCTGTTAAACTCCTGAGAATTAAGTACTTTATCCAAGGTCATACAGTAAGTTACAGCAGAGTCACCATTTACTTCACGAAGGAGGAAACATCGCAATTCCAAAGAACAGACTTTCGTCTCCAAATTTAAGTCTCCCCTCTCTTGTTTCAGCATAGAGATCTTCAGTGTCTAGTACCTAAGACAATCTAAAACTTTTTCCTTTTTCAAACCACTTTTCAAAGAATAAAAACTCCTGTCACCTATTCTACTCTTCCACTCCTAAGCATTAGTGAAGAAGGGAAAAACGAAAACAAAAAGTCTCTTGATGGTGATTGGAATGATGGTCTTGCTCTTAATGAGGCACTAATGAGGCTACGTCTGTTTTTCATTAATTACCATTTGAGTGTTACAGAAAATCTTACCAGCAGTCAAGAGTTATTGCCCGTTATGGAGCCCCAGATTTGGAGGTCTAGGATGAGACCATACTGAGGAGGGAGATAGTGTTTCTCAGGACTTATCTTTCCTAGCAAGGTGGTGAAATATACATTTTTGAGTTTGTCCCAGGTACCACAACTCTGCCTGTGTGATTTTGTGTCTGTGAGGGCCAGTTTTTAAAAAGTTCAATTGTGAAAACTCATTTGATTCAAAATTGTTAGACAATGCTATGCCTTAAAAACAAAAATAAATATTGATAACGTAAGACTCAATGCAACAAATCAGTCATTCACTCTATCACACTTTGAAAGGTACTGAGCTTAGAGCAAAGATCCTGTTTATGTCAGCAAGGGAACAAAGGAGCATGGCAATGTCAGGAAGGATATGAAAGAATAATTTACCATAGATAATCAGGTTAGCTTTTGTTACGACTGTTAAATGCTCCAAATTTACAATTAATGTTAGGCTGATATTCAAAATTCAATATTCTAATGCATAATTCATGTCAGGTTTTTCTTTTGAACATTACAGAAAAATACTAGAATTGTGGATTTCAATGACATAATTAGATGTGATGATACAAAGCCTACCATGAAATCAAGATACAGCGACAAATTGAGTTTTAAGAAGCAACAAAAACTGATTAGCCCCATTTCCTTGACTAGGTGAAACCAACAAAGGATAAACCCTGTTTAAAGTAAAATTAAATTATGATCCAGGCAAGAAGAAGGTTGGTGCTCCAAAAATAAAATGAAAAAATAATCTAGGGTTTCAATGAAATAAAGTCCCCTAATCTTACTTCTAGTCAGTCCTGGTTGGCTTCAAGTTAACATTAAATGAGCAAAAAGAGCAAAAAGTTTGTATTTCTAAATTTCAGTCTCTAGTTCATCATCATGGTAATTGTAATATATGAACTTGAGCCAAAACTCTCTCTTGAATTTAGCTGTAGCATAAAGCAGGTCGTTGTTGTATTTAATTTTGAGATAGAAAGGGAGGAAGATAAAGCTCTGTATAGGCATACTTCCATTAGAGAGCTTAAGCAAGTGATTCTGAGTTGTATATTTCTGCTTAGTAGTGCTTATACCAAAAAAAAAAAAAATCTGTTTTTATGCACCAGAAAGTCAGGGCTTAACCTACCGACAGAGCTCAAATTAGAATCTACTACTATGAAAGATCTAGTTTCCCTGAATGACAGCTTATGGATTTAGTCATTGACTTGAAACGCACAAAAAAGTCCCTGTCGACTGTGTCAGAGGAGGAGGAGAGGGGCCTGTGGCTAGCCTGTCTCTGATTACACAAGGCAGCATTTTTCAGTCAGGGCAGGGAGGGGAGCCCGGTTAAACGAAGGGCTTTGGAACCTTCGTGCTTGCTGCATCTCACAGAGATGGCTGTGCAGAGTTTGTCCAAGGAGTCCACAGCAACGGCACTGGAGACCACCTCCTCAGGTCATAGCACTGAGCAAAGGACACCAAAAAAATAGTCTTCAGCATGGTTTTCCACCAGCATCGTTTGTAGAGATCCTGGAATTTATTTGAGGATGAATCAAAGTGTGTCACGTTTGTACAATGCAAGGGAAAAGAATTTTAGACTCATAAAGCCTGATATCTGAAGAAGCCTCAAAGAAGGGACACAGAATCCAAGAGCATGCTTCTCAAATTTTACTGTGCACACAAATCACTGGGGGATCTGTTCCAAGACAGGTCTAGGGGAAGCCTGAGACTGCATATTTCTAACAAGGTCCCAGGTGATGCCCTAAGCTGCTAGTCCAGGGAGCACACTGTGAGTGGCAAGGTTTAGAGCAGGTAGGGGTCCAGAAGACTGCCGGGGCTGAGAGAGTTGAAGAGCCCCAGAGTTTTCTAGAGGCTTGAGGGGAGGGCATGTTTGATGAGCAGCCCATGTGAGAGGGCAGGTGTCCCCCTCCCACCCCAGGAAGCATGAGATCTCATTTGACAATAAAGGTTTGGGAAGGGCTGCTGGTCCAGCCCCTCACTTTACAGATGAGGACACTGGAACCCAGAGATGCTGTGAGACTTGACTACATGCCCTCCTGAGAATATTCCATAGCAACACCAATATGACCCCAAAACTCCAGTCAGTCTTAAAACACCATTAGGAAAATCTCCCTTACAGTTTTGGCCCAGACCCTAAAAACTGGTTTGTAATGGTTTCCTCTTGTCTGCTTCCAGTAGTGAGAAGGTACAGCTGCCCACTGACCCTTCGAACATGTCTTGTTACATAATTTATTACTTTAATGTATTTATATTCAGCCTCATTCCACAAAGGATTTGCCATAACTTATATAATAAAATAGAAAACTCAGACCAGCAAGAGTAGGTGGAAATAAGAAACAGGGAAAAGATAAACACAAATATGCTGGCCAAAAAATGTTGCTACAGTTGAGCTTCAAATTTAATTCCAAACTTCTTGGAATATATGATAATTATTATTACTATTTCTCTTACGATTTTTGCCATTATTGATGGTAATGCCATAGATGCAATTCTTGCCTATTACAAGAGGGTATTGCAATCTCTGCATTCCTTGTGACATAAACCAGTTTTCATTTTAGTCACATAGCAGTGGAGGTGTCCCCAAGGAGGACATTGGTGATTCTTTTAAATAGAACACATTCAGAAATGGAATTCCAATTTACATATGGAATAAGGCACCTCGATGTCTAATTTAAGAAAAACTTCTCAACTCTTCCCTTATTTCCTTTTCCTAAGTTCAGTACATGTGTATGGGGCACCTGAACTGTGCAAGACACTCTAGTTGTCTGAGGCCTTCAAGGGGTTTGCAATCCAGTGGGAGGGCAGAGACAAATAATTACAAGCTATAAGAAAGCAACATGCACCTTAAAAGGACGAAATGAGTATCCCGAAAAGAGAATCAAAGGACAAGATATGAGATAATCATAAGAAAATGTTGAACCACTAAAACAGTGATATTGGTATTAATTATGACAATAGCAAGTGCCATATAAGGAGGAGTTATTTGGTATCATGATAAGAAACTAGTATAACCCTCACTTCTGAGATGAAGAAATTAAGATACAGACAGGTTAAGACCCACACTTAAAGGCACATTGTCAATTAAGTGGCAAACCACACCTAGTAATAAGGAATCTGAGACCCCCCACTTCTGAATCCTAGGCACCTCACCACTGTGGGATCCTGACTTCTGAGTGTAAAAGTCAGTCCCAAATGACAACACACTGAGAACACAACTTGAAGATACATTCTCTGCACCAAGGTAGATAATCTGAACAATCAGGAAAAAAAGGAGAGGCGCCTTCCTCCCTCTCCCCACCCCCACGCCCTGCCAGAAAGCACATGTTCCAAATTTCATGAAAAGTATGTTTCAGAAATTGTAGAGCAATAAGACTGACACAAATCTCTGGCAAAGATGAAAACTGATGATTAAACAGATGGCTTGTGAGCTAAGAACATGAAGCAGGGGCCAGCAGAGGCTCACATGGGCTTATGGAGAATAAGCCATACTAAATTAACCTAATTTCTTTTTGTGAGAAGGTATTTGATTGGTAGATCAGAGGGAAGCACTTAGTTCTGGGATATCATGATTTCAGCCCATCTGATGAAGTCATGTTAACAGATGTCAACAAGAAGAGTCTTGTGATATCCTTTTAATATGGGAGAGATGCAATCTTCATGTGGATTCATAGCTGGTTGAATGAGCAGACCAAACGTGCTGGAGTCTGGAGTCTCAGGTCACGTTTCAAGTGCTACTTCTTGTAATGCTATTAGGATCCATCCCTAACAACATCTTCACCAACATTTTATTAATGACTTGGAAGAATATCCAAAAAGAAATGTTTACCAAGTTTGTAGAAGATGCAAAGGCAGGCAGCATAATCAATAGACACAGGCAGAGTCAATTTTTCAAAATGATTTAAGAAGCTGAAATGTGAGCTGGAAACCATCCAGGTTAAATTTTGCAAGGCTAAACCTGAAGTTCTATAGTTACAGGTGGAAAAATCAAATCCTCAAATCTAAGACAAGTGAAATCTGGCTTAAGAGTAGAATGACTTATCTATAAAAACTCTGACAGTAGTTTAGTGGGGAAGAGAATAGCTAGTTGCCCCTCAAAATTCAATATGAGACCACAATATGATGTGACCTCTAAAACAGCTCCTGAGATTCCATGCCAATCTTAAAACGTATGAAAGGTTCTATCAGGCCCCTTGTGTTCAGGCCTGGGAACCTCATTTCAAGGGGAATGTTACCACCAAAATTAGCCCAAGGAATGATGATTAAGATGTCCAGGGGTCTTACAATCACATGACCCAAGGAAAAGAGAAACGAGACAGTCAGAGCTAATATATTTTGAGCAATAACTTATGAAAATGTGCTGGGTATATTTCCCGTGTCATTCATTTATTACTTATAATCATGTAGAGTAGTTATTATTTTCCCCATCTTACAGATGAGAAAACTAAGACTGATAATTCAGTCAATTGTCCAAAATAAGTGGAGAGAATGAGCTATCAATGCAAAAGAGTCTGACTTACGGCCAAGGCTCTTTCCACTTCATTATCAATGTAACCTCTATCCAGTAGTTACAACACTGACAATATTGAGAGAAGATTAGACTAAGAAGGGACATGATAACTACATCATACAGATCTTGTACATGCCAGGGTTTCATGCCTACACTCATGTGATTTCCCCGGCCTGGGATACCCTCTCCCTACCCTTTCTCTGCCAGATTCATATTCATCCTGCAAGACTTGGCTCCTATGCTCTCTCTTCCAGTGTCTTCTCCACTCTGTAAAAATGGGATAAGTGCCCATCTATCTAGCACACTCTGCAAGGGCTTGAAAGTGCCCATTTACATTCTTGTTGGTCTGTAAGCTCTTTGAAAGCAAGGTCATGTAAAATTTTGATTTTGTTTTTTCTTCTTCTTTCTCTTATTGAGATATAATTCATATACAATAAAATTCGCACTTTTAAAGTATACAAGTCACTGGTTTTTAGTATACTTCCAGAGGTTTGTAACCATCACCACTGTCTAATTTTAGAACATTTTCACGATCCCCATTATGGACTGAACTGTGTCGTCCTCCTACCCCAAAATCATATCTTGAAGTCTCAACTCCCAATACCTCAGAATATCACTGGTTATTTGGAGATAAGGTCTTTAAAGAGGTGATAAAGTTAAAATGAGGCCATTAGGGTGAGGCCTTAATCCAATATGACCGGTATCTTTATAAAAAGAGAGACACACTAGGGGCACACACACACACAGCAGAAAAGCCATGTGAAGACAGAGCAAGAAGGCAGCCATCTACACGCCAAGGTAAGAGGCCTCAGAGGAGAAATCAACCCTGCTGGCACCTTGATCTTGGACTTCCAGCCTCCAGAACTGTGACAGAATACATTTCTGTTGTTTAAGCGACCCAGTTTGCGGTATTTTGTTATAGGAGCCCTAGAAAACTAAGACAATCCTCAAAGAAACCTCTGACCCATTAGCAGTGACTCCCCATCCCCAGGTCCCGCTGTTCCTGACAACCACTCATACTATGATTTCTGTCTCTATGGATTTGCCTATTCTGGATATTTCACATAAATGAAATCATACAATCTCTTTCACTTAGCATAATGTTTCAAGGGTCACTCACATTGTATCAGTTTCTCATTCCTTCTTATGGCTGAATAATATTCCATTGTACAGATATACCACATTTTGTTATCCATTTGTCAGTTGATGGACATTTGGGTTGTTTCCACTTTTTGGCTAATATGAATGATGCTGCTATAAACATTTGTGCACAAGTTTTTGTGTGGACATGCTTTCTTTTGAGCATATACCTAAGAGTAGAATTGCTGGGTCATATGGGAACCCTATGTTTAACATTTTGAGAAACAAGCAGATTGTTTTGCAAAAGTGGCTGCATCATTTCACATTCCCAGCAGCAGTATATTAAGGTTCCAATTTCTCCACTTCCTTACTAACACTTATTATCTATCTCTTTGATTCTAACCATCCTACTAGATATGATCTCTCATTATGGTTTTGATTTGCATATCCCTGATGGCTAATGATGTTGAGTATTTTTTCATGTACTCATTGGCCATTTGAATTTCTTCTTTGGAGAAATGTATATTCCTATTTGTTTTTATATTCCCAGCCCCTGATCCCGAACTGGGCATACAGTGGAGACTCGATATATAGAAGTCATAAACCATTTGTAGTAGAATCACCCAGACTCCTAGATCCCAGCTGAAACCTACTGGATCAAACTTTCCATGCACAAGCCTAGGAATCTACAAGTAAACAAGGTCTGGGGAGGCAGGGAGTTCTGCCTCACACTGAATTTGAGTACTGCCTTAACTGAACTAAAGTTTCTTTAAACATCTGCAGAGCTGTGACATATTCAGAGTTAATCATGTTACCTATGCTGTTCTAGACTGCAGAAGTGGGACTGCTGGACAAGAATCACAGGCAGGAGGACATTACTTCATTAAGTGATATCAATTGAGTTTGGCTGGCCTATTTGCCAGGAAAGTCATAGAAGACAGTCTCACATTGGGTGAGATATGGGACAGCATGTGGTCCTTGTAAGAAAAGTATGCTATCTCTGTACCTGGTAGATTCCATTAATTTTAAAATATTCTGCCTTTAGATCAAACACCATCCTGGTATTGAGTATATCTAAAATGGACTAAGTCTCTACTAAAAGAGAACATATTTGTTTTTCCTACCTCTGCATGTTTTTCCTGCCTCTTGCTTTTCTCTGAAAAAGGGAAAGACAAGATTTCACCAAATCCACACAAGCTGTCTTACTTTAAAGACTGCTAATAAATGTGTATTCTCCTTTCTGTTGTCTATCAGGTTTCTTGATTCCAAGCATCAAAATATGACTTGGCTGATTGAAGCCCAAAAGGAATTTATTACAGATTTAGTAGGTGGGTCACAGATTCACCAGGAGTTTCTGGAGGACCAGAGTGGGGACAGCCTCCCTGCCAACATCATTGGCACTGGGTGCCGCGGCACTGATGCCCCAGGAACTCCATCTTGCTGCCAGTGCCACCACCAGAGCGGCCGTCCTGGGCCTCTGACTCTTGATGTCATCAGCACCTAATTCCAAGTCCAGGGCATCAGACTATAGAGTGTACAATGTTCAATTAACGGATAATTGAGTTGAGGATGAATGAGTTCAGTGGGCACTGAGAACACTGGGCACCAGGGGGACATGTAAAAAAAAAAAAAAAAAACCTCCAAGGCCCAATTTATGTCCTTTAGGAGATTAGATTTTAGGTGAAGAGCTGAGATATACAAATATTGTTGTTAGGCAACAATTACAAAGTTCTCCATAAGCAAGGAGCACAGTTTAAGGTGACAGAATATGTGCATAGCAGTGTGTCCGCAAAGTTGTGGGGCAATTTGTACATCACCACATAAACAAGGAATAGATGGTACCTGGCAGCTCACCATCAGCCCTGGAGCTCTCTGGTCACCAAAAAGGACATTTTGCAACCTTGCAATCTGAACCAGAGAAACTTCCAGGTTCAAGGCTAAAATGCCTTTGCACCCTGTCTCTCCCAGTAGCATGGGGAGAGAAGGTAGACTGGTCATGTAGGGGAATAATGATTCATACAGTTCAGACAGAGAGAAAGGGTGCACTTGATAGAATGCCTTGAACGTGAGACAATTTAAATTTTGTCTGATAGAAGGGATTCAAGAGCTGTAATATCTTAGCAAGATGGTGACATTATAAAAGTAGTATTTTGAAAAATGGTTATCCTTGAGTTTGAGGAAAGAGTACGGTAGCCCAACAGACAGGAAGCTACTATAGACGTAAAATTAAAAAGGCCAAAAGTAAAGTGACACTGGAGAATAAGGGTAAATTTGGGAGATTCTTGAGGAAGAATTGGCAGGTGACTGGTTATGTGGTGGGCAGAGAAGGCAGTCACATGTGACACTATTTAACAATCTTCAGAATCAGGAGTGGTAACTACCAGAAAAAACGATGCTTTCCATTTGCTCTATTAAATTTCAGACATTGCCTAGATATTAAAATGGAGATTCCCTTTAGACCCCGGAAATACGAGACTGCATAATGGTCAAAGATCAAAGCTAGAGATGTAGGCTTTTGGGTCATTTGCTCCTAGGAAACAGGGAAAATGAGGAAAGTAAATGGAGAACTGTGCAATGACACCCATACTTCTCTATCATCCTTCACCCCAGAGAACACTTTATCAGAGAAACTTCGACTCACTTAATCATCAGAAGGCTAGATAAATTGCCTCAACGAGAAAAGCAATGAAAGCCAGTTAACAATGACAAGCCAACCATATTTTCTCTCATTAAATATGGCCTCCGAGACCTTTATGACTAAGATCTCATATGAGTTATAAAGATCTGTTCAAACAAGATGACTTCACCCTCACTAATTATTTTTAGACCTTCGGAACCAAAATATTTCAACTATTTTGATTGTTACTGAACTATGCCATGAGTCTGTCATTTGTGGGGAGACTTATCTGCCCACCACCACAGCAATCTCCATGCTATCCTGTGTTCAGGGCTGGCTTCACAGGCATGGTACCCCTGCAGTCACACAGGGCCCAATCATTAGAAGGACCCCACACTTGGTTTAATGCTCTGCTGTCACTGCCTTGAGATACTTAATAGTTTTTTAACAGGGACGCTGCATTTTCATTTTGTACTTGGCCCCAAAAATTATGTAGCCACTCCTGCCTGTGTTTTTCAAGCATAAAAGCTATTTATAATTGACTTTTGCCAAACAAACCAACCTCATTCTTGGTCACTGGATCATTTTGCTTTTACACATTTGAAAAAGTGAGGCAGAGCTCAAATCTGTCAATCCTCTATGTGTCTGTCACTGCCATGGATGCTCTTAACATGGAAAGGTTACAAGACCATGGTTACAGATGAGGAAGTCAGGAGGCCATAGGAACATTTACAGGAACTGAAACATCTTTATCTGTCAATGCAAATTAGTGCTCAGAGCAATGCTACCACCAGTGGGGCCATTTCAAAATTAACTTTCTAGGATCAGTAGAAAAGGCCCATCAAACTCAACTGCGTGCACACTTTGATACGAGTGCTATTAAACACATAGACTTCACACCGTGTGGATGGACCTTAATTTGGTTCAGTTCCTGAAAGGACTACATGGAAGAATTTACTGCATATTGGCGGAGCTTCAGTGAATGACGAGACTCTCTGATGGGATTTTTATTACATTTCAAAATCAGGTTTTATTTCTTATGGATTATACTTCTAAAATTCTAACTTATGTCAGGGAAATATAATTATTAAATCATAAGAGTTTTGTCCCAAGTCTTGAAGAATGCATAGACAAAACAAAACTTAATGTATATAATAAAGTTTCCTCTTGTATTTGAATCTACAGCTCCAGAAAAAATACCTTGAAATAAAATTGAAGCAATTCATGGTAGTCTCAATGAGCTGAAATATATTTTCACAGGGGCCAAGAAAAATAATGCTCCTCTTTAAAATAACCTGAAAAAGCATTTGCAGTGTTAATTAAGGGCTCTTCTGAACTAGAGATCAATAACACCTTGTAGTTTTACAAAAAACCTCTTTCTTTGAAGCATCTTCATAGAACTACTGAAAAATCAAGCAAAATGATGCTGGTGAAATATTGTCAGAATAAAAAGTTATACTATTATTAATTGGAAACAATATAAAGAGACACATTTCTGGGCTTTTAAGGATCACCTTTGATCAATTTTATATTCATAGAAAGTTAAGACAAAAGAAAATCAAATGCTTCATCCTTAATTACAGAGTTTGCTCTCAAAAATTAAAGGCTAAATCCTCCATTAAGATACAGGAAATCTTACATTCATTCTCAGTTCTCTAGCACACCTTGGATTTGAGCCAGTCACCTCACCTCATTTACCTCAGCTGTAACCAGGCATAACTCCTCTCACCCAGACAGACATATTTGTGAGGATCAGGGAGCTAACAGGTATGACCGTCTTAGGATCTAAGGTTAGGGGTGATTTCCCTCTCTTGTCCACACTGTAGTATCAGTTAGTTAAGGGAACTGTGATGGAGGCTCTGAGACATCAAGAGGTGGAGATAAGACACTGGTTTTTTTTTAATATAAAATACAGTAATAAGCAAAATCCAGTTATTACATCAACAGCTTTCAGCCTTCAGCCTGAAGAGAGGATTCTTCAATGTCTAAACAAGCCTGATCCAGAGCTGATTTTGCTTTCCCTGAAATTGAGGGCCAAGAAAGGGAGTGGGTGCCTGCCCCTGCGGAGGGCATCTGCTGTGACCCCCTTTGTTATCTTTTCTCAAGGCAGAAACTAGGGGCCCTTGATGATACAGCTCTGCATCTGACGCACAGAGGCAAGCTTCTCTCTGTTCTCTACTAGAACCATAGATAGCACACTGGCATGACTTCTGACCAGGAGGGACTTCACTCCTAAGGAATTTCAAACATTGCATATTTTCCCTTACTGCAACATGCAGCCCATCTTCTGGGAGGAAGGCACCCACATCTTGGGTAACACTTAAGAACCATAAACAGTAGTCACTGCACATTAGACCCCAAGAGAAGCCATTAATGAAGGTGTCTGGCGGCTTTCCGGCCCCAAGTAGAGGACTTTCCTGAGGGCCCCCACATCATGACCCTGATCAGGGAAAAACACACCGAGTGTGCTGGCCATTGCTGGAGGATCAAAACCTTTCAGGCACTGAAGGAAGCTGAAGCCTGGAAACGGAAAGTCCCTCTGAAAATACGTAACTCCTAACACACCCCAGGCAACCCTGTCTGCAAGAGCAGAGGTAGCTGCAGCTATCCCCTTCGAGATCTCCCCCTCCCAATACCGAGGCACCCATTCATCCCAGTGTGAAATCTCTGCAGCAGAGCACAGAAAGACACACAACGAGGCAGAGACAGAGAGAACCAGCCAGAGATTCTATAAAAGTCTCCACTGACCTCAAGGCAGTGAGATTAAGTTAACGTCCTTCAGAGGAAAACTCAAACACCATTTCTCCCCACCCACAGTCATCTTGTTCCCCTGCAAAATGGCTCCAACTCTCAGGAAAAAGAAACTGAATAACATACAGTATACTTGGTATCTCTATGCTATTGCCTTCCAACGATCTTGTTATCTTGAGTGTTTTTCTCAGTCACTATATACTATCACCTTAATACCAAACAAAATATGAACTATTGACTAGCATTTATCAGGTAGACACACACCCAGCACTCCTTAACCTCTTTTCCTGTTTTATTCTTTCCACAGCACTTAATCACATTGTAGTATATTATGTAATTTTATTGTCTCTCTCTCTCTCTCCACAGCTCTACTGGAATGTCCCCTCCCTGAGAACAGAGAGTGTTGTGTTCACTGCTGTATCCTTTGCCTAGAACAGTGCCTGACACTGTTGGTAATCAATCCATTGACCAAAGACTGAATGAAGATATTCACACTGTAGGTTACCTACGGTAAATACTACTTCCCAATTGTTACTGACTCTGTTGCATTAAGCACTTGGCCAATATAAACTGGATCTCTTTATTTTTTTCTGCAGGACCTGGTAAGATAGATCTTCAATCAAAAGAGTGATACCCCCCTCCCCACTCAAGGAACAGCAAGACATCCTGGCTCTCTTGTCCCCAGGGGTGATATGGTCTGGCCAGTTTATTAAAATACCAGCCCTGCCTGAGGCTGGTCTTTCTGCTACATCTGCACAGAAAGGTAAAGCAAGTTCAGCCTTGAAGCAAGGAGGAAGAGTGGACAAGCTGCCCAACTGCTCCTCTGAAGGGTCGTTTCAAACTGTGATTTCACATATTAGGGGACACCCATCACTATAAGTTCTAATACCCCCTCAGGCCATGTTCGCAATTCCACGTCCATCAAGCACGTCCAGGTGTCCTTCACTGGAAGAGCCTCCTTTCCCTGCAGCTCCTCTAGGTTTCTCTTCTGCATCAGGCTTATCATCAAAGTGGCCAAAATGGCCTTCTGCTCAGGACTGCAGATTCATGAAGGCTTCAAATGTTGACTCTTGACAAGAGCTCCAAGCCAGACTCTACCCTCCATCACAGACACACTGACAGCTCTGAAAGAGTTCCCCACACAACTTCAAATGTATTTCCCATTTCTGGGCCACCCCAACTGTAATACGCTAGGAATTAAAACTTATAATAATCTTGTGAGTAGTATACTCACATTGTATTGCATTTTTGTATGTTAAATTTTTTTGCTGTTAAATTAAATTTAAAACAAACGCCATTTTTTCATTGCTCTGTTTTATACAGTCTTATATTTAATAGACCTTGAAAGAATGGAAGTGGCCTAGATGTCTCTCAACCTCTAAGGGATCCTGATCTCTCTCACCCCATTGGCTCTTCTAATAGAGTTATTTGTGTTCACAGCCTATTTTCAACCCAAATGTCAGTTCCTGGAGGGCAATGGCTGTAGCTGCTTCATCTTTTGACAGCCACCAACCAGAGGCTGGTTGAATGTTCCTCTTCTGCTGCTCTTTGCCATTTTCATGGACAGTGGAGAGTTAAGTTTGGTGAAAGTTTTGGCTTTTTCTTTCAAGATGGAGCACACATACTTCTTTGTGTACACATAACTAGGAAATGTCCATCTAATAAGCAGACAGCAAGAAAAACCAAACCCATTTCATGCCAGTTAAAATGGTCTGTGAAAATAAAAAGATTTTTCCAAATTTATTTCTCAGACGACTTGTGCTTTTCCTACAAAGAAATTAAAAGTATATTAATGACCTATTTTTAGCATTTTATTCATTTAACCAGTGAAAATAAAATATTGGTAAACTGTAATTAAATGAAGACAATATGATGGACCCTGCATTAATACTGCCATTGGAAATATGTTGTCTTAATAATTGGTCTGCATGTTACTTTACCACCATCTGCTGTTCATAATCGTCAGTTTTAAAATAGTGACTTTCATTCTTATTCCCCTTACTGAATCTTTGGTAAATTTAAATACCACATATGCTTATGACTGCTAATTTCAAGATGGTGTCCATGGTCAACACGGGTAGTATTTTCCAAGTTGGCCTCCGTAGTACACTAGCGCTAGTGAGTGTGGCCTCAAAAAATAAGGGAGTTCAGTGGTTGAACAACTTTGGGAAAAGCTCTTGAAGAGTCACAATTTATCCTAGATTTAAGGCTCTGAAGAGTCCCCGAGAAAAAACACTGGTTTAACTTTGTGGAACCGAGTGTTTCCCAAACTTGTTTAATCATCCAACTCCTTTTTACACCAAACACCTATTAACATTTTCAAAGACACCAGCATTTGGTGCTCTAGGGCTTAAGGTCAGAGGGCACTGAGCCTGTTCCAAAAACTCACAGCTGTAAATGTTTCATTGCATCAAATGCCTGCAAACAAACTAGACAATTGTACCACATGATTTTTTCTTATAAATAATTTGCTGCCAGATTTACATATGTTTTCTTAAATCAATTCCAGGAAATACAGGATAGCAAAGTAACATCATTGTCACTATCACTTCATAGCAGTTATTTGAGAAGGTGAAAAATCACCCCACCACAAGGCCTCAGTAACAAGTTTCCAGCAGTGCAGCTCAAACTTTTCCAGCAAAATACTCTGAACAGCAAAGAAGGATAAACTCATACCCCTGGAATGGGACTGCCAAAAGCAGGACACGTCTCTGAAATCTTTTTATTTTAAAACTTCATGCAAGAAATAGTGACATGTTTGTGAAATGACATATGTTCAGGGTTTTTCACTATGGCAGTGTTTTTAATAACAAAAGATTAAAAATAACCCAAATGTCCATCAACAGGAAAGTGGACAAATTACACTACAGCCATACAATGGAATATACTATACAGCTGTTAAAAAAAAATATGTGGACATTCTCTATATACTAACATGGAAAGATCTCCAAATTATTTTGGCATAAGAAAAAAGTATGAAACAGAAATGTGTAATACGCTAGTTTTTATCAGAAGAGGGCAAAATTAAGAATCTATATTCCAGAGTTGCTCATAGATGCATAAAGCAACTCTGGAAGGATCCACAGGAAATTCTTAATAGTGGTTACCTTTCGGGGAAGAGGATTGGAACTCAGAAAAAGGGGGACCAGGATGAGAGGAGACTTTTTTTTTAAAGATTGGCACCTGGGCTAACAACTGTTGCCAATCTTTTTTTTTTCTTCCCAAAGTCCCCAGTACATAGTTGTATATTCTAGTTGTGAGTGCCTCTGGTTGTGCTATGTGGGGTGCTGCCTCAGCATGGCCTGGTGAGCGGCTCCCAGGATCCCAACCGCCAAAACCCTGGGGCTGCCGAAGCAGAGTGCACGAACTTAACCAATCGGCCACAGGCCAGCCCCCAAGAGGAGACTGCTAACAATATACCTTCTTATATTTTTTGAGCCATATCAATGTGTAACCTATTAACATTATATTAAAAATTTAAAAATCATGCAAATTCTTCACTCTACTCCATGACATATTCACATTTGTCCTCAAATTAAAAAAAAAAAAATTACCCATAACTCCTGCTTGGTGGGTTACCTGGGACATCATATGTGTGGTCCAATGTGAAAGGTATGGATCTGTGCCATTTAAAACTTGCTTAAACATGAGTCTTAATTCCACTTGGAGAAGCAACATCAACACAAAAAAATCTGGAAACTCTACCAAAAAATGCTTGCTAAAACAGTTTGGGATTTTTATTTATAGCTGGAGTTTTCAAAACCCAAAGCAAGGTTATACTCTGGTTTCTCTTCAGACCATATAAATTCTTTGCCTTTTATTTTTTATTTTTTTTTTAAATTGGCACCTAGGCTAACAACTGTTGCCAATCTTTTTTTTTTTTCTGCTTTATTTCCCAAACCCCCCCCAGTACATAGTTGTATATCTTAGTTGCAGGTCCTTCTAGTTGTGGGATGTGGGATGCCGCCTTAACGTGTCCTGACGAGCGGTGGTCCGCGCCCAGGATCCGAACCCTGGGCCGCCACAGCGGAGAGCACGAACTTAACCACTCGGCCACGGAGCCGGCCCCTCTTTGTCTTTTAAAAATGTGGCAAGGTTAATCCCAGTGTCTTAGAACTCTTATGCTCAAAATCAGTACTAACTTATTTTGGAAGTGACCACACAGAAAGCACCACAACACTGAAATAGCAATGCAGAAGGTGAAGCGTCACTGACTTCTGCCCAGTCTTCGCTGCCAGAGTGTCCAAAGGCAGGCCAAGCCCAAAGGCAAACCTCTGCTCCAAAGGAACTGGACTTTCAAACTAACTATTTTCAATACATTTTTAAAAGCTTGGTGATTATTTAAAAAAAAAATTAATCAGTGTGGCTTAAGTCAAACAATTTCCTATTGTATTTCCTGAATAAAAACAAATAATTAGGGGTGGCCCATGGCCAAGTGGTTAAGTTCACGTGCTCTGCTTAGGCAGCCCAGAGTTTTGCTGGTTTGGATCCTGGGTGCGGACCTGTCAGTGCTCATCAGGCCTTGCTGAGGCAGCATCCCACATAGCACAACCAGAAGGACCTACAACTAGAATATACAAGTACGTACTGGGGGACTTTGGGGAGAAGAAAAAGAAAAAAAAAAAGGATTGCCAACAGATGTTAGCTCTGGTGCCAATCCTCAAAAAAACCAAAATAATTAGGCTTCTTTTGGTTATACTTTAACAGTACTTTTATTAAAATGCTTTTTATACAAGATATATGAAAAACATATGGCATTTCTTTTTATGAAAGATATGCTCCAATAAATAAATAAAATACAACTCAGATATAACTCTAATGGAACAAGTTAAACACAATAAGACTAATGTCAATAAAATGTACTATAGGTACCTGCATTTTACCCCAGAAAAGATATTCTAAGGTGAAGTTTTGTTTCCTTGTTTACCTCCTAAGAGTGGCTTAATAAACCAACAGTGCCATAAACATCTCCTAAATTCTCTCAAACTGAAATTTTATTCCTAGGAGTAAATAAGGCCGGAATTGAAAAGACAAGCAGCGTGAAGAGATGAGCCACCGCAGCACAGCCAGGGGGGAGCCATTTGTCACTGCTTTCATGGATTCAGAGGCCTGTTCTCTTTGGAATCCCTTCAGAGGAACAAACAGGCAGTGGGGACCGCGAGGACTTAACTCGACTGCAATCTCCCGACGATCTGGTGGCTATTCAGAAGCAGCAGAATGATTCTACCTTTAGGTTTTATTTCAGTTGTAATAATGAGTTATGAATAATTGATCATGGGTAATAAATTATTCAGGTAGGCACACCGTTTCCAAGGAATCCTGGAGTGAGTCTAGCTAATGGTATAAGACAAGCCAGAGGCAGCTGCCAAGGGGACACCCCACCACTCCCTCACGCTGCAGAGGCACGGGCAGTTAGTGTCTCTCAGCATGGGCTTTTCAACAAGGGGCCATATTAATGCGTTTTGAATTTTTATAAAGTAGAAGTCCCCAAAGGGTACTCTAGTGTCTGTCCAAGTGTGGTTATGAAATACTGAGCTCTGACCTCTTTATCCATCAGACCAGGATATCTGTTATCAGCCGAGTACAAGCTTTGCTGCTGAAATTAGCACTGAACTGAAAAACTGAAATCAAGAATGTACGTGTGTACCATGTACGGCTGAATGGAATACCACTCAGCCATAGGAAACGATGAAATCCAGCCATTTGTGACAACATGGATGGACCTTGAGGGTATTATGCTGAGTGAAATGTCAGAGGAAGAAAGTCAAATATGGTATGATCTCACTCATAAGGAGAAGATAAAAACAACAACAAACAATCTCATAGAGACAGAGAATGGACTGGTGGTTACCTGAGGGGATGTGGGGAGGGAGGAAGGCAAAAGGGGTGATTAGGCACATGTGTGTGGTGATTGATTTTAACCAGTCTTTGGGTGGTGAACATGATGTAATCTACCCAGAAATCGAAATATAATGATATACACCTGACGTTTATATGTCATAAACCAATGTTACCACAAGAAAAAAAGAAAAAAATGTGTGTATATATACACACACACAAACATATATATGTACTTGAGTGTATATGAATATATACACACATATACATATATACACATATTTAGTTTTTATGTGTATATACACATATACACAGACATACACACATACACATAGAATTATTTATTTATTTATTTATTTTTTGGTGAGGAAGATTGTCCCTGAGCTAACATCTGTACCAATCTTCCTCTATTTTTTGTATATGGGACATCGCCACAGCATGGCTTGATGAGCAGTGTCTAGGTCCGCACCCAAGATCCAAACCTGCGAACCCTGGGTCACTGAAGCAGAGCACTGAACTTAACTACTACACCAGGCCGGCCCCCTAGAAGTTTTTATGATTACGTAGGACTGGCAAAATAATGCCAAAATAAGCTTTACCTAGAGGAAATTATCTACTGTTCTCAGTTTTCAAAACCTTTTGAATATAACTTAATCCTTCTGAGCTCAGAAGTCAACTTTGTTAATAAAGCATACTTAAAATTCAACTTTGGATATGTGTCAAGTCCCACCCACATTGAACATCCAAATGCTTCACTTTCTAAGAAATGTTAAACTGCCTCACAAATCACATCTGTCCTTGATCCTTCTTGTAACTTTCATTTCTAAAACAATTCTAAAAATAATAGAAACTACTCATTAGAATTCAATAACCATTGTACTGAAATATCTTTGAAAGAACATATGAATTAAAAGCAGCTGGTCAACAAATAGCAAACTCAATACAGTACTGTTAAAAGTGGATTGGCTGATTTTGCCCTGATGCCCACACTATCTGCATTTGTGCAAGGCCCATGAGATGGAGGACATAGGGAGAGAAGGCAGAGAGAGGCACACAGGGCTATCAGGCCACAGTCTTCCTCAAATCTCCCCCAGGGAAGGCAGGTAGGCTCCCTGACTAGGTTTCTAAGGGTTTCTCAAAATTCAAACTAATAGGGAAGTGGAAACATCAATCCAATTTTAATTAAAATCCTGAGTGCCTGCCACATATGGAAGTTGAGGAAATTGACAACCAAACACATTCTAATCAAAGCTTCAATATTCCAAATTTTCCACTCAGAAATTTGGAAACCTGGAATACATGACAAGAGTGTCAACTTACACTTTAACCTTCCTTCCTCACTTGCTTAATAAAGGTCATTAAAAACAGAGCCCATAAGTTTTCTCTGAACTAAAAACAAGAAGATTCGTTGGTTTGAATCCAAAGATTAAAAAGCAACATTCAGTTTAAACTATCAAATTTTGCAATGATTATCACTAGCTACTGCAAAATCAACCTGTTTAACAATCTTAGAGGTTTTCATATATCATGATCCAGGGTTTGCATTCTCTAAACACACTTATTAAGGTATAATTGACATATGATACACTGCACACATTTAAAGTGTCTAATTTGACAAATTTTGCCATATGGATATGTCCATGAAACCATCTCCACAATCATGATAATGAGCACGCCCATCATCCCCAAAAGTTGCCTATTGCTTTTTTCATAAACTAAAGTTTTGGGTGGGTTTTTCACATAATTGCTAAATAACAGCACTGCTGTACTAATAAGAATGTTCTATAGCATGTCAAAGGTTTCATAATTGTTCATTCATACTTATGAGTACCAGGTAATAGGTGCTATGAAAGCAGCTGAGAAATAAAAAGTGAATTGTGGTCTTGTTAAACTATGGAATGGAAATTCAATTTCATAGTATTTTAAAGCAATGAAAGTCACATAACATTAACTGCTTATTTTTCATAATACATGAAATTATTTATACAATGCACAATTAGTGTAGTACACAAGCAACTTTTAGAACTCTTTGATGTCAACGATGTCTATTTTCCATATAAATATAGACTTACAAACCACTAGTTTCAAAAACGAAGTTTAGGAATAACTGACCAAGAAACTAATAGTAACGTAAGGGTTGTTGTTTTTCTCCTTTGTTGACTCTTAAGTCACGTACATCACTCTAAGTTCACCATTTATTTAGACACGGATGTCATGGCAACTAAATGTTTTCCCAGGGAAATCAGCTCAAGAGTAATAAAGTGAGCCAGAAACTAATTTTAACTGAGTTTTCCACCTTCTCATTTCTTTGATGTTTAAACTCTAGACATATCTCATTCCAAATCAGTTAAAGGTGGATGATACCACAACTCAAATTTTCAGTTCAAAATAGTTATAAAGGTAGATGCTAGCCAAAATTGCCCATACCTACTCCCGGGTCAGCGCCCGTATCAAAAATGGAACCAGATCAGTTCAGAAGGGAAAGGACTGAGAAAAGACGCCTCCTCAGCGATCCTGTTGGAGGAAGTGACGGTCCAGGGAACGGCCTGCTCTGTGCCAGGAACAGCCCGGGGCTTGACCCACTGAGAGCTGTTGGAGGAAAACCTCTCCCAGGAATGCCGCCTGAACAGAGCCAAGAACAAGAAAGACTAGTTGCAGATTATACTTGAGGGTATCATACTTGCTTTGGGGTCAGGAAATTAAAGTTAGTCCGCATATTCTGACATCAACCATTAAAAACTTTAGTTATTTCGTTATTGAGATTCCTCTGGAATCTATTAAAAATCAGCTCAGTCTTTGCTATAACACATCTTTCTGAAAAAAGTCCTTTTTTTGTTGGGGGAAAAAGAACTTGAACTATACTACATGCATAAAGTTTTGTTCTTGCATATTATGCACTCATCCTTAAAATATTTTGTCTTATTTACTGAATAAATGAGACAAAATAACATTTAAAATAATAGGCTTACAGAAATCTTGCATTTTTAAAATTTGGGGTAGTCAACAATGACAATGTAAAGGGACCAGCATATCTCATTACATTTTCAAAGTATTATTTACTAAAATAGCTTAGATATTACCCCATCTCATACATTTAAATGAAGAATAATATTCCTTATTTCCTGGGGGTATTACTCAGTGTTAGCAAAACCATTAGCTTCCCTACTCACAAATCCACCCAAACAGCACATCGGAAGAACAGAATGGAATAAGAATTTCAACAGCCAGTCTGAAAATCTAATAAATATACTCTTGTAATTAGTCTACCCTCTTGTCCTGTCAACAATTTCTGGTTTTTAAAATAAATCATTTTTGTTTTCTTTCAAACAACAGTAATGTAAGAAAAAGGTATTCAAGAAGACGAGGCCGTGTGCATGCTGTTGTCTTCTTTCTGCGTGCTTCTGGGTGATTCAGTCTTCAGTATAGGCTTTTTTGGGCCCCTGCCCAGGCCAAAAAGAAATGAAGGTTTCCCTGCATCCTACTCATCTTAAAATATTTTATTTATTAGTCATCGCTCATCTTAAAGATTAAAAACCAGATAAGAAGCTCTTGGCTTCTTTTATGCTAATACGTGCAGCAAAGCAGCCTCAGGAATATGTAAATCATTTGCCCCAGACTGTTGACTTAATTCCAGGATTGAGATAAGTCAAAGGAACCATGCCCACTTGCATTTTCTTCTTTTTCCCTTCTTTCTCCCAAACCTTAAATGCTGTGAGATGGCCAGAAGCTTTTCACTGCAGACAGAGAACCGGCAGAGCCCCCAGGTGAAGTTCAAGCTCCAACTTACCCTTTCCAGATGTTCCGAGGAGGGGCCCCTGCACAAGACCCTCCAGAACATGCGCTATTTTAAAGAGATTTGAATATGCTTTCGTATTATAATCTCTCTTAAAAGACTGAAGATTTTAGGGGAAAAAGATCCAATCACTACAATGAAAAACTGAAGAAAACTATTTTCTGGCAGGGCAAAATGGAAAGAAATCATTAGTTTCCTCCAAATTGCTTTCATAACTCCCCTCTGCATAACCTATTGAATCCTATTAGATTAACTCAGTTCACTCAATAACCCATTTCTCCCATCACAGATACCCACTGGAGAGAACTCCTGGTCATAATACAGAAATAATAGCTTTAATAAGACTACACAGAATGGGCTCAAAGTTGGACTTATTAAATCTAATGATGTTTTGTTTAGAATCACTCAAAACTGAAAGTAAGGATATGTTAAAGTGATTAAATAAATTAGACAGAAAATCCATAAACAGTGCTAGTGGGTGCAATATATAAACAGTAGTTTTGCTGAAGGCTATCAGCTAATAAAAAGCAGAAATTACTGTCACATTCTAAGTTACTGAAAGTTTGTTTCAAATATTATAAGATCTATGTATTCTAGTAAGAACTATTACTCATGTTTAATTATTTTTGACACTGTCAGGCTACTATAATCAATTTATTAATTCTCTAAGAGAAAATAATGTCCTTTTTATAAACAGTGAAAACTTATCCACAGAAAGGGAAGCTTTTTAGTTCATTCCCTACAATATGAAAACCGATTTCTCCGTTTTTCAATGTGTCAGAAATAACTTGAAAATGGATGAAGTCCTTTTTTAGTAATTACAACTGAGCATCTCAGCAAATGTGGCCATAATTCATAACTGGCCCAAACGTGCTTCAGCTGAATGGCACAGAATGCTCATCACTTTCGGTGATTGAAGCTCGGTTCTTCATTAGTTTTCCAGAGTTACACCAGTGACAGAAAGGATATGCTGAAACAATCATTATATCAAATCTCTGAGGATGCTAAAAGGCACAGTAGGTTTTTACTTCTACTTCAAAGAGGGTACCAGAATCTACATATCCAAGGAGAGGGAGCTAAATGATATTAAAGCCACACAGTGGACTATTACGCAGGCACTTAAAATGATGCTTTTAAGAGTATTCAATAACATGGGAAAATATTTATATTTTAGTGCTTAAAAAAAAGATGCAAAATGGTATATACACTAAATGGAACTGTTCTCCCCCTTTTGCCTAGTTCAGTGGTCCTCAAGGTGAAGTCCTCAGGTCCCCAGTAACACCTGTTAGAAATGCAAATTCTCAGGCCCCACCCAGATTGCTGAATCAAAAGCTTTGGGAGGAGAGCCCAGCAATCTGTCTTAACAAGCCCTCCAGGCAATTCTGATGCCCAATCAAGTGTGAAGACCACTGAACAGCTTTTTTTTTTTTTTTAAAGATTTTACTTTTTCCTTTTTCTCCCCAAAGCCCCCAGGTACACATTTGTATATTCTTAGTTGTGGGTCCTTCTAGTTGTGGCATGTGGGACGCCGCCTCAGCGTGGTCTGACGAATAGTGCCATGTCCGCGCCCAGGATTCGAACCAACGAAACACTGGGCCACCTGCAGCGGAGCACGGGAACTTAACCACTCGGCCACGGGGCCAGCCCCCGCTGAACAGTTTTTAATCATTCTTCAGGTCTCAGCTGAAGTGGCACGTTCTCAGGGAAGCCTTGCCTCACCCAACCCCATCCTGCCAGCCTGGAAAGTCTATTGTACCTCACAGCCACTACAACTTTTCTTTCATGACAGTTAGGGCAGCTTTCAATTATTTACTTTTGTGATTAAACAATTAGTGTTTCTCTCTCACACTAGATCAGATATTCTCAAGCCGAGCAACAAGTTCAAATCACCTGGAAGCTCTCAAAAATCCAGATGCCTGGGGTACGGCCCAATTAAAACAGAATGTATTGGAGTGTGACTCAAACGTGTATTTTTAAAATATCGTGATTCCACCGTTCAGTCAAGGTTGAGAACCAGGAGACTCAAGCTCCTTGAAGAACAGGTGACCAGTATTTGTTGAATAAGTATGTGGGGTTTTTTTAACTTGTTTTATTTTGTGGATGTTTATTCTTTTAAATCTTGCACATGGTACAAAATTCTAAATGCACAAAAAGGGTTCAGTGAAAAGTAAGTTTCCTTCACTCCTCATCCTCTATCTCTGAGGCAAGCATTGTGACCACTGCCATGTTTCCTTAGACGATTGAATAAATATTTGTCAGTGCATACAGAAGAGACCAGTAGTTGGGTGGCAGGATTATAGATTATTTTCCTGCTTTATGCACACACGTATTATTGTAAAAAGTATGCACATGACTTTCAATATTGGAAAAGGAGATGCCCTAAGGATAACTGTGTGTGTGTGTGTGTGTGTGTGTGCATCTGGATATATTCTGGGATACACACTGGATACACACTGGGTCTGAGGGTTCCCAGAAAAATGGGCGCTTGGAATGACGTCCTCTGTTATGAGGAAGAGATCCTTTATTTGGCTTAAGCGAGTAATTGTCTAATTATTCTCCCTTCTTTGTTTTGGTTATATTTTCATTTCTGGTTAGATGGTCAGCTTCTTCAAAACTTGCACCAGAAAATGGTGGGAAGGTATAAAAGGAGATAGTATTCATTCTAGGCCCTGAATTAAGAAGTGGCATCATGATTTATAGCTCTGTCTTGTCTGAATTTAGCTAACATTAGAATCTCGCCAAGACTGACCCATCTCTGGGCATATTAATATGCAAATCTGGGGACTGGATCCTAGTGCGATGGCTGGACCACCATTCTGTCCTTCAAAGGCCCTGACCCTCGCAGCCCCATCCCTGTTGGTGATTGCATCTCAACATGACACTCTGGAACTGGGCTATATGTCTGAGACGCTCTCAGCAGAGAACAGGCTAAGGAGAGCTATTTAGCTTGACCATAATGGGCCCAGACTGTTGTGGGTTTTTTATTATTGTTATCGCCCCTTTATGACTTTTTACCTCCCTTACCCTTAAGGTCTAAGACCATTGCCCTCTGTGTCAGGGTGACTAATTCTAGCAGCAACTCTTAGCCCCCTCTCCCCCATTTTGTTTCGGGGGTTGGGTGGGAAATCTGCTTGTTAGGACTTTTAAAAATCCACTCTAATACAGGCCTAAGAGATCTCCTAGGAGGGAAGGGCCTGGGCCTCAATGTGTGGGTTTGACATTTCTCTAAGGACTTGGCAACCTTTCCTATCTAATTCCTGATCCTCATCTCATGCTATAGACATTTGATACTGAGAAGAAATACCCTGTGGAGAGAGAAAACATTTCCATGTTAACCAGGTTGACCATATTTAGGCAAAGGCCAATGTGTAGGCACACAGTTAA
The DNA here is from genome assembly GCF_041296265.1 of Equus caballus. NCBI lineage: Eukaryota > Metazoa > Chordata > Mammalia > Perissodactyla > Equidae > Equus > Equus caballus. Next base: position 78,479,042 of record NC_091699.1, on the reverse strand, counting down.
AGAGGGAAATATTTGGATATTTACATGGACAGGACCAAGGAGAAAAAAATGAAAGTTCTTAGATACTGCACAGAAACTAGTAAGATAATGATTGTATGCAGCCAGAAAGGGAGCTGGGCAGTGGCCATTCCAAAATCTCTAAGAGCAACTGCCTCACAGATGTTTAACCATTGTCCTGTTTGCTACTTGTTCTGTGTATGTTAATTCTGTCTCTCTTCTAGACTGGAAGCTCCTGAGGGCCAAGCCTTATCTCCTATTGCTTCAGCTGCCTCCCTGGTGCTCAGTCCAAAGAAAAGGTTCAATACATAAATTGCGTTAAACACTTAAGAGGTGACAAACTGAAAGACTACAGTAGAAAATCAATTCCACACAATGCCAGTGTCTTAACTGTGATGAAATTTTTTTAAAACATTAAAACCAGGATTCTACGCTAAGATGAACATTGAAATTCACTGCCACTCTGGCCATGATTAATCATGTATTTTATCATGTACAAGTAATCATGTCCAAGTTTAATCATGTATTTTAGAGTAAGCCTACTTCCTTAACATTTCTTTTCTATTAAATTACATGTACTATGCTAAAGGCCAAAGCAACTTCTTAGCTCACTGAAATCTTGTGGGTTTACTAAAAACAAAACAAAACATGTTTGGCAGCTTAACAAAAACACAAAATTATGAACTAGAATTAGAACAATCATTAGGAATATGAGTTAACATTATTACACCTCACATCCATTAAACCAGAGTTTCTATAATTATGAAAGAAAATATTTCCAAATACTGTTTTATAAATTTCATGATGCAAAATAAAGGAAAAAGCTCTATCTTATTCACTACTCTTTTAAATTGAATTTTATTCTACTCTGATAGCTAAAAAAGGAATGCATGGTATTTATGCCAAAAAGAAAACTCTTTCCAAACATACATTAATCAAGGTTAATGTCTGTAGCTTTTTTTTTATCCCATAGATAATGCAGAACATCAATAAAAATGTAAAGGAACGTAGTATTTACATTGTAATTAAAATTCACAAATTCACAGTACGATACGAAAAATGTCAATGGTAGAGTGGTGCCCTCAAGTGGCATAACGATAAATTGCAATACTCTGATGGAAAAGTTAGAAACATTGTGTATAGCTGTTGCGTTTTTCAAGTTCTTTGATTAAATGTAAAAGTGTATATTATATCGACCTAGATTTCATAGGGGCTAATAATAAGTGTCCTATGCACCAGCTCAGGCTCATGGTCTACCCAAGTCACTCCTTTAACAACAGATACGAGCGGATGGTCTGGTATGTAAAGGTATGATACACTTGCCTTATTATCTCAAAAGATTAGGGGTGTGTCTGCAAAACAATGAAGGAAGTCAGATCTACTCTGATCTATTAAGGGAACAGCATTCATAACATTATAGAAATACTTTTAGAAAGTATTAAGTTTCTATCCATCTTTAACATTAACCAATTCCCTATGTTTATGGCCTAGTATGTAAAGCAGAACTTAAAACCTTACCTAACTAAAGAGCTCGGAGAATGGGTGGTGCTGATTACTGTGCTTTGCTGGCACACTGAAGGTTTAACTGTCAACACTCTGGGGAAAGAATCTAAAAAAATATGAGTTTGGTTTCCTGCTCTGTCCATGTATTAAACACAATCGCTGGTGAGCTGCTATCTTACACAGCTAAGAGGTCAATATTCTGAGGACCAAGCTCTTTCGGACAGCCACAGAGATATAGAATAGATGACAACAGAATTGTTACAATCTCAAGAAAGATCCTTGAAGTTTTTAAAATCACATGCCTGATATCAGATTGCTTTGAGAGATTTTTCTCTCTTAAAAGTAAAATGCAGAAGAAAAACTTCCATTTAATAGAGAGTTCCAATTGCAGTTATCGGGTGGTGATTAGGTAAAGTTTTACTAGGCTCCCTTTAATTATTCCTTTAACTTGAATTGTTTACAAATAAGATGAATCTCAACTGTTATTGAGTGATAATGACATAGAAGGCAATGCAATATCTACAATTTATACATATATCTACGAATTAAGTCATATTTATTTATATATGTATTCTTTGTTATATTTACCTTGGTATTTTATACATATATATGGATATCTTATTTAACCCTTATTACAATCCTATGAGGTATTATACCCATTTTGCAGATAAGAAAACTGAAGCTCAGATTAGGAACCTGCATAACCTTAACCCCACAGTTAAGAACAGGACTGGCTTTACTTCTTGACCTGTTCACCTCCAAAGCCTGTGGTCTTGACAGTGACCCAAGTCCCTCCTTTTATAAGCGATACCAAAGGACGGTCTGGTATGTAAAGGTATGATAGACTTCCTTCTAACAATCTAGGATTTTGTGAGCAGCCACATTTATGATTATTCATGATTTTAGTGGAGAGTCCTAAAATCAAATGTCTACAAAGGTCAGCAGGCAGTGAGAAGGTGGGATGCAGCTGGGTGTAAGAGACAGTGAGGAGTGGCCGACACCCGGCTAAGTGGAGAGTACAGTGTCTATTTAAAGGGGGCAGCTGCTACTGAGCCATAGCCCGTACTGGCTACATAGGAAGCAACGTTAGCATATGTTACCAAATCTTTTCATTTTTTTCAAGAGAAGATAGAAAGCTTAATTTTTAAGAGAGTTACCCATTTTAAAATTCTGACAACTAATTTAGATTAAAAAAGAAACACTATGCAGCCCAAACAAAACACATCTGCAGGCTGAATGTGGCCAGTATGTAATACGCTGTAGAGATTCTGATGATGATGATGAGTGATTCCTTTCCAAGAGATTCTAACTAGACCTGGTATCAAACGATTTGTCAGTTATCTGCACTACTGGATTCATTCTCCATATCCAGGCTTTGTCTGCCATTTTCAGCTCAAGTCACATGTTTTAAGACTAGTTCAGGTACAGGAAAGGTCCCTGACAAATTGCTTCCCAACCAACCAGCCCCCTCTTCTCCCTCATTCTCATACTCTCTCTCTCTCTCTCCCTCTCTCCCCACACACATACATACACATACGCGCGCGCGCGCACACACACACTACACTCACCCATCATCTCAAGTCTGAAGCTTTCAAGTTTGGTCTTCATTCATCTTATTTTATATCACTTTAATCAACTTTTTAGCCTTCCTGTGAATTCTCCTAAAATTCTTGATATTTCTCATTAGCTGAAGAAACCAAAACTGGATACGATCTTTACGGTGTGGTTTTTAAAAGCCCTGGGTCAGATTTAGGTCTTACTTTCAATGTTTCCCTAAAGGTTCTCTAGTAGTTTTCAGAAATTTATCATCCTATTCTAAATGGCTGGAAGAGTACCGCTACGATTTAAGGGAAAAAATTATTTTCAGTGAGAGTCATAAAGCATGTTCTAAGCACACCAGAAAAGTGCCAGCACCGTCACCATTCTTCATGTAAGAATTTATTGAAAACTATGAATTACAGAAAACTACTTTTTAAAATTCTGGACAGAGAGACCACTTAAAAGGTTGATTTTAAAAATAAAATAGCAGCATCAGTAACATTTACCCTTATAATTCCTATGACATATTAAGTAATAGAAAAGTGTTTCTCACACTGATTTTAAAGTTTTAAGTATCCAATGGGCAAAAGCTGGAAGAATTTAGAGCAGCCTCAAAAGCTCTGAATAAAAGAAGAGATTATGGGATAGAAATTTGTTCTTCCAAAGTTAGGCTGATTTCTTGGATCATTCTTCTCTCTGCTTTCTCTTCCTCCTGTGTTTCTGATGTACAAGTTTCTTATCCTAACTTCAGTTCCAACCAACTTTTCACTGTAGCAAATTCAAACAACTTTAAGCTAAAAATGAAGATTCATCCTTCTCTGTAAGAGATGTACTGTCCGACAGCCTTAACAGTTTTTCTCCACTACGAGAGTCTATCGGGCTGATCAAAATCAAAGGAAAAGAAGTAACTAGAGGGTCATCAACATAAGCTGAATTTTAGAAAGGAGCCCCCATTTGGTTTAAATATCTAATTTGAGGGCTGTATGACTACAGACTTTGAAAAATTCCTCCATAGAAAAGAGCCACAGAAAATTAATATCATATTTTCTTCAGTACACCCTATTCACCGCAAATGTGAATTACCATTTATTTGCATTTCACAACATTTCTAAAGCTGCAGTCATAAACAATTCTTATTTTCTCATTCAAGAAGTCCCAATCAAGTGAAGTGGAAGCAACGTCGTAATTGAAACTCTGGTATGCATAAAAATCTGACTTTTACATAATCTACCCTACTTTCTTTCTCTAGGTCATTTGGGTACTTTACTCACCTGCTGAAATGCCTTTAAATATCTTATCTGAAGACACCCTTCAAGGAGCTTTTCTATCTCTTACTAAATTCTTACTTTAATGCAAAGAGCAAAGTGAACAATACTCCATGTTCTTAATCAGCTAAAAGCTGCACATACATAGCAGCCAACTCAAGATTTGTATAAAGTGTTTTTACTTACAATTCCTCCCCTTGTTTGGCTTTCTTGTCTGAAACCAGATAGACAGTTCCAAAACTTCCACTGCCAAGTTTCCGCTGAAGCACATATCTTCTTGCAATCAAGGTCTTTGGATAAGTGGAAATGGCTATTGATCCACTCGCACAGTTAGCAGCCTCTTGGAATTTCAGCATGGCTCCAAACAAGAGAGAACTGGTTTATTTATTTATAGAAACTTAACTTTCAAGTCTCCTAGGAGATGGCCAGATTCATCCAAGTTGCATCAGTCAATGCCTTAAAGATGAAAAGTCCAGAGATCAGGTCTAAAGGATGCTGAACTATTCCTAACAAAAAGCCTAAGTTTTTGACAGTCATATTTGGACTTTGATTAGTGCATTGAATGACACCTTACTGGCTAACTTTAACAACTTGAGAGAAAAACGTTAAAAGGTGGAGATACTGCAAATTCCAATAGAAGGCAGTCTTTCATAGGAAGAGAGCCTTCATGCATCCAAATTTGGCAAAACCGAGTTACAGTCAAATTTCCCAAAAGTTCTTGGATGTATATATGTTTTCTAATCAACACTTTAAGATTTATACTCCCCACCTACTTTTTAAAAAACATCCAAATATTCGAACATTACCATTTTCTTGAATTTATATATCTGCATCAACCTTTTTGGTAATTCTTTCTTTCCATCTTATGTCTATTTTGATTAACGGATAGTGAGTTAGGATTAAACCAGAAATTAGCATCACGCTGCTTTCTTTATTTCTTCCTGTAGACTTTAAACCATGGTATTTGCATTTATTAGAACAGATATGAAGAAATCTAAGGATTCAGAATGAATTTTTTCCCATCCTAAACAGATTCTAATCCAGTGTCTGAAGTTTCTATTATATACACTGCGAGTAGAGTAATCTCCCCGGATTGGAAACAAGAAATGTCACAATACAATTCAAATCTAAAATTGTATTTCAATGTTAGTTGAATATAAACATGTTATAGGTAAATCTTTAATTTCTCAAGGAGCTGAATTATGAAAGGCAGGACTGTTTCATATGAGCATGTGCATGGTAAAATCACTTTTATTTCATCAAAACATAAAATGTTTTGTTAGTACTCATGAAAAGCAGGTTTTGTTTTAAAGCTAGATGAAAATATGATTTTAAATTGAAGACTGTCTATGCCTTGGAGTTAGGTTTCCATATTCAGCAATTCCAAAGCTATAAGACAAAAACCTATTGTGTATAATCATAAAACAAGATGCTCCCTGTGTCATTCGGAGCACACGGCCAATGGGCTTCACATGGTGGTAGCAATTACAAAAATCCTCAAAATAAAACATAAACAAGTAAATGTCCATTTACGGCATTTTCCTTCTTGGAATAACGTATTAATCAGCTAAGTTTACCTGATGCCAGTGAGGAGACTAATAATCAGCTTTTTTAAAAAAAAAAAAAAAAAGAAAGAAAGAAAGAAACCAAATCACCTGAGTGGTTATGTGCTCACGACAATACTAAAACAACACTAGCATTGGGTTGGAGCTTCAGAGCTTGAGCCCATACCTCAAAATCCCTGAATAAATAAAAAATTGTGAGGGATTATCAAGATCACAGATAATAGCGAAATCTAACGCTGAAAAAACAACTGGAGAGCAAGCCTCCAAATGTATCTTTTGTTTGCTTTCCTCTGCTCGTGTAAAAATGATGCTTTCTGGCCAAGTTAAGCTAAGAAAAATGTATGGACTCACAGCCTTTTTCAGCTGAAAAGGACTCTTCAGATCACTAATTCTCCTTGTTTTAGAGACGAGATAAACGTCTCTGTTTAGCGAAAGACAGAACAGTTCTGAGAAGTCCAATTTCCAGAGGTTCCTGTTTGTAAACGAGCTTCAACCCAGCAGTGCCTCAGCAGCCTGGCCCCGGCCCCCGAGTATTCTGGGACCAGGTGCCCCCTCGCCAACCTCCCAGACTCAGCCCTGCCGCCCCGTTCCCTGTCCGCCTTTAGGCCATCGGTTCTATTAGTCTCCTCTGTGCGACCACAGAGCGTCCCGGGAACGTACCGCGCCGGCTAGATTCTAGAACTTCCTGCTCACTTGTCAATGGCCCCTCACCTCCACCTGACAACGGTTGTGAACGTACTTGAGCGCCGGGAACACACCTTCCTTATCTTTGCATCCTCGGTTCCCGGCGTATAATAGGTGCTCAGTAAACTTTGTTGGGGGCAAAAAAGCGTCCAGCAGACCAACTGCTGCCCAAAGGACAAAAAAACGTGTGCGTGACGGCGGAGGGGAGAGAAGATTTAGAAAGTCGCATGGGAACTGGGAGAAAGGCGAGATACGGCCCTGTGCAAAGTGGCCTTTGGAGGTGAAATCGATCTGGCTGGGGGCAAAAGAAAAGGAAAGGGGAGCGGTTATCACAGGTTGAAGCCAAGTAGTCCTCTTCCCCGGAAATAATAAACGAGAGGAAGCTGACTGGACACAGATTCGGCTAAAATAGAAATCTAACCCTAAAGGTAAACTTTAACCCTAAGTAAAATGAACAATTCCTTGCCTCAACTTTTTTTAAAATTTACATTTCCGTAAAGCGCGTTAACAAACATCGAAGGGGCATCAGCAACACTTATTCTCCGGAGACTGGAGCAGATCCGGGAGGTAAGGAGACGAGGGACGTGAGGTGGTCGCGGCCACGGCGGCCCCGAGATGCGGACCCCTGCCGGAGCTGCCCGAAACCACCACCTTCCCCGGCGCCCGGAGCCCGGCACGCCCCGAGGAGCGCCTGCCGCGTACCTTTCCGGGTCGAGGGCGGAGGGGCGGCGGCGCCCGAGGCACGCCCAGAGCCCGACGGTGACTGGGACGTACGCCGGCCGGCCTCGGCGTGGGGCAGCGTCACCCGGCGCGCTGCAGGACCACCGCCGGCTGTTGGGCACCGTTGCCAGGGAGACCGCGCGGGGCATGCTGGGAAGTCGGGGCGAGGCGGAAGTGTGCGCCGGCCCAAGGGGGCGGGGAGAAGAGAACAGGCCGGGCAGGTCTGGCTTTTCTAACCTGATAGAAGCCGTTTCATAGCGTAGTTTTTTAGCGACCTCGTTGCTCTAGGGCCAGAGCACCTGACCCCCGGCGCAGTCTGGCGCTACTGGCTTCAAGGAACCGGGCTTCCCAGTGACGTCATACCGGAAACTTCCGGTTCCCGCGTTTGGAGTTGGACTGTCACGTGCCGGGTCTTCCAGTGCTCGCTTGGCTCCTGCGGGCTTCTAATCGAGGGGCTGGTCCTCTGGGAGGACCGAGCAGGTGGGCTCTGCTGCTGGACCGGGTGGGTTGTGAGGGCCCCGGTGGCGCCGTGTATAAAGGCCTGTGTTTGAGGACTTGGATCATAGCTTTTGTGCTCCTCTCTCCTACTAAGCATACATTTGTTGAACAACTACTCTGTGCATAGTCTTGTAATTAGCTTAGTATGAGTTGAGTCTCTGCTCGCTAAAGCTTTACGAGACAGACCTATAAAGAAATATTTACTGTATAGGATAAGGTGCTGAGAGGGCCAAGGCTAGGGTGAAATGAGTTGGGCCTAAAGGCAAGGGGATGCCCCCAAAACTCTGTAATCAAGATAAATAAATTTTACTGCAATTCTTTAAAAATCAAAATTAATGCAAAAAAAATCCATGCTTGACAAAATCTCACAATTTTAAACAAAGACAGGATCCATAACAGTGCCATGCTGAGTCATATTGGAGCCTGAGACCAAAGGAAAAATTAGTAATTCTGATCCTGTGACTTAAGTTAGCCATATTGGAGAGGATATTTTGTAACAGGGCCTGATATGCAAAGACAAGAAAATGAAAAGAGCTTCTGATTGGGATGAAGCTGGAGAGTTAAGTTCCTCAAGGCATGAAACAGTCGTTTTCCTTACTCAAAACTATGCCAATTAGGATGGGCCCACAAGCCAAGGACTGAAAGAAGGTCCCAGAAAAACTGGATCCATATCATTGACCCTACACACTTTAGATAACTGAAGCCCAATGCCTTCTGATTTATTAATTATGAGATTGAGGAGGATATCATTTTTATAGCTTAGGATGTTTTACTTTGACTCCACAAAACAAATATTCTGTTTTGTAAGATGGTGAGTATTATCTCTCTCAATATCAAAGTCCACAGAAGTTCTTTATTAGTGTCAGTAATGGATTTTAACTGATTTTTATTTAGAATCTTCAGCAGCCTTCATCCCTGTTCAAAGATCAAACTCCATAAAACCATCGAGTTTGTGCCTTATAACACAGGAGAAAAGCAGAAGAGAATAAAAAGGCACTCAGCTAGCCAGTGTTGCCTAAGGAACTAGGTAAGAATTGAAATGCTCATGTCTAGCAGTTCTATTTAAAGAGTTCTTCATAACATTTGCCTTGATTTTATGGTGCTGGAAATAATAACCAGCATCAACTGAAAGTGTGTTCTGTTGTTTTAAACAGGTAATTCTTCAGACAGTTGTCATGGGTATTCGAGGACTGATGAGTTTTGTAGAAGATCACAGTAATGAGTTCTTCATTGATTTGAAGTTGCGAGACACAAAAATTATCATTGATGGCTATGCTCTCTTCCACCGGCTTTGCTTCAATTCAAACTTGGAGCTTCGGTATGGAGGGGACTATGATTCTTTTGCAGATGTTGTACAAAAATTCTTCGAATCACTGTTTGCTTGTAATATATGTCCATATGTTGTATTAGACGGAGGATGTGACATTTCAGATAAAAAGCTTACAACTTTAAAGGACCGAGCTAGAGAGAAGATCCAGATGGCCCATTCCCTTTCTGTTGGTGGGGGTGGATATGTCTGTCCCTTACTCATCCGGGAAGTATTCATACAGGTTTTGATCAAGCTGCACGTATGTTTTGTCCAGTGCTTTTCAGAAGCAGATCGGGACATTATGACACTGGCTAATCATTGGAATTGCCCCGTGTTATCATCAGATAGTGACTTTTGCATTTTTGACCTGAAATCTGGGTTTTGCCCATTGAATAGCTTTCAGTGGAGAAATATGAACACTCTTAAGGGCACACGAGAGCACTATATCCCTGCGAAATGCTTTTCCCTGGATGCGCTCTGCCATCACTTCAGCAGGATGAATAAAGCTCTACTACCTCTCTTTGCGGTGCTGTGTGGAAATGACCACATTAACCTGCCCATCATGGAGACATTCTTAAGTAAAGTACGTCTTCCTCTTGGAGGCGCCAGTTCTAAGGGGAGGAGACACCACCGAGTTCTGGGACTTCTGAATTGGTTGTCTCAATTTGCTAACCCCACTGAAGCACTAGATAACGTTCTCCAATATCTCCCCAAAAAGAATCGAGAAAATGTTAAGGAACTTCTCTGCTGTTCCATGGAAGAATACCAGCCATCCCAGGTGAAGCTGCAGGACTTCTTCCAGTATGGTGCTTACGCCTGTCCAGACGCCTTGAACCTGGCTTTACCGGAATGGGTACTGGTGGCTTTGGCCAAAGGTCAGCTATCTCCTTTCATCAGCGATGCTTTGGTGCTAAGACGGACCATTCTTCAGACACAGGTGGAAAACATGCAGCAACCAAGTGCCCACAGAATCTCTCTGCCCATCCGGCAAACCATCTATGGGCTGCTTCTGAATGCTTCTGCACATCTAGAAAACACGTCCTGGAATGCACTGCCTCTTCAGCGTCTAGCTTTCAGCGAAGTGGAAAGGATTCATAAAAATATCAAAACATCAATTGTTGATGCGGTAGAAGTGCCCAAGGATCATTCGGACTTAAGCACATTGACTGAGGTAAGTGTTTGTAATACTAAGGTAATTTTTGTAAAGCACTTTACGAAAATTTTACTTTACACATTATATTATCTCTCTTAGTATAACCATCTGAGGTTGGTTGCTATCTTGTCCCCATTTCATAGCTGAGAAAACTAGGACTGAAACTAAGAAACTATGTCATACCCCAGCCAGAGAGTATCAGTACTAGGACTCAAACTAAGTAACTATGTCATACCCCAGCCAGAGAGTATGAGAGCTAGGACTCAAACCTCGATCTTTTTAGCTCCACATCTGCCATTTCCACTGTACTTCAGTAGTATGTGTTGCCTTCACAGTTAGTACTACTACTCTGTTGATACTAGCTGCCAATAGAGTGGGGTTATGTAGCTAAAAAAAAGAAAAGGAAAAAATTCTGGACTGCAAAAAAAAAAGTATACCTATAGGCATTGATCATAGGCATAATTAATATCTCAGACTGCATCAGATTTCAATTAACAAGATTAATACTGATGCTTGGGTCTAATTTTTCATTTTTATTGATGAGGATTTTTTTTTAGGCTTTATGTTTATGGCATCATGGTCATTTGCTTAGTTTGATACTGAAAACATGACTCTTAAGCCTATCTCAGTGTTGCTTAAACCTGAGTAACACGCAGACCAATCCCCTTTTCGAGGTAAAAAAAAAATTCTCATGGATCCCAGAGCTTACTTTGTTTTTTATAATATTACATAAATATATTAAAAATCACAAAGCTGTAAAACTGCTTATGTTAACACAATTAACTCTACAAATTAAATGCAGATAAATGGAACAATACTGATTGCAGTGCTCTGCGGGGGTTTTTCTCAGCACTAAATACTCAGGCCACTCTTCTCAGGGGCATGGGACAGCAGCCATAGCGTCCCAGCAGCTGTGAATCGGGCTCTGCTTTTCTGTGGGAGTCCTTGCTGCTGTCTGCACCACTGGTTCTCCACTGGGGGTGATTTCGCCCCCGGGGGATATTTGGCAATGTCTGGAGACACTTTTGATTGTCACTACCTGGGCAGTTGGTGGGGGTGGTATGTTGCTACTGGCATCTAGTGGGGAGAGGCCAAGGATACTGCTCAACATCTTAGAATGTGCAGGACAACGCCCCATAACAAAGAATTATCCAGCCCCAGATGTCCATAGCGTAGATCCCTGGCCTACACGGCTGACCAGGAACTAGCCTCTTTAGCCTCTCCATTAGTGACAGCTCAGCAGGAGCTAACATCCGTGCCCATCTTCCTCTGCTTTATATGTGGGACACCTGACACAGCATGACTTACCAAGTGGTGCCATGGCCGCACCCAGGATCCAAACTGGTGAACCCCAGGGCGCCAGAGTGGAACGTGCGAACTTAACTGTTGCACCACTGAGCCAGCCCCCTGATTTTTCCATTTTATAGCTGATGGGCATTTGGGTAGTTTGCAGTTTGGGTTGTTACAAATAGGGCTATGAACATTCTAGTGTACATCATTTAGTTAAAATATGGACCCTTTTTTTTTTTTTTTTGAGGAAGATTAGCCCTGTGCTAACTGCTGCCAATCCTGCTTTTTGCTGAGGAAGACTGGCCCTGAGCTAACATCTGTCCCCATCTTCCTCTACTTTATATGTGGGACGCCTACCACAGCATGGCTTGCCACGCAGTGCCTTGTCCGCACCCAGGATGTGAACTGGCAAACCCCGGGCTGCCAAAGCAGAACGTGCCCACTTAACCGCTGCGCCACCAGGCTGGCCCCGAACCCATTTCTATTGCATATGTACCTAGGAGTGGAATTGCCGGGTCATAGGATATCCATGTGTTCAGCTTAGACGATATATTGCCAGATGGTCTTGCAGAGTAGTTTTGTCAGTATTCCCACCAGCAGATTATGAGAGTACCACTTACTTTACACCCAGGGTCATATTTGGTATTTTCTACCCTTTTTAAAATTTTAGCTAATCTGATGGTTGTGGCATCATTTTAGCCAATTTACTGGGTATTAATTTGTATTTCTCTGATGACTTATTTGAGCACATTTTCATGTATTCATTGGCCATTTGGATATTGTTATGTAGGTTTCTGTTCAGTCTTTTGCCCATTTTTCTGTTGGCTTTTTATTTGTGTTTAGATTCTTTGTCAAATAACATGTATCATGAATAGCCTCTCCCATTCTGTGGGTTGTCTTTTCACTCTAGTATGCTTTGATGAACAGAAGTTCTTAATAAAGTCTAATTTAAGTTTTTATTATTTATGGTTATCACTTTTGTGACCTACTTAAGAAATTGCGTACTTCAGGGTCATGAAAATTGTTTTTGCTTTTCACATTTAGATCTGCAATCTACCCGAAATTGATTTTTTTGTGTATGATGTGATATGGGGATCAGAACACTTTTCCCCCACGTGAAAATCCAGTTGAGTGTACCATGCTGATTACATTCCTTGCTAAGTAAAGGTGACAAGTGTTCTCATCACTTACCTGTATTCAAAGTAGGGTGAAATTTCAGTTCATTCTCTGTGCACTGATAGCATTGGCTTTCCCTTGACATAAACTAATCAATTCTGTCTTTAGCTCAGTGTTGTTAGCTCTAATGAGGCTATGATAACATTAAACAGTATCAGGAGCAAATGTGATGCCAAAGACAAATGCGTGTACAAGGATAGAAACTTTGTGACAGTATCTGTTCATTTGGTTTTTCTTTAACATGATGTGGTAAGAATACTTTGATTATCTGCTTTGTGCCAGCTGTTGTAATTGAAACTTTATATAATCTCTCATTTAATTCCCACAGTTAGCACATAGGGTGGGGTTTCCATTTTGGTTATGTTAGTTGCAGTGGACAGAGTGCCACTCAAGTTAACCAACGTGAGGTTAATCGTAAGGAGAGATGTAAGTGGATCATTCTTGGGGAGTAAGGCAGTGCCCAGACCAGCCTCTTTCTGGCAGTTTCTTCAGCAGGTTTGTGCTTTCCCTGCCCCGGAGGGAAGGGAAAGGAGTTGTCACGTGGGATAAAACCTAATCAGATTTAAGGGCTGTGAGCAGACTAGTTCCCCTTTTGAAAGGGGCTAAGAACTGGTGGGTTCCATGAAACGTCTTGTGTAACTCATTATACTGCCCATTTTACAGATGATTAGACTGGTTGTAGAAAAGTTCAGAAACTTGTTCAAGAACACAGTTAGGGAGGAACAGAACATCTCTGAAGTCAAAGCCCAGACTCGGCTTTGTTCAGAAAAGTTATAACATGGCTAGAGAATGCCATAATTTAAGCGTTATGTCAGAAAAGAATTCACATGTTTTCTTAGCTTTACTTGGTGCATTTCTCTACCAGTTTAGGAGATTATAAAGAATAGTTTTTGTTTTATTTTAAATTTAAGTAGTTAATGCTACTTCTCATAGGGGTGATTGATTATACTATAAAGCACTTTGTATATTTCTAATTTCAAAAATTTTACCACTGTATTATTAAAACCAGTAATTATAAATCATTGTATTTAATGCTCTCATGCATTGATGAAACTATTTTGTCAATTATGATGTGTTTTACTTGAGGTTAACATCTCTATCCTCAGCTGTCAACATACTTATTGACTACTAACTAGGTGTTAGGTGCTAAGAAAGAAATCCTTTTCTGGCTGCGTGCAGACACTAGTAATACAACTGTTTTTTTTCTTTAAAGTTTGTTTGTAAAGTCTCCCTGAGGAGTCCTTTTTTTTCTTTTTTTTGAGGAAGATCATCCCTGAGCTAACATCTGCCACCAATCCTCCTCTTGTTTTGCTGAGGAAGACTGGCCCTGAGCTAACGTCCATGTCCATCTTCCTCTACTTTATATGTGGGACGCCTGCCACATGACAAGCAGTGTGTAGGTCCACACCCGGGACCTGAACCGGCAAACCCCGGGCTGCTGAAGTGGAACATGTGAACTTAACCACTGTGCCACTGGGCTGGCCCCCAAGGGGTCCTTTTAATAGTCCTCATTTCCTTATCTGTAAAGTGTGTGACCTGCAAGGTTTGTTATGGTTCTTCAGTCTTAAGATTCATTAAGGTAAAATTACTTCAACAAGAAGCCCGAAGCTCTCATAGCTCTTTACTTCCTTTCATTTGAAGTGCGCTCTCTAAAGCATGGAGCAAAAGTGAGTATGGTGTATTTCTGTAAGCACGATACAGGTAGTCCTTAAATGTGCCTAGCTCTTTTGAATATGCTTCTGACCTACAAGTAGCCACCCTGGGACAATTGCTGTGTGGGAGAACACAAAGACAGTCAAACCATTCAAGGGGTGGGACATGAGACAGGACCCAAACAAGCAGAAGGAGGTATGATATGCTGCAAAGGGCGCATGTAATCTGTTTGCCTTCTTCTGGAGGTGATCAGTAATGGCATCATGGAGAAGGTGGGGCCTAAACATTCACTGGCAAGTAAGGGTAGGGTTAAATATAAATCTTTGTGTCCCAAAGCAGAATAGTTAAAATGCAGATTCCTGGGGCGAGCCCATGGCTGGGTGGCTGAAATCCTCTGGGGTTTGTGGGTTCAGATCCCGCATGTGGACCTACTCCACTCATCAGCCATGCTGTGGAGGCATCCCACATACAAAGTAGGGAAAGACTGGCACAGATGTTAGCTCAGGGCTAATCTTCCTCAACCAAAAAAGAAGAAAAAAGAGAAAAGAGGAGGACTCAGGGTGAATCTCCCTCACAAAAATAAATAAATAATGCAGATTCCTGGGCTCCCCTTGGATTTACGGAATCAAAATTTAGGGGGTGGGGCCCGAGGACTGAATTTTTAACAAGCTTCCCAAGTGACCTGTGCACTGAAGATGCTCACCAGCCTGCGTGGAGGATGGAATGACATGAGCAAGGGCTGTGTAGTGGGAGACAATACATCCATTCAGTCAACCATATTTATTAAGTGCCTTATCAATGTTCTAAATGCTTTGAGTGTGGCTGATGTTTTTCCACAGGAAGATAAGAAACTGACACAGCAGTTTCATTTGCATTAAAGACGCTTCCTGCTAGGAAAAAAAAAAAAGGACGTTCCCCAAAGTAACTCACAGGGTATTTGGCATGTATTTTCAGCTCTCCTTGGCTAGAAGGCAGATACTTCTGTTAGAAACACTGAAGGTGAAGCAGGCCGTTCTGGACCCAATCCCTCCTTCACTGAAGCTGCCCATTGCTGTCAGTTGCTACTGGTTGCAGCACACAGAGGCCAAGGCAAAGCTACATCATCTACAGGCCTTACTGCTGGGGATGCTGATGGGGCCCTTGCATGCCATAATCCACAGCCCTGGTAGGTATCTAGAAATTCCAGGAGTATATTTTTGCATGTTACTTGCATATAATCAAAAGTTTAAACAAACAAAAAATATTCTTGGATTATATACTCCCATCAGTTATATCAGAACTTTGAACAGGAAGCACCAAAATGTCATTCATTCACTGGTAAATATTTGTGAGCACGTCTGTGTGCCAGGCTCAGTGCTGAGGGGCTGACTCCGAGGGCAGAGCAGTGAAGATGTGCTGACACCACCTCATCCCACCTGCGCCGTGGCACCCGACGCTTTAATCTAGGAAGTGTGACTGTGCCATGTGCCAGCTGCATTTTGTATTCCATGTTCCCCATCCCTGTCCCTGTCATCAATACAGCAGCTACATCATCATTAGAAAGTTATAGAAATTGCCCACTGGTGAAATTTCTGAGTACCGTATAACTACAGTAAACGTGTTTGTGCTGTCTTTTTACTTTCCTTTTTCTCTACCATAAGTTTCAATTAGTATGTAAGTAGAGATGATAGAAATAGGAACTTTTCTTTCTAGAGAAATATACTTTGAGGCAGTTTCATCTGCATTTAAATATCAGGTGAAATAAATGTTCATGCACTGGAGCACTTCAATTCTCCAATGGAATTATTCTCTTTAAAAGATCATGAATGCTGTAATACTTTATGTGAACATGTATAATAGTTATCACACTCTAGAACAGTACTATCAATTATGATAGCTACCAGCCACATGTGGCTATTTAAATTCAGCTTCTCAATGACACTATAGCCACATTTCAAGTGCTCAGTAGCCACATATGGCTGGAAGCTACTGTACTGGACAGTGCAGATACAGAACATTTCCATCACTGTAGAAAGTTCTATTGGATAATGCTACTCTGGAGTTTACTTTGTAAAATAAGTTAAATGAAAGAATGAACCAGCATAAACTTCCAGCCACCCCAAGTGTGAGAGCAGCTGTCAGAGGGACTGTTGTTATATTGACAGCCACCTTAATGCAGAACAAATAAGTTAAAGCCTACTACTGGTTAAGATACAAGTTTAGGGTATTTCCTCTCATTGAATAATAAACATAGTTTAAGAAATTCTCAGAGCACAAGCCTATTAAGTTTCTACCTGAGTCCAACAGAAGGGGCATGTCAAGGGTCTGTTTCTTTTCTTTTAGGAATTGTGGACCCCGCACCCAGGCAGGCTCAGTGCCTTGCTGCTCGCTAATTGGTAAAAGGTGGGCCTCCTTTTTATTTCTTTTGAGTTGGTCCAGATGTCATTTTGCGCTCCTGCTCAAACAAACCTGCAGAAGCTTGTAGCTGAACACACATCGCATCCTTTGTTTCCTAGGGTTCTTGCTTCTTGCCCCTTATCCTCTACTGTGTGAAGTTGATGGTTTGCCACATTCTCTATGAGTCATACTTTTGATTTCTTCCCATAAAACACAAATTAAAATGTGCTTTGAACACAGAGGCTGTTTCTGTAAGTGCACTATCGCATGAAAGGAAGGTTAGTGAAAGAGAACAGTAAAGAGAATGATATTTAATAGTAATTTGTATTTTCCATAGAGACAGATTTAGGGTTTGGAGAGTTCAGATGCAGATGTGTTTAAAGTCAGGTAGCAGAAACTGGAAGAGATATTATTTTAAGGAAAAAAATAATTTGGAGTTGAATAAAGTTAGGTTGTCATTAAAAGGCATTTCAGTATAAATATTTCAATTTATACAGCAAGGCTTTTACAGTGACGTTAAAATAGTAAAGAGCCAGAAGAGAAAAGCATTTTGTTATTTAAACTAATTTTTTCCCTATGGAATTTGAAGTTTTATATATGGAGAAAATTACAAGCAGATACAATGTCTTTGAAAATACTGCCCTTGGGTTGTTTCTTTATCTAGATAAGGAAGATCTGCGGGAGGATGGTGCTAAGATGTTGTACGAAGAGTTCCAAAGAGTGAAGGAGCAGACGAGGCCAGGAACGAGACTGGATTTAGACACAGCTCACATCTTCTCTCAGTGGCAGTGCTGTCTGCAGATGGGGGTGTATCTCAACCAGCTGCTGTCCACGCCTCTCCCAGAGCCAGACCTAACTCGGTAAGCACCAAGGGAAACTAGTTCAGAAGGCTGCACACAGAAGTAAAAACTTTATTTATATTTAAAGCAAAGAAGTTATTTTCAAAAATTAATTTTAGTATAATTTGTCTTAGATCACTACTATACTTGAAGAGCTGGAAACAAGGAAAAATATTATTTTCATATTCCCAAAGAAAGTTTCTGTGATTAGACCAAATGTTAAAAAATCAGTTCCTTTAAAGTAAAAGTAAAAAAAGAGGCAGTTGTTGGTGGGATATATCTTACTCATTCCCTCATTTCTTTCAGGTCTTTGTTCAAATATTACTTTATAAGGGCTGTTTCTGATCACCGTACTGAAATATTCCTCTCTACTTCCAGTCACTCTAGTTCTGTTACTCTTTGGTATTTTTCTAAGTGCATTTCTTACCACTGGCATATTGTTCACTCATTCATTCAAATATTTATTAAATGCCTACTTTGTGCTAGGGTATAGTGAACAAAACAGTAAGAAAAAAAATCTCTGCTGTCTTGGAGTTTTTATTCTAGTGAGATGACTATTAGATGCTTAAGTGAACTTTATCTAGAGTTTTTGTTTTGCCAGGCAAGTATGAAAAAGGGAGAGGTAGCCTGGATGCCAGGAAGTGATTGTGTTTGACTATGGCGTTTAAGCTGAATAAAAAAGAAAGGACCGCAGTAGGGTGTAGGCCAGTGAAAAAGTGGTAGGATCAATGGATTGGACATCCCGGTGATTGTCCATCCATCCAGGAGGTACGAGAGAAAGATACAAGGGAGATGGTTAGAAAATGGAGCTGAGATTGTATATATGCTTTCTCTCTCTCCACTTGAATGGAAGCACTGTGAGGACAGCGACTTGTCTACTGTTGTAGCCCCAGTGCCTAGCATACAATAAGTACTGAAATATTTGTCAAATGAATGAGTGATATATAGAGGCATACAAAATATGCTGGTGTGACTTCCAAAATTTCCAGGTGAAAAGGTTCCTAGCAGTAAATAGTATTGTTAATACATCTCTGGGCCTCATATCTGAGCTAACCGAAGAAGCCTCTACCAAATAAGACTAATTGGCCTTTGACCTATGGATTCTTTATTCCTTTTCTTTAATAGTTTAGGTCATTCTTGACAGGATCCTCTCTACTTACCATAAATCCCTTTAAAACAAAACAGGAAAAACAAGACGAAACAGTTCTCATAATAATGATTTCAAGAGAAGGATTGTTCTTGCACCTCAGCATTTACCAAGGCTTTTTAAATGGTGATCTTCCACTTATTATATGATGGTCCTATATCAATTGCTAAGGCACCAGTCGATCAACTCTGGCAGTCAGTTATATATTAAATTTGTGGCTTCCAGTAAATCCCATCTTATATTTTTGAAGTAGGTTTTTAGTCCAGGTGAATGAATGACCTTGGAAACAATGCCATTAAATTTTCTCATATTTCAACAGACTGCCTGTTTGGTTCATCAAAGGAATTTTTAATTGCTTTTCTTTGAAGTATTAAGAGGCCTGCTCAACTTCAGGCTAGTTGCAGAACCAGCAAGCACCTCTCATTTAATTTGTTGATAAAAAGTTTTTAAATACTGCCAGCCAAGAAGAAGTAATCTTTGTAATAACAACTCAGTTCCTTCCTTCAGGGAACAGATTCTTCTTAAGTAATTTTAATAACAGTTTTATAGAAGCAAGAAGAGCACTCAGTGTTTAGAGGCATTTGTTGGAGCCACGTCAATGATAGTGTCCCAGTGCACCAAACCTGTGCTTTAACAACACCCTTTTCTCTCCTATTGAGCAGGTTGTACAGTGGAAGCCTGGTGCATGGATTAAGCCGACAACTGCTAACAACAACCTCTGCAGAAAGTCTCCTGATCATGTGTTCTGAGGCAAAGCAACTTTATGACCATCTGTTCAATGCCACGAGGTCACATGCCCCTGCTGAATTATTCCTACCAAAGGGTAAATCAAACCCCAAAAAAAAGAGGCAAAAGAAACGCGGTACCAGCTGGTCAAAGAACAGACTGGGAGCCACCTCAGACACTAGATGTTGGTATGAGGGAAGCAATCGGTTTGGGCTGTTAATGGTTGAAAACTTGGAGGAACATATTGAGACCTCAGAGTTTGAATAAACTCAGTCTGTAACCAGATGTCTAATTCTTACTTAAAATTTTTCTGTCACCTCCCTTGAAATGATTAACTTTTTTCTTTAGAACTAACCTGTTAGGAGATAAACATTGCAATAGGTAACCTTTGAATTCCAAGTTATTTTGTATTTTGCTTTTAATAAATACAACCTGATTTGAGAAACTTCTGTATTTCTTAAACACATTTGAAAGCATGTTTGTACTTCTTGTTCCATTTCAGTAAGTTAATAATAATAGTCTAAAACCTTTAAATTGCAGCAACTCATCCAGCTATGTTTTCAAAAGAACAGAAGTCCTACTTCAATTATTTCCTATAAGCAGAAGCTGGGTTATTATTTCAAAAACAATTTTTTTACAACTGTTTCCTCTTCATCCTTTATCATGAAAGGTCTGGGCCTTAGAAGATAGTAGTAAAGATGCAGACAGAAAACTATAATACCTTTGAGAACTCAGTAAATGAGACTGGCAGGGTTGATGTGCACTTTAGATATGCTGCAGGTTTTAAAGCATAAATTGAAACTCTAATGCCCCAACAAAATAAGAAACAGCATCCTGAGCTGCTAGATCTAGAGGAGAAGGAAAAACTAAGAAGAAATTAAAATATTAGAGATATATGCAGCAATAGCAGAATCTAGGCCATTTTTTTTTATACTGCAGGTTTTGACCCATTTATGGGATGTGAGATTAGTGAGTCATAACCAGCAGTTTTTAAAAGGAAACTATCAGATACGCATATATTTTAGATCTTTGTGCAAAATGAACTTCTTACTGTGGATTGCAGTCAAAAGACTATGAAAGGCACTGCTCTGGAACACACTAGAGGCTGCTAAAATCATAAATACCAAGAGAATTGTGAAGGTGCTGGCCAGTTCCAAATAAAGAACTTAAAAATAAAAAAGAAAGTGGAATGAATATATTTGGGTAAGATCTGAAAGCATATTCTGACCTTCATTTTATTTGTAATCATACAAACTGTGTTCTTCCTTTCTTCTCTACTCCCTCACTAGTGTATTCCACCAGTGATAACCCTAAACGTGGTTTTAAGCTGCCATTTTGACCAGGGCTATGTTCAGTTCCTAACATCTGGTAAACAATTCTCTCCACTTTCCTAGAAGTACCATACTCTTAGAGGAGTAAGCCCAGCTTTGGCCAGTGCTAAATACACACCTCCCAAGTGTTGACTAGCTTTAGCCATTTACAAAAGGCAAAAACACAATCTCATTTGCTCCAAAAGTTTTCAACCTTAAAGACTGCCTTCTGTTTCAAATAAGAGTTCCTGAAATAAGGAAATTTTTGTTTATTATTTTAGGAGGAATGAATGGGGCCCTGTGGTAAGGTTGTTTTTATGTCCCTAAAGAGATGGTTATTCTCAGAAGAATCAAGAAAAGAGCAGTCATATGCATCTATTTTTGAGAAGATAGGTATCTTTCAAGCAAATGGGGACTACAAGCACATAAGATCTTTGTTTTATCAAAATTCTCTTTTCTTTGATTCCTGGAATTAGGGGCCAATCTGGAAATTATACCAATATGAGTGTCCTATTTCCTGGCTCATCATCAACACTGCTTTTTAAAATCACCAACCTTGCACGAAAAACCATTCATTCCCGCTTCCTCTTGAGCAAATAACTGGTTTGACAGGCACCAAACGGAAAAGTGTATGGGCTACAGAGTTTAATTAAAAGTCAACTGAATTTTATCATTCATCTTTTTCTTTCATTAAAAGGAGTTTTTCAAGCAAAGTAGCCCTCCCTTCAGTAGACGTAACAAGTCGGGTTCCCTTCTCTAGCCATTGCAATCAGGGCCATTCACTTGAAATTACCCAGCCCTGCAGTAAAGGAGTTAAAATCTCATAATGTCCATTTACTTATACTCTCTGTGAGAATTCAGGAAAGTTACCTACCCCGGGATATATCTTCTGTATGTATTAAATGAGAGGTCACAAGCCCTCCACGAGGTATCTGAGGGGGTTTACCAAAGAAATATGACACAGCACCTGACCCTCCAGTCATACTTGTGTAAGGTGCTGGGGAGACACCACACAATGAATTAAGTGAACAATTCATGAAGTAATCTGTCAGGTGCAAAATGGTGCAGTGCAGACTGAATGTTACAGTAAGAAGACAGTAATTACTAGGATGGTTTTTTTGTTGTTAGTGCCATCAAACTGATTCCGACTCCTAGCGACCCTGTGGACAGCAGAGTGGAACCCTGCGTGGTCTTTTTGCACCATCCTCTCCCCTTCCAGCACTGTACCAGACGTGCTCCACTGCTTTTCATAGGGTTTTCAAGGCCGATCTTTTCAGAAATTGGCAGCCAGGTCCTTCTTCCTAGTCTGTCTAGTCTGGAAGCTCTGCTGAAACCTGCCTACCAAGGCTGAGCCTGCTGGTATGTGAAAAACTAGTGGCATAGCTTTCAGCATCACAGCAACATGCAGCCACCCAGTATGACAACCAACAGACGGGTGGTATGATTCCTGACCAGGCAACAACCGCAGGCTACAACAGTGAGAGCGCTGAATCTTAACCACTAGACCACCAGGGCTGGCTT
This sequence comes from Equus caballus, assembly GCF_041296265.1. Lineage (NCBI taxonomy): Eukaryota > Metazoa > Chordata > Mammalia > Perissodactyla > Equidae > Equus > Equus caballus. Next base: position 78,456,771 of record NC_091699.1, on the reverse strand, counting down.
CGCCAGGATGAGGAGAGGTTAAATCAGAGGATTCTCAGATCTGGCTTTTGAGCTTGGCTGTAAGAGACAGGGATGTAATTCAGATGAGGTAGAGGAGGCAGTGGAAGCACCTGTGTAGAAGCAGAATGCAGTATGTCCTGTATTCCTTTTGGAAAAACTGTTTCCTATGTTTTCAATCAAGTCTTTAGGTCTTCCTCTTTCTGATTCAGTTCTAGCTAATGAAATCTCACCGGAGGCTTTGGAATATGTTTTTAATTAGCAGTTTAAGTAACAAAAGGAACTCTGGATAGCAAAGATGAATAAATTTTAGGAATAAAATTGGAGAGAGAAAAACACTATAATGTAATTAGGATCTGTGTTTAGTTGTAATTAAATTATACTTGAAAGTTATTTGTACAAGCCATTTTTGAGATACCTGGACTTATAAAGTTTAATATATATCCTGTAAATACAAACTCTAAAGGCCTTTTACAATAATTGATAGGACAAAAAAGAATTCACATTAACTTTAGTATTTGAATTTGGATTTCTAATTCAAATTAATAACAATTTTAAAAGATAAAGACTTGTATGGCTAGAAAAGTCTTGAATTATTTTTTCCTCCCTTGTGCATAAAATAAATGAATCAATGACTATGCCTCGGTTACCCTATCTATAAAATGAGGATCAGAATAGTTCAAATTGTTGTCTAAGAATAAAATGACATACACTTTTAAGTTACTTAGCACAGTGTCTGGCACGAAAAACATGCAATAAATGATAGCCATTATTGGTTTGTTACATCCACACATGGAAACCAAGAACAAAGCAAAGGATCTAGGAAGAAGTGAGAAGATGCTGAGCAGAAAGATCACGGCACCAGGAGACCAGCGATGGCCAGAGCTAATAGCAGAATTTTGCAGAAGCAAAGGAGGTCAACACTATCAACTGTGACTAAGATGACAAGGGAAGGATGTGAGACTATTAAAGCAACTGCACCAGAGCTGTCAGGCTGAAGCCACCCCAGAAAGAGGGGAGAAATGCCAGAATGTGAACAGGCAGCCAGACTCAATCTCAGAAAATAATGAAAAAAGACCAGAAGGAACTATTCGTATGTGAGTACTTGTGCCCCTCCTGCCCACTTTTCTTGTCATCAAGGAATTTTTTGCAGAGTTTTAAAACCCAATTTGAAAGAGCCCTGGATGTGTTTAAAGACAGGTAAAAATTAAGAGCAGCTATTACCCACTTTCTGGAAATTTCCTCTTCCTGCAACTGCCAGAGTTATATCCTGGCCCTAGCCCATAACCCTAAGGAGGCCAAACCTAGCTGTTCCCCTTAGTGACATTTCCAGAGTTCACTGGGTGCCGCTCTCCAGCATGTACTACTTGGCTGGCTGGTACAGGATGAACCCAGACCAGAACCTGGAAAGCAGTCGCCCCCAAGACCAGAAGAAATAATTTCACTTTTGTAAAAGGAGAAACTCTCACCAGCACCTAACTCCAAACATAGCAACCTTGTATTTTTAGTGAGGTGGATGTGGGATAGTTGGTATTTATCTCGTAATGTCTTTCGTTGATACATTTCAGTCAAGACAGCTGAAAATCATTCTGCACCTTGTACCAATTTGAAATTAAATACTATTTATTTTGGACACATGTATTAAAAAGATGCCTCCCTACTTTCAGCAACAGCCTTCTGAGGCATACAGGATAAATTGCTTTGGCATTTCTTTCCAGGTCTGAATGACGCTAAAATTCAAGCCCATCCAACATTAAAAATTCTAAGATGAGAACCTCATGCTGAGGAAGGGAGTGTTAAAATTCAAAGGCATGACATGTACCAGTCTGTTAAAATGGGAGAGAGAGATGAATGAGGTAATATATGGAAAAGTGTTTCCAGTTAGTTTCACTGGATTCAGTTTTCAGGGAGAGAAATCAAATTTCACATGAACATGTTGCAATGCACAGGCAATCACTTTTATTCCTTACTAGTCTTGATAACATTTTAGGTATCTGGTTAAAATAGCTATAGCTTTCTCTCAATATTTATATATTTATGTATACATATATTTTAAGAAACAATTTTCCCATTACCACTTTGGAGACACTTGGAGATTTCTGTGTACAGTATAACCTATTGTTATCAGGATCAGAGAACACCTAGGAATGTTTTTGCAAAAAAGAAAAAAAGCTGATTGGAATGTATCAATGTCAGATTTTTGATAATTTATACGACTGAATCATTTGACTCTGAAAAGATTATGCCACCACGTGAGCTAGCATACAAGATTAGGAAAACTTTTCCAGTTTGTTTTTACATATGATTAGCACTTTTTGGAGGATTAACTGAGGTGCTGGTTCTTCTTGAAAAACTGCCACGTGTTTGTCGATGTATTACTCTCACCGTATCTCTGTCTAGTTCATGTGTGTTACACATTATGGGGGAATAAATCAAAAGATGTTTACAGGAAAAACAGTCTGCTTTGCACAGTGTCTCAATGCTCGCTATCCTGGATACAGCGCAATTAACTATATTTCATGATAGAGAAGAGGATATGTGGAGTAATCTACTTGTTAACGGTGAACTTGCTCAGATGTGGAAACTTTTTTTTGAGTAAATACATTAACATTACTTTGAAAAACTGGGAGTTTGTAAATATACCAATGAAAACTGCTGCAAATTATTGCTAAAATTGCTATAGTAATACAGCATTTTTATGCCTTCATTAAAATACAGAACTCTGTTTTCAGATTCCCTCTTCAGTTGTCATTCATTTGTGTAGGGTGGGGTGTAGTCGGGAAGTGGGGGGACCAGGGGTTTTGTTGTGGATATTTTAAGTTAGACATACCTTTCAGGTGCTTAAGTGGAGACGTCTGCTAGGCAGCTGGATATACGTCTGAAGCCTAGGTTAAAGTCTTTGGGTGATGAGATTATGAGATGTTTTCCTCCTCTACGCCTCTATTTATGAGTATCTCCAAGGAGTATGTTGTACTATTATAATCAGAGAAATGTTTGTAAAGGTTGAAGCCTCTAAGAAGGATGGCATTAAGAGAGCAAACTTCTGATGTTCCCTTGTCTTGCACCAAGAAACGATGACAAACAAGTAAAAATGGTGGACAGGGAGTGTGGTATCAAATTCCAGGAATGGTGACATCGACAAACCCAAGTTCCCAATCACAAAGTACAGCAGCCCTTCAGAAACCTCCCAGATCTGTGCAAGTTGTTTCCTTAAAGACAAACTAAAGAAACTGACACTATTACCATAACCATAAACTGTTTTGTAAAATAATAAGTCAGATGGCCAAGGGTGGACTTTAAGAGGAATTCACGAAGAAATATTGTCATAACTTTACCTAAGAAATGTGATAAATAGGATGCAAAGATGTTTTGGTTTAGAATGTTCTGTTCTGAGAAAATGAGTTAGAGTGTATTTTTCCCTAAGACTGGGCTGACAGGATATTTTGGTTTCTACTATTACTAAACTTTGTCTTCCCTAAGCAAGAAAATATACTTTAGCCTTCTCAAATTAAACCTGTTTCTGTGTTTGTGTTAGGAGGAAAGAGCCAATGAGAGGGAAGCCTCCACTTCACTTGTACATCCAACTCTACAATAAAAGCTTACATGAGTGGGTGTGTCTGTGTGTGTGTGTGTCTGTGTGATGAGAACCACAATTCAGATGGAACAACAGATCAGGACACTCCACCCATTATATGAACAAGGAGCCTTGGTGATGAGGTGGGACTGATAACAGCTGGCATATCCTCCCTATTGATGATGTTCTGAGAACAGACTGAGATTCTTTCTCCACATAGGAGCCTTGGTGGAGACTCAGAGTAGTCACTGACATCAAATCTAGTATCAAGTGTATCCATCCCAGAAAGAACATCCTGTTGGGAATTGGAGGGTAGAGAAAATTGATGCCACTCTCTTTCTGGTCCACTGAATGCAATGCACAGACTTATTTTCCTCTTTTTGAATACCTATATGAGTAGGCAACCTTTTCCTGTAAAGGCCAGAAAGTAAATATTTTAGGTTTAGTAGGCTCTATATGGTCTCTGTTGTAACTACTCACCTCTACTGTTGTAGCATGAAAGCAGTGATAAATAATACGTAAATGAATGTGCATAGCTGTATTCCAACAAAACTTTATGTACAAATCCAGCAGCAGATGGATTTGGCCTGCAGGCCATAGTGGGTCCACCCCAAAACTAAATCAGTAGTCCCATGAGGGTCAGTTAAGGAATTATTAAAATAAACTGTTTCCCTAACTCGTAACACCTTTAGTTAATTAATGGGCCACCCAGACCTGCTCCATGTAGAAAGATACTTATAAATTCTAATGCAATCCTATTATGCAGCCATATGGATCAATATGAGAAAAGAACATGAAAATGTACTCATTTATAACTCCTTAGAAATTAATCTAATAATGCTTAAATGTAAAGTTTGTCTTGTTTTTCTTATCAAGCATACATTTTCTACAATCATTTGGGTGGGGCCTGCTATATATTGTCCCAAGGATACTTTGTAAGACTCACATAAGTTTTTTCTTTTTATCCTTTTAAGATGCAGACTTGAAAAAGAGCAAATGGTCAAGGCATTACAGTATTTTCTTTATGACCATAAGATGGCACCAAACGGTTACTTCTCAATTAACGGGCATTTCAGTATACTTACCATATGGAAGGCCTTGATAGAAAATTGCTTTTAATATAGTTTACTGGATTGGTATTTAAAAAAAAAAAAAAAGCAGAGTTTGTTTTGACTTCAAAAGTTGGAAATACTCAGAACCCAAAAATGGACCTCTAGGCTCATGCAGAACAATTTGACCAATTTCCCCGCACTGTGTGCTGTTAATACTGAGGGACGTGGTTTCCACTCAGAAGGTTACTAAGTGGAAAGATGCAATTATTGCTGAAGAAATAAAGGTGATGGGGCAACCTTGATTTAGATATGAAAGGCAGTTCTGCCAGGCGTAAGAGCAACGGGGCCGCCACAGAAATGTGGGCCTTTGCCAGGATATTTGTCAATTTGGCTAGACTTGAGCAAAAAGGGATAGGAATGGCAAAGTCAGGTGTATACAGTGACCTGTGCATTAAACACTGTCTACCTGGAGCAGCTGTACAAATACAGGCAGTTACTACACTCAGGTGTACACAGGAACACTGGCAGGTTTAGATCAGAAAAGAATTTATAAGGATCAAAACTAACGGCTCAAATATTTTTCATTTTCCTCCTCAAATTTAACCACTTAAATTTATTGTGAATGAAAAGTTTCTATCAAATTTCTGTCTAGCTATCACTGAAGTGACTTGGACTTACATTTTTTAATGCTTTCTAAAAGATAAAATCCCACAATTTCATGCCCAAACTTATGGCTGCATTTATTCTTAATAGTATTTAAAAGAAACCATATAACACACACACACACACCCCCACATATCTTTAGAGCAATCTGAAAAGGCCATCCTGGTTGGCTCTTCACCTGGGCTTTGAAGAACAGGTAAAAATTCTGATTCTCAAAATTGAGGCAGAGAAACAAGGGTTTCAATTTGAAATACTGTCCAAAAAGACTGGTAAGTAGATTGTTGTTGGACCATTGTGTGGAATGTGAAGCTAGAAAGATCCAAGGAAGAATTATGAGTAAAATAGAAAAGGAAAGAGAAGAAATTAACATTTTCTACTTTCCTGCCATAAATTACTTGTTTGAAGTAGCTATTTTCTAATGTTACTGCTATTCACTTATTGGGTTTCAATACACAGCAAATCTCAGTCTAAGCCATGCAGTTCTTTGCTATATATATTCTCTCACCTCTTAAGAGTGTCTTACTGCAAATATCAAAAAGATCTGCTACCAATAATTCAGATTAGTGTTTATCAGGCGGTAATCTTAATAACAGAATCACTTTGACAGCTCTATAACACAGGAGGCTGAAATGTTATCTTTTCTCCCTATATTTTGAATTTATATAACTGTTGCTATTTCTTAATAACTATACTAAAGAAACTACTTTTAAAAAAATACCTATTCTGTCAAAGCTAAGTTTACAGTCATTTATTGCTTTAGTTTTAGCCAAAAAAAAAAAAATTGATGCTTATAACAAGAAATTCTTTTCCTACTACATTACAATTAGTCAGCCATGGCTTTAAATCATTCTGTGCTAGAAACCTCATCTAACATGCCCACTGGGAAGTCTAAAGGACACCACAAACTTCACATTTCAGATTGATGTGTGTCCCACTATAGACTGCTAAGCTTTGGTAATTCTCCCAATAGCTCTACCATCCAAGGCAGAAAGCCAGAAACTAACTGGGTTATCTTCCACGTTTTCCTTTTCTTCTCTCTGGTCATGTCAATGCTCTCTCTTAGAAGACAGAAATTGCGTGCCTTTCTCTGCACATTGACTACCACAGCTCAGTTAGTCCCTCTACCCTTTAAGCTTCTACACCTCTCTAATCAGTCTCCCTGTCTTTACAATCCACCCTCTGTGTTTCCATCAGCATGTTCAACACAAACATTCAAACTCACATCACACTCTTGAAACACTCCAGCATGCTACAAGTCAAATTTGCCTTCACCCCTAGGCTCCTGCCTATCTGTCCAACCCCTCACATTATGTACCTTCTGCCTTAACAGCCCAAAACTCCATGTGGTTTTCATCTGTCCTTCCAGCCCCCACCAACACCTCTGCAGAGGCTGTGCTGTTTGGTTACAATGTCCTGCTGCTTCTCAGCTGGAGATTCCCAACTTAAGGCTTGATTCAGATGCCACTAGTTCTAGGAAATTTCTTTGACAACCTCTTCTCATGAAGTTATTCTCTCCTTTGGCTACTGGAGCATTTGGGGTAGCATTTATTACTATACCAGATACATTTCACATTGGTCTCCAGAGTTAAGACTGAGAACTTCCCAAAGCCAGGATACTACTTCTTATTTCTTTATAAATCTAAACCTACAACAATGTTTGCAGACTGTCATATCTACATTAATATCAAGGACTGGTTAACTATTATCCATTACTAACAACAACCAACCCCGAAAACCAAAACTCAAAATAAGGTTGGCCAACAAGAGTCAAGTCATGCCAAGTGCTAACTGGGCTCAACAAAGCTTAATTATCAGAATGATCGGTTTGTCCAGTGACATACCAGTTAGGATTAATATTTATCCACACTATGTTTTATTATGCAAATCAGCTGACTGGATTGTAGCTTAGTCTAAAAAGGCATTTCAAAGATTTCCAAATGCCAACATCAAGGGAAATTTCCAGTAAAATATGTGCTGGATTCACTTTAATGAACATCTATTTTTAAAATAAATGTGCAATGATCACTACTAACTTTCATGAAACAGCTTGTTAACAGTTAGATCCTCTGCTAACCCTGTTCATGAGCTCTTGAAGGGCAAGGATGCCATCACCTTTCTATTCTGAGCACACTCCAGCTACTAAATAAAGGTTTACTGAATTGACAATCAAGTCATCTTAAGTTTTTGGGTGAGTCATATGTGGAAGTAAAATGCACATGAATTGCCAAGTGACAAAGGCGGAAAGCAAGTTAAACTAAATTAAAGTTCTTAGATATATTTATTGTTTGCCACCAATTCATTTCACTGAGAAACTATTTTGAGTATGGCCAACAGTCACTCTATTTATGTCCTATATAAAAGAGATCAAAAAGTGATTTCAGAAAGACTACCAATGTAAAAGATGTACCTTGCATTGGTATAAAAGGTAAAAAAATGTGTTTTATCTTTGTGAGTGTGGTTACTGCTATTACAAAAAAGCCTGTATCCTGAGGAGGGGGTTGGGGGATATGTTGTCTGGTTTCACTGTGTTTCATCTCTGGGTCATGCAGCAGCCCAATACAAATATCAGAGAACACACTAAGCCTTCTCTGCAGCCAGTTTTAATCATTTGAGAAATGTCTACCTAATTGGTGAATTATTTCAAATTCCTTTCTTTTCTTCCCTGATGTTTAATCACTGTGGAGCCAAATAACTTCATCTGATGGTCTAACAGGGAAAAGTCCAGTAAGTCAGTATTATTAGGGACTCAAGCAAGTCCCAGTGATAGGAAATGGGGCAAAAATTTAAACTTTAGACACTAGTGCATTTAAATTATCCATGCTAATTTGAATAATATACTATGAAAGATAGATATATAAACACACTAATTTGTTGTTGTAATATTAGAAAATTGAAACTCGGATATAGGATATCTGTACTGTACATTTCACTTCTTTTTAAATCACAGATTGGATGTACTATAAATACTGCCTAATTTCTCTATCTTCAAAATCCGTATGATTTTAATGTTAACAGTTCCAACTGGAAGGTCATTAACTTATGAAAAGAAGTCCTTTTTTTTTTGGTTCAAGAACAGAACAAAAGGATAGGCATATTTATTTCATATGAGTCATACTGTGAACTTAAAATGCAAAGCAAAAGACTGACATGCACTTAATATGTATTTCAAGTCTTTGTAACAAAAGAAAAATCATTACAAAATTTAGTTATGAGACAACACGTCACTAAAGATAAAGCCGACTAAACAATAGGCTCCCATGTTCCATCTAATGAGATGGAACAATGTAGATCTAACTAGTGAGCCTTAAAGGATAAAGCAGAATAAACTGAAGACATCTCAGCTCTTTATACTCAACTGTTTCACTAACAAGGACTCAAAGAATAGATATTTTCCCTATCATTAACAACAATATTTCAGTGCTAAAACTGGCAGTTGAATACTGGTGATAAAAACTAGAGAGTGATTTATCCTGACAGTTTAAAAAATGGAGAGAATAATTATAAAATATAAAACTCACTAACTTCAAGAAGAATTAAACATGCAAGAATTTGAGACTCATTTCTGCTTCAGAGAAATATTCAACAGGAAATGGATTTCTAATTTTGAATTTCTGGCCCAAATTTGCTGCACCATCAAAACAAATTACCTACACCTCATCAAGCTATTATTAAAACTGATGGCATTACAAGAACAAATCCATCTATTTCTCTAGGATGTTCAAAGAAACAGAAAGAGGGCAGAGAACAAATGACGCAAGTAGGAGAAGGGAGACAGACTCAGAACTGTGCTGCAATCTAGGCCAAAGAAGCTGCAGATACATGAAGAGCAAGGCCAGCACAGGATCTTCCACGTATACTCTGGTTCTGAAACCATTTGTTTGGGGTTGGGGTTTTTTAATTCTGTAATTATAGCACTCTATTTCCTAAAAAAGATGTTTAAACACATAAGAAGACATTAAAAACACTAAAATTCAGTTATTCAGTTGAGGTACTTGGATTTATATTAAGGGAATGACAAAATGATAATTTGACAAATTATGTATTTATATTTAATTCAAAAAGAAGGCATAACATGTTAATATAACTTGTTATAAATTTCAGCCCAATCAGTCTTAAATATTTTTGACTCTATGACTGTTAATTACAGATATGGCTACCCTAACTAGAATGCCACTTGAGAGCCCTGTACTAATTTTGCTAGACCAAAGACTCAGACCTAAAAAAATAAAAATAAAAAAAAGCAACCATTTACACTTACTAAGAAAAGCAAACATTTACTTCAAATTGCAGTATAGGCTTTTCAATCACAAAAAGAAAGAAAAGAACAGTGATCTGACAGTGGTCATATCCTGTGCAAAAAACTTGAGATACAAAAATGGTAACACAAGGTATCTGAGCTGCTTACATTGCAGGAAAAAGGAAATACAGTAGCTGAAATACGGCACTCCTGGGAATCAACTTCTAAACCAAATAGAATGCCTTTGAAATGATGAAATTTATTTGTGTATTAGTAAGAAAGCCCCACCACCATAAATAGTACAATATTTAAAAATAAAAAAAAATATTTATATCTATCTAAGATAGTGTATTTGTACTGTTAGACCTCTTTAAGTGCAGAAGGTGGTTCAGCTTTTACCTTTTTCTTAAATTAAATAACTGCCCATATGCTTTATAAAGTTTCACTCAATTGCAAAAGCCAATTTAAATCAAGGAATATGTTATCAAAGTTGCATAATTTCATTTGGGACTGCCAGCAGGTTAAAGTCTCAAATCAAGTCTTTAACATTAATGCTCATTTTTAGTCAACGAAAAGTTAAAAAGTTCTCAAATCTTCATTATCCTCGTGAACTTGCCCTTCTAAATGATCCTCAGACTGCAATTCCTAGTTTGCAAATAAAAGAATGCAATATGCATCATACTTCAAGAAAAGACGACGATGTCGAACTAACATGCTTCTGGATCTTTTCCCTGCTCCTTTCAACCTTCTTTATAATTTCAGCCACTATGCACACTGATGAGGTGAGACCCAAAAGAAACAGCAGATCTGCAAGAGAAAATAAGTTGCATTTTACAATTCTTTGCAACTTAGAGTTGCAAAGCTTAATAGCTTACTTTTTTATAGCATTTTACCACTTTTTTACATATGTAAATGGTTTCAAAACCATTCATGAGGCAGACACATTAACCTCAGTTTAAAAGTAAGGAAAGTAAGATACAAAGGTATTAAGTGACTTATTGAATATCACACAGCTCAGAAAGGCAGCAGCCAGAGAACTAGAATCCAAGTCCCATGACTACTTTCCCTGAACTGTAACCTCATAACCGTAACCTTTAACAGCAACACAAGCAAGAGGAGTTTTCCATTTACTACATCAGTGGTAACTAACCTGATTGAAAAATGCCTATCTGAAGATTACTTAGAAATTTGCACCTATTCCATTTGAAAGCCAGAAGAACTTATTGATTAAAGATCATGTCTTTACAAAAGCATCCACAATATCTCATTCTTATTTACTGCTTGAAAAACTGCAGCTGTCTCCTTAAAACGCCATCTCTTTTTAAAGAGGAAGGAATGTGAATATGAAATTAAAATACTGAAATTAAATTAGTTCAACTTCAAGGTAAACTTTAACTTGAAAAATGCAATAAGGCTGAATAACTTATTTTCATAAATATTCAAATTAACTTAAAAATCTAATTAAAAATAGCACTACCATAAAAACACATGAGTCCTCACACTTACATAGGAAGATTAATTTTTAAATGTACCGTACTCATAAAAGAAGAATATGCAAATTAACAAGTAAGAAGAGTGAAATATTTGTTTACCAAAATTTAATTTTAAAGAGCAATTTGGTTTCCAGTGAGCTTAAATCTAGTTTTTTCTTCATACAAGACTGAAAAGTTACAAACTACAATTATTCTGTAACAAGTTTTGATTTGCTCCATTTCAGGATCAACAAATATGACTTTGACAATTGATAACGTATAAAAAAATTATCAAAAGGTTAAAAAATGTAGTTAGAGTGACTCCCCTCAACTTCTCCAAATGAAGAAAGTAGAGCACACCACTATTCCAAATCAAGTCAGTCACTTTTCTTATTTCACTTTTTTGTTTTCTTGGGTGAGGAAGATTGACCCTGAGCTAACATCTGTGCCCATCTTCCTCTATTTTTTGTATGTGGGACGCTGCCACAGCTTGGCTTGATGAGCAGTGTGTAGGTCTGCAACCAGGATCCAAACCCACAAACCCTGAGCCGCCAAAGCAGAATAAGTGAAATTAACCACTATGCCACCAGGCCAGCCCCTTATTTTACTTTTTAAAAGAAAAATTTTGTTAGAACAAAGGTATTAGAAAATAAAATTCATCTAAAATATATAAACTATAAAGTTAACATTTTCTTTACCCAGTATACTTAGGCTCTCAGTCTGAAAAACTTTCTGGAGTGGAGGAAAGTAAATAACTAATAATTGTCCCATGATGGATCCAAGAACTGCGTAGCAAAACATTTTATTACTGCAGAGTCCAATCTCAAACACAGACTTGGTCTGTTGGCAGAGCAGAGAGTTCAATTATTACTCCTTGGTCCTGGAAACAACTTCTTTATTATTACATTTATCTCCAATTTTTAATAAGCTGAACTGAACTTTAGAATGGTGGTACCATGAAATCTCTTAATCTTAAGTATTATTTTGGAATAATTCAGACGGAATAGGGTAAATTTTAAAGCAGCCTCTCATTATCAAGAAAGGGCTTTCTTTAAAAGAGTGATGCTATAAAAAGTAAATAAATAAAATACAAAGAAAGAAAACTTACTTTAGCATTGCAAAGCATTTGAAACTTTATTTATATATGATTATTTTGCTAAATCATTTCTATCCATTAAAGTAGATAATCTATAAAACTTTCTTGAAGAAAGGACCCAGTTATGTGTGTACTGAAAAAGTTAAACTGCCCTTCACAAAACAAAACATGAATACTATAGCTTCTTCAAAAATTAGCCTAAATTAATGACAATTCACTGTACTTGGAAAGTTGTAGCATGGCAAAAGATAACAGATATAGTTAAGGATTCATAAGGTCCTGTAAAATTAAAACGAATAGTCAGGACTCAAATGGAACTAGTTTTCAAAAACAATATGCTCTGAAAAAGTATCATTAGGTTCTAGCCCATTATTTTCCATCAAAGCACTTCCATCAAAAAAAGGCAATCACACCTTAAGATATAACATGGGAAGAAAAGCAAATTTAAAATGTCCTAAGCTTTGACACACTGGCAGAAGTAACAGAAAAAAATTAACACGTATGAAATTGTTCTTGTAGTAACAATACTTTCTTCTAAAATGAGACTAACACCGTCTTAACAGAACCCATGAGCTTCGTCCTATGCTCAGACATTAACCGAACCTATCATATAGCTACAGATAATAAAAGAATGGGAAGAAGAAAGATCAAGCAATGACACCTGGGATTTACTGTGATATTCTGGTCAAAGGTAGGGCTTTTCTCCCCGAATGCCCCATCTTCATCATGATACATGTTTGTAGGCACGCTGTATCTGAGGCTACAAAATCAAGCAAAACTGAAAACCCATAATCCTTGCCTACTTACAATTAGAGAGTGCGCTACCCAATTGAATCAGTCAGCTAAGATCACCTAAGCATACCTGGGATCTGGAACTTAGTGCATTGAACATGTCGAAAAACACAAAGCACGTGAAGGTCATTGTTGTGTCTCGAGGTGTTATCACATTGTCTCGTAGCTGTCAAGAAGAAAAAATGATTTTCAGTGGCTGAATTTAATGGACAAATATGGCATGCTTTTAAAACTGTAATATTTTCTTTCCATTAGGGTGAAAGAGTTTTGGTCCAAGATATAAAACATATAAGCTACCTAAATTTCCTATACGCCATTTAAATAAGTCACCTAATGAATAGCTGTAGTCTACGTAAAGGAAAAAGTCTTCTCACAAAACATGCGTTGGATACTAAAACAACCTTGTTTTTTGATGACAATAAAGTAGTCATATTAAAGACTCACTTTCTAACTTTTCAAATTTTTATATATTAATTTTTATTGTATCTGATACTTCTCTGCAGATTGAAATTATTCTAATAAATGAATCAGGAATTCTATTAACCCAAAACTATTTTTATATGTTTTACTACATTTTTCACAGAGTTCTCCTAACTTTGCAGCCTTCATGTAATATACCAAAATCACTGACTCCTATCACACACAGAGCACATTAATAAAGCAGTTTATCCAGTGAATATACCTCCCGCCAGAAGACAAACAAAGTCCCACAAACAATGATTATTGATGAAACAAGTATTTTAAGTATCAGGTTTTTGGTCAAAATGCTGTCCTTCCAGTTGCGTGGAGGTTTACGAATGACATCTTTATCCACCGGTTCTACTCCAAGGCTTCAAAACAAACAGAAAATTGCATTAGTTTAAAGTTTTAAGGTTTGGATTTGTTAATCTCACAACCTCACTAACTTCAATTATCCAGGAAACTAAATGCTTTCTTATGGAAACAAAATGTTGAATCAGAGAGAAAACCTTGGCTATGCGTACTTGAAAATAACCAAGGATTTTATCACGCTTCCCTCTTTCACTCTTATTTGGCACAGCTTGATAAAACTTTGAGGGTCAAATTTCAAAAAATTATCCAATTTCATTTACATATAAGTTTACTTATTTCAAATATGGCCTGAAATACATGACCTAACAACTGGAATTTGAAGTATTTTTCATGCAAGGAGGTTTCGACTAGAATGATTTGTTGTAATGGCCACTGACATGCATCGCTCAACTACTCTGCGCTGGGAAGCAATTCTATGGTCCCATTACTAAAAAGAAAATACTTGGATGTTTAGATCCCTCAATACTTTCCCAAAGTTTCTAAAACTGACAACAGAACCTAGGTAATAACACTAAACTCAGAGATTTCTCCATTACATCCCATTCTTAGAAACAAAAAGCTGGGGACAGCCCAGGGGCGCAGCAGATAAGTTCGAATGTTCTGCTTCAGCGGCCTGGGGTTCGCTGGTTTGGATCCTGGGTGTGGACATGGCACCACTTGGCAAAATCCATGCTGTGATAACTGTCCCACGTATAAAGTAGAGGAAGATGGGCATGGAGGTTAGCTCAGGGCCAGTCTTCCTCAGCAAAAAGAGGAGGATTGGCAATAGTTAGCTCAGGGCTAATCTTCCTCAAAAACAAACAAAAAAAAGGAAACAGAAAGCTTACTTCCTGAGGACAGGGACTACACCTGTTTCCTGATCTGTTCTCAACTTAAGGTTGGGCATCTAACACAGTATAAAGGCGGAGATCCATAACACACAAATGCCACTCAAAAAGAATAAATGATATGCACACATCACACAATTTATAGCATACATGTTGCTGCAAAGATTTCCAATGCTGTCCATGAATGAAGTCTTAAAATTTGATTATCAGAATATCACACCTTCCTTGTCTTTCTAATGTATGCATGAAGAAAATCCTTTACCTCTGAGCTGGAGGTCCATCCATAATAATATTGATCCACAATATCTGCATGGCGTTGAGAGGATTAGGAAAGTTCATTAAGGTAGCCAGTGAGATTAAAGTTAATGCGGCTATACTCCTGTTGAAAAAAAGAGTCATTAAAAAAAAAAATCTGTCAGCCTAGTATAATTCTTACTAATTTTACAACTCACCTTTTTAGCATTACAAGTAACCTATGCTTCATTCATGTGAACATTTTGAAGCTAAGAGTTAATCCTTACAATCCACAGCATTTTAACAAAGGATTTTCAAGATGTTTACATAACAACAACAAATAAAGGAAGATTTTTTAAATTGGGTTCAGAATAGTTGTTGTTATAAACAGTTAATGGTTTCAATGACATTTTGGTAACTTTTTTGACTACAGAAAAGCCCTTCCACTTTTGGAAAAAGATACCAAGACGAAACACTAAGATTTGACACCCCTTCCTTAGTTATTTCAGGAGCTATTAAATAAGTCACAAAGGTTTACATATTTTAATGATGATATAGATATCTAATTATCACATTTAGAACATTTATCATACTATTTTAAATTTTAAGACAGAATTAGTTATTTTGGAAAACTTACATATGAACAAAAGTCAGAAATAGAGCCCAAAAGCTTCTAGGCATTCTGCTTGAATTCTAATTTTCACATAATTTATCTGTAAGACCCATGGTGACAAACTTCTAAGAAACTTACGTGCTGAGTTGGAATCTAACAAAATTTTTAATGTTATTATAAATCCCTTTACCCTCTTCAATTGCAGACCTGGAATTTAAAAACAAAATCAAGTGAGAAAACATTATGATACAAAAATAAAAATATATCCATACTAACACACTGTGGAGCTAATTTTGAAAACAAATTTCCAACTGATATACATATCACTAAGAGAATCTATTATTTTCTTCAAATAACTAAGATTAGAAAAAATATAAAACATTCCAGCAAGGAATTAAAGTCAAGTCTGCTAACCTCTACCTGAACTAATTTCATTACACAACATTAAAATTCTTATTCTTAAAAAGCTATTTCAGGCCCGGCTCCATGACCGAGTAGTTAAAGTTCCATGCACTCTGCTTCCGCAGCCTGGGTGTGCAGGTTCAGATCCCAGGTGCGGACCTACTCCATTCATCAGCCATGCTGTGCAGGCATCCCACATACAAAATAGAAGAAGACTGGCAACCGATGTTAGCTCAGGGCCAATCTTCCTCACACACACAAAAAAAGGATGTTTTTACATTTTTACATTAAATAACATATTGTCTTTCTACACAACAGACAATACTACACATTTATAGTGCTAAAATAATGTTCTTCTTTACCCCTCCAAGTTTATTTTTCTTAAAGACACACTGTGAAACTGACACCACCAGGTATTACATAAGAATCTTTAATTAATTACAAACTGTAGCTGAAATAGAGAAAGCAATTCAAACTTAATAAACTTTCATTGATAACATAAACAATTACTGACATAAAGAAATAGGTACAGATGGGAACTTGATTATCTGATTGTAAGGCCATGCACATGCATATTTCTGACAGCCTAAATTTAACTAGAATAAAGGCCCCATGAAGGTCACCTGCAGTACTACAGTACTGGCCAGAAAAATGTGACACTTGGTTGGCACTTGGTAAATATTTCTTAAATGAAGGGCCCTGCCATTTATTAAAGTCCTTTCCATTTCATACAAATAATTTTCTCCGAAACTACACACTAGGCCATGCAACAAGACTAATTAATCCAGAAAAATAGTTTAGTTCATCCAATGTTTAAACATTGCTTTTTCCAGTTGAATTTTCTGGGATGGGGTGCAGGAGAGGATGGGACAAGGCTCTCTGATGAGCATTCACTGAAACAAAACTTACATTATGGTTTGGAAATCATCATCCACCAGGATCATGTCTGCTGCCTCTTTGCAGACATCTGTGCCAGTCTGACCCATTGCGACTCCAATGTCTGCAGCCTTCAGAGCAACTGCATCATTTACGCCATCTCCTGTCATGGCTACAACCGAGCCATTCTTCTGTAGAGACTGGTGTCAGGGAGGGAGAAGAGGAGGAGGGAGGAATTCTGATAAAAATGCTGCTTCCACACAGATAAAGAGATAAACAAATCCTCTGGGGTTTTCTTCACAAAATTAAGATGGGAAATAGGGCCGGCCTGGTGGTGCAGTGCTTAAGTGCGCACATTCCGCTTCTCGGCGGCCCAGGGTTTGCCAGTTCGGATCCCGGGTGCGGACACGGCACCGCTAGGCAAAAGCCATGCTGTGGTAGGCATCCCAAGTATAAAGTAGAGGAAGATGGGCATGGATGTTAGCTCAGGGCCAGTCTTCCTCAGCAAAAAGAGGAGGATTGGCAGTAGTTACCTCACGGCTGATATTCCTCAAAAAGAAAAAAGGTGGGAAATAATATAGACTACTAATTTTTCAATAAACTTCCATATATGGAGGTCTTACAGCTTAGAAAAAGATGCTACTAATAGTCACAGGTGAGAACTATATGTCTAAAGTCTGATCTAGAGTCAATTATACAGTGGTTCTCAGGGGCAATTTTACTACGTAGGGGACATCTGGCAATGTGTGAAGACATTTTTGATTGTCCTGACTTCGGGGATGCTACTGGCATCTGGACGGTAGGGGTGAAGGATGCTGCTAAACATCCTACAATACACAGGACAGCCCCTCACAATGAAGAATTATTCAGTCAAAAATGTCAAGAGTGCCCAAGACTGAGAAACTCTGAACTAATACAGTGGAGTACTATTGTGATTAATAAATTAAGTCCACTAAATAATGAATACTATGTCACCTGCTTTATATATATTTGACTAATTAGTATAAATAACATAGCCTTTTATTTTTATTTATTTATTTATTTATTTTTTTTAAGATTTTATTTTTTCCTTTTTCTCCCCAAAGTCCCCCGGGACATAGTTGTGTATTCTTCGTTGTGGGTTCTTCTAGTTGTGGCATGTGGGACGCTGCCTCAGCGTGGTCTGATGAGCAGTGCCATGTCCGCGCCCAGGACTCGAACTGACGAAACACTGGGCCGCCTGCAGCGGAGCGCGTGAACTTAACCACTCGGCCAGGGGGCCAGCCCCTAACATAGCCTTTTAAATATGGTTCATACTCAAAACATTTTTCATTTCTTGCTCTATATATTCAGTTTCTAAGTAATTACTGCTATTCACGCTGAGATGATTTGGCTATGGACTCCTGTCAGAACATACTTTTACACTGGTCAATTGTTTAAAGAAGGACGTATTTGCAGATACTTCATTAAAATTTTCTTCTCCCCCTTCCCTTGCTAACTAAATTCTCTATTAGTGCTTCCATTTCAGGCTTTAAGAAAAAGAAAAATCACCTATTTTGCTTCACAATATTTCTGACATTAATGCTTTATCAATACAATCAATAGTAACGCAAACATAACGAAAGACAAGAAGTAGCATTTTGAATACAGAGATAAAATGATCTGATTCTTAGAGACTCACCTTAATAATTTTCATCTTGTGTCTTGGACTAGCTCTGTAAAATACCGCAACCTGTTAAAATACAGGATACACTAAAAATCTTCAATGTTAAGAAATATCAGAATAACCCATGCACTTACAACTAACAATTTTTTTAAAATTATCTATTTAAACTTACTTAATCTGCCACAGAGATCAAGCTTAAGCAACATGCCATATTTGTTAAGATATCCACATTGATACCGGCTCAACACAAGGTTGACATAAGGGAAGCCATATTGTAGAAAAGAAACCATATTGTAAGTTTGAATGACGTCTGACTAACTAACCCAGCTGGATACACACCCTCCAGAAGATCCACCCTCTCTGTAGATTTTACAATCCCGGCTAGTGCACATACCTCCCAGCTGTGGTAAGATGGTAACTTTGGTAGAGTTCCTTAGGAATGTGATGACCGCTGGACAGAGGGTCTAGCTGGTGTGGCTACTCCCAGTCTATAACACCAGAGGGTCAACATTCCTAACCCCGTCCCCTATAACCCACTGGTCTATATAACTGCTCCAAGATTCTGTGTCCCCTTAAGATGGTTCTTTCAGACATTAGTCGGCCATCTTCCCCTTTGCTAGCAAGCCGTAATACAACGCCCTTCCTCTGCCACTATCTTCCCTCTTAATGACTGGTTTGTCTCGCAACGAGTAGATCCTGTCCTTTGTGCAATAACAATATGACACAGTCATTTCAAACTTTACCAAAGGTACCACAGGAAATACATAATCTAAACAAGTTATTCAATTTATCCTGTTATGTTTAAGCTCTGAAGAGAAAATGGCCTTATTCTTGAAATGTTTCAGAGACAGACAAAGGAAAAGCTCATTTGCATCTGTTTCCTCATGACACTGGCATACAACTCAAACAGTTTTCCCCTTTGTCCTGTCTTCAGGAGAGAGAAAGAACAGCTGCTCCCCCGTGTCCGTAGAGCCCCCCCTACCTTTTTTTTTTTAACATCATCAAGTGTCTGCTCATTCTCTTTTATTCAGGTTAATTCATTAAGTTCTCTTCCACTATATTTCCAACCGCTTATATGATCTTCTCTCCAAACTACATATTTAATCCCTTTTTCTGATCTTATCTTCAGGTCTCCTGAAATCCTTTCACTGTGCCCAAAAGTCAGTCATCAACAAAATCCCCTGTATCCTCCACTCTTTTCCACATTGCTCAAACCTAATTTTTCCACAAAACATGGGCCACACCTACAGTCCACTCAAATAGTACCACCAAGTGGAGCCAGTCCTTTTGGCCTAGTGGTTAAGTTCGGCATGCTCCACTTCAGCAGCCCAGGTTCGGTTCCCAGGCAGGGACCTACACTACTCTTTGGGAGCCATGCTGTGGCAGCAACCCACATACAAAAGACAGTAAGACTGGCACAGATGTTAGCTCAGGGTGAATCTTCCTCAAGCAAAAAAAAAAAATAAAAAAAATAGTACTACCAGGAGAGCCTAGATGGAGGTAGGTGGCCTCCATTCTTCCTTCTTTATTCATAAAACCTCAGTTTTGAATGTCACATGAGACTATACTTCCAACTAAATTCAGGTATGCACTGCTCCAGAGGTCACTCCCCCATGTTTCACAAAGATTTTAACTTCTGCCTCACTGTCACTCTCTCCATCACCACTTCCAAGTCATGGTGATTTTACCATCCAATAATATACCCTTCTCTTTCCTACTCTCCTAGAGGATTAGTTCATACTAGTTGTCTCTCCTCATACTTCCAATTTATCCCCTTCTCCAACCTCAATCTCAGCTGACAACCTTGTTTCCTACTTCAAAGAAGACAGAATCAAGAGAATTTCAATTCCCACCATCCAGTATCTGTATCCAGGCATCATCCTTTCCTTCTTTCCTTTTACTACAATGAACTGAATATACAACTAGTAAAAGTCAAATATTTGAAATTCTCCCCCTCTTACATCAAATTTTTTTCCTGGCTGCTGTGTCTTTACCGTCAGTATACAAATATGTTGCTATTTCTTTGACTTAAATAAAAACAAAAATTTCCCCTTTCACCTGCCACCCTACTTTTCCCCTTCTCTTTATAGCAACACTCCTCTAGGGAACTGCCTATACTTGCTGTCTCCCATTTCTCCCTTCCCATTCTCTCTGAATCCATCCCAATCAGGTTGTTCCCGCCATCACTGCACTGAAACCCCTATTCAGGAGCACCAAAGACCTCCCCACACTGCTAACACCAATGGTCATTTCTTATCCAACTTAACCTCTCAGCAGCACCCAAACATAGCTGATAATTCCCTCCTCCTGAAACACCTTCTTCTCTTGGTTTCCATGATCACCCTAAACGCTCCTGGTCTTGCTCCTGCCTCTCTGGCTGCACCTCTTGTACAGGTTCCTCCAGGCCTCCCTGAAGTCTGAATGATGAAGTATTCCAAGACTCAGTCATCAGACGCTTCTCCATAAGAGGACTAAGAACCCCTATCTCTCCCTAAGTGATCTCGTCCAGACTTACAGATTTGGATTTTATTTATACACATTTTTATCTCCAGCCTAGAACCATCTTTTCTAAAATCTGGATGGATGAAACTAACCCACCTACCTACTCCACATTTCCCCTTGAATGTCTTGACTCAGACTTAAACATATCCTAAACTGAACCTCTATAATTTCCAAAGAAATGTGCTCCTTCATATCCTCTGCTAATGATAAGTAGATCCTTACAGTAGCTCAGGCTCTAAATTTTGGGAGCCACTCTTGATTCCTGCTTTTTTTCTCACATGCCACAAGCAGCAGGATTTGACAGCAAATCCTGTTGGCTCCATCCTCAAATATTTCCAGAACTCAAGCCCCTTACTCTGAACCCACTGCCAACACCCTGAGCCAATATCTCTGAAGTGATTTTCTTATTTCTGCCCTTGCCTCCTACAGTCTATTCTCAACACAGTGGCCAGAATGAAACTGTTTAAACAGAAGTCAGATCAGATCTGTCCTCTGCTCAAACTCTCCAGTGATTTTCCATTTTCCTCAGAATGAGTGCCAAAGTCTTTTATTCTCTACTAAATCCCCCATGAAGTGCATGTCCCCCCTCCCCCATTAATCTTTTCCCACCTGAGCTACACTGGCCTCCTCACTGTTCCTGAAACACATGCCAGGCATATTCGCCTCAAGGCCTTTGCCCCTGTGTTCCCTTGGTCTGGGGTGCTCTTCCCTCAGATCACATACGGCTGCCCCTTCTGTCAATACTATCTTCTCAGTGAGGCCTTTCCTAGTCACGTTATCTAATTTCAATCTCCCTCTTCAATCTTTCAAATCTCTTTTCCCTGCTTTTTCCGGTGCTCTTTAGCACTTATCTTACATAATATATATTTATTTATCTTAGACTATAAGCTCCATGAAGGCAGAGAATTTTGCCCTGTACCTCCAGTGCTCTATAAATACACACAAAATAAATGAATAAATGATTGAATAAATCTAAGTACCATCATAAACACTGTTCTCAGTTCTCTCCTAGTTTTACTAAAGATCTAAAACAAAAGAGAATTACTTTCTTAGGCAAAAGACTCAGTTTAACTGTAATATCACATTATTGATTATCCTTAGGTTTTCTAGATACCATGAATCACACAAGTCACATTGGGAGAATATTTTTCCTTTAAAAAATGTCCAAAAATCCATTTGGAAACACTTTAGTGTGTTTAAAAAGGACTAAACTATATATGTACTTAAAGTATACTGGTTACCCTCTAAGTGGAAATTCTACGTTACTACAGAAATTAATCATGTAGCACACAGCACTGAAGTACAAGAGTGTTTAGCAAAGGCTGCAGATTTTATAGAATATTTAAATAAAAGGCTAATTACAAATACTCAGGTTAAATAGAGTGAAATTTTGCCTTTGTTCTACTGCAAATCATTTGAACCACTCTGAACCACTGCGAATCACTCCTTTATAGTCACTATGGGTTATCACTAACAATGGCAGTGAGGATGACAAGCCAACTGCTGAAGTGAAAGCATAGTTCTTTTACAACTTACTTGGTATGCATCCAGTATACCTATTACTTGATAGGAGATTTTAGCATTTCACAGCTGTGATGGCAACTCAAACATAAGAGCAGCTGCTTTGAGACTAAGCAGATCTCAATGCAAAGCTGCAGACTCACTTGGTGTTTTGCATCTGATACATAAGACTGTACAAAGTAAACTCTGTTCTTAAAGCACCAGGATGAGCGGGTCAGTCTTTTTAGTTGTGTAAAAATATTGAAATTAAGTGACACAGAATCATGGCCTGGAGAAATTAGATATTAAAAAACAAACAGAAATGACTAAAAATTGGACTGTATCATTATATTACAGAGGTAGGAGAGAACTTGGAGGTAACTAAATTTCCTCTATTATTAATCTTTTCACCTTTCTGTTTCTCTACCTAGAAAAAGGGAATATACTGACTAAAGATAAGCACATAATAAAATCACCGTACTTTAAGAGGAGGAGAGGAGAAGACACAAGGAGGACGACAGGATGGTAAAAGGACAATGGGAAAGAAGTAGAACTTGGTCAAGGAAAGAGTTTAGGGAAATATGGGAGGGAAAGGTAAAAATCACTGAAAGAAGGGGGAAAGACTATTTTCAGAAGGAACCTGCAAGAGTATTTTTCTCTTTTCGTGGGACTTCCTTTCAGTGTCATATTTGAGGTCAGCATTCACAGTTCCTTTGATCAACATTAACAGACAAGGTGTCCTAAGGAAAGGAAGTCATGAAAAGAAGAAAGCAGGAAAATAGTAAAGGAGAGGTTAATGAAAAGAAGTGTTCCTGGCATTAAAATAACCTGCCAAAAGTCCCCAAATCTTCCAAGACAGATAAAAAGATACCTGATGCATTGAAGAAAAAAACGGGTGACTGAAATAAGTATTTACAACCTACCAAAAATTAAACAGCACACAAATTGGGATTATATGACAGGGACTTGGTTAATAGGTTCGGTAGAAATATAAATGGGGTATTGCTATAAAAAAACAAAGAGGGGTCGGCCCCGTGGCCAAGTGGTTAAGTTCCCACGCTCTGCTTCAGCGGCCGAGGATTTCGCTAGTTTGAATCCTGGGCATGGACATGGCACCGCTCATCAAGCCATGCTGAGGAGATGTCCCACATGCCATAACTAGAAGGACCCAAACTAAAAATACACAACTAGGTACCGGGGGGCTTTGGGGAGAAAAGGGAAAAACAAAATCTTAAAAAAAAAAACAACAAAGAACAAAAGCGGATACCCACTTTTATCAATGGGAAAGATAGGACACACTGGAAGAAACCATAAAAAACACTGAGCAGCCGGTCCAGTGGCACAGTGGTTAAGTTCACATGTTCCGCTTTGGCAGCCTGGAGTTCGCCAGTTTGGATCCTGGGTGCAGACATGGCACTGCTTGTCAAGCCATGCTGTGGTAGGCGTCCCACATATAAAGTAGAGGAAGATGGGCACGGATGTTAGCTCAGGACCAGTTTTCCTCAGCAAAAAGAGGGGGATTGGCGGCAGATGTTAGCTGAGGGCTAATCTTGCTCAAAAACAAAACAAAACAAAACATTGAGAACTCCCAGATGGACTTCACAACAATTAAGTAAAATTCAGTTTCTATACTACTTTTTAATTGACTCTAGATCAAAAGGACAGAGCAATGTTAAGAGATCTGGAATGTGTGATTAAATTATGGAAAGACAAAGCTGGAAAACATTTTTATGAGGAACGGAATTAATACGATTTTAGTACAAATGGGAAAACCTCAGACAGCTGGCAATTCAGAAGAAAAGTTTTTGTTTTTAACACTAATAAAAGAAAAGCCATTCAAAGTGATCTGAAGTAAAAGCATAAGACCAAGTATGCATGTTGCCTATAAAAGAGTTACATGAACACAAGGTGAAGTGGGGAAAAAGACAAAGTTCTGGTGGATAGTGGGGGACACAGGGAGGTGGGGAGTCCAGCTAAGCTTGAAAGACTAAAAAATTCATTAATAATATTTGGGGGAAAAGACTTAGGTATTCAAAAGACATGAAATACTTGGAAGGAAGCCCTGGTATATATGAAATTCCTCTTTAGAGTAGGATGACTTTAAGCAATTCGATGAGCTTCTCAAAGGCTTAGGTTTTATATTGTTTTAGTCTCTTTGGAACAGCATCAGGGTATCTGCCATACTTAATGCATAAAAACTCTTCTATGGAAAAGACCAATGATGTCATGTGTCCAGGCTGATGATGTAATTTGTAATTTGCTTCTTCCTTCTCCAACTATCTTTAAGTTGGTTTTAAGGGTTCATTAGCATTCTTAAGAGCCAGAGAGTGAACTGAAGAAAGCAAATAAAATGAAATTTCAAATCCGTCACTTTCACTACTCGTTAACATCTCTGGGAAAAGGCTGAATGAATGTCTAACGGGAAAATGTTTAATTAACTGCAGATTTCACATATATTTACTAAGGTATACCCTATCCCAATACCCCCGGGGAACCTAATACAGGATTTATTCTTTCAGAAATAAATGTCAGGAAGAAACTATCAGGATAGGACACACAAAAAGTTCACCCAAATACGGAAACACCTTCCCCACTAAATTTAAAACAAAGCAAACACCCACACTGCTGCCAGATGCTCTGAAAATAGCAGTCATGAGTGATCAGAACTTGAGAAGGAGAAAACGTGGACAAGCAAAATAGTGCATTTCTACTAGTAACTACATCTAAAATCTAACTGCAAATGAGGCTACAGGTCTAGGCACCTAATGCTACCATATGAGGTCCAGTTTGTAGAAACAGAAACGAAAACATTTTCAGAGGACAATTCATCAACACATTAAGAGCTTTACAAATGTGTTGATCATTGGTCCAATCACTTCACATGGAGGAATTTAATCTCTAGAAATCACCAGCGATAAGCACAAACTCTTATGTACAGTAATGTTCAATGAATCAGTCAGCGACAGATGATGAATTCTGGAGTCACACAGACCTGAGTTCCAGTCCCAGTGCCAATGCTACCACTCACAGCCCTGAGACTTCAGTTAAGTCTCCCAAGTTCTCTGGGCCTCAATTTCCCCATTTGTAAAAATGAGGTTACCTTTCTTTTATCAAGTATAAATAGATAATGTATGTATTACATGCATTGCCTGGCACATGATAAATGGCTGCTACTGTTATTATCCTTAAAATATTATTTACAGGAGAAAAGGGAAATAAAAGCTCAAATTTCAACAAGAAAATAGTTATATAACCATAAATTTGCGGTGTGTTTATACATACACAGTATACCAAAGCAAAATATTGTGCACCTATTAAAAAACATATTTCACAATAATAAGTAATGACTTCAGGAATGCTGAAGTTATATAAAACGAATGTTCAGCTTTATAACACTATAAATTCCCAACTGGTTTTGTTAAACACATTTAAAAAAGACATGGGTTAACTTATTTTATTATTTTGGATGCTCTGTAGATATATAACCTCTGAATATCTGGATTGTATTATAGGCAGCTTGCATTGTAGCTCTTACTTTTCTCAGTTTTCCAATTTTTCTACAATGAGCATACACTACTAATGAATAAATTTTCTAGTCAGAAAAAAGTATTATAAAAAGACAAGCTTGGGACTGGCCCTGTTGTGTAGTGGTTAAGTCCAGCACACTCTAATTTAGCAGCCGGAGTTTGCAGGTTCTGATCCCTGGTGTAGATATAAACCACTTGTCAAGCCATGCTATGGTGGCAACCCACATACAAAACAGAGGGAGACTGACATAGATGTAAGCTCAGGGCTAATCTTCCTCAAGCAAAAAAAAGAGGAAGACTGGCAACAGATGTTAGCTCAGAGCAAATCTTCCTCACCAACAAAAAACAACAACAAGAAAAGATAAGCTTTAAATTAAGATGTGGAAATAACTTAAGAAAATTCAGTGTTCTAAATATAGAACTTGCACTTGTGAGCATTAAATAAGTAAAACAGGTAGCACATTTTATTATGGTCAACAGATTGCTAGAAAATGGCTAACAAATGCCAAATGATAAGCATTTATTTTAAAGGATGTACAAATATACGTGCAAAAGCAGGTGATCTAACACTGAGAACAAAAAAATCTGAACTGTTAACAACTTGTATGCAAGAATGCTGCCTACCTCATAGGGGCTCTTTCTACGGGACTTGTGTACTCACAAATCAGGCTTTGTTAAGCCCCCAAAAAGCATTCCAAGATATAATAAGTTAATCTCACACCAGGGAACTTGGCTCTAAAGAAGCTACTTTGTGGGACAGGAATACTGTTTTGTTCCTATAAATAATTTATTAGAAATGCATTACAATCAAAGGTAAAAAGGCATTTCAATGAAAAAAGGAGTTTTTAAAAAAATTTATTTAAACTAAAAAACAAAAAAGGACAGTCTTTTCAACAAATGGTGCTGGAACAACTGAACATCCACATGCAACAAAAAAGAACCTTAACCCATTTCTCACAATATATACAAAAATTAATCCAAAATGGATCACAGACCCTAGTGTAAAACCTAAAAAAAAAGACTTCTAGAAGAAAATATAGGGGAAAAAAATCTTTGTGACCCTGGATTAGGCAAAGAGTTAGATAAGACATCAAAAGCATGATTCATAAAGGGAAAAAATGATAAAGTGGACTTCATCAAAATTTAAAACTTCTGCTCTTTGAAATACAGTGCTAATAGAATAAAAAGGGGCCCGGCCCCGTGGCTGAGTTGATAAGTTCTCGAGCTCTGCTGTAGGCAGCCCAGGGTTTCGTTGGTTCGAATCCTGGGCACAGACATGGCACCGCTCATTGAGCCACACTGAGGCGGCATCCCACATACCACAACTAGAAGGATCCACAACTAAGAATATACAACTATGTACCTGGGGGCTTTGGGGAGAAAAAGGAAAAAAATTTTTTAAAATCTTAAAAAAAAAAAAAGAATAAAAAGATAAGCCACAGATTGGGAAAAAATATTTTCAAATCTAATAATCTGATAAAGGACTTGTACCATAATATATAAAGGACTCTCAAAATTCAATAAGAAAATAAATTCAATTTTTAAAAAGTAGGCAGGGCAGACACTTCACCAAGCAAGATATATGAATGGCAAATAAGCACACAAAAAGATACTCACACATTATTAGTTATGGGGGGAAATGCAAATTAAAGCCATAATAAGATACCACCAAATACCAATTAGACTGGGAGATGGGGAAACTGACAATTCCACGTGCTGGTGAGGATGCAGAGTAATTAGAACTTTCAAACATTGCTAGTGGGAATCTAAAATAATAAAGCCTCCTTTTAAAACAACTTCGCAGTTTCTTACAAAGTTAAACATACATTAAGCATATAATCCAGCAATCACTCTTTGGTATACTCAAGAGAAATAAAAATTTATTTTCATACAAAAATCTATACACAAATGTTTAGAGTAGCTTTATTCACAATTGGCAAAAACTAGAAATAATCCACATGTTTTTAAACTGGTGAATAGGTAACATACACCCATACAGTGGAATACTACTCAGCAATAAAAAAAAAAAACTACTAATACACACAAACAACATGGATAAATCTCAAATGCACTATGCTAAATGAAAGAAGCAGATTCAAAGGCCTCATACCACATGATTCCATTTTTACAGCATTCTAGAAAAGTCAAAACTACAGGGACAGGGAAAAAAAAATCAGTAGTTTGCCAAGCATTAGAAGTAGAGGGTGGAGTTGACCATAAAAGGCACAAGAGAATTTTGGGGTATAGGGGGAACTGTTCTATAGTCTGACTGTAGTGATGGTTATGAGACCACATGTATTTGTCAAAACTTGGAACTGTACATTAAAGAGGGTGAATTTTACTGTATGTAAATGATAATTTAATTTTTTAAAAAGGCGTTACATACTGATGCTACAATTAAAATACAACAAAAGGGTAAGAAGTATAAAGCAATGGTTTCCCTCCACTCTGTACTTTATAAATACAAAAGATCACTGTTAATTTCCATAGTAGCTTGCCCAGAGGAAACTTAGTTCTTGCACTGATATTCATAATGATCACATCATAAATAATCTCAATGATAGGTCTGATTTCAACGATAAGATTCATGATTTGGACCAACAAATTTGAATAACAGTTTCATTAAAATAGCAGGAGAAATGGCAACACTTAGAAAAAGCCCTTTCAGTCTCAAAGGCTTTAGTTTAGGCCTACCTTCGGCACTATTTGTGAAAGCTGCTGGACCTCCATTGCGTCTATTTCTTCCCCTGAGACTGACTGGGAAGTTTTGGAATACAATCCCAGACGACTAGCTAAAGTGAAATGGGAGAGAAAATATAATTAACCAATGGGGTTTGCTTGACAGGCTAGTCAACATAATGCTCACCTAATATGACATGTTATCCACTCCCTTTTTATGTATAAAATATCTTTATATCAAGAGATCGCATGACAAACTACTGGTAAGACAAAACTATCTGGGTTGGTAAGTAGTCTGGAGTTTTCTGTTTGACTGTTTTATATATTTTTAATTTAAGAATACAGTTTTCACAATTTAGCCCACCATACCTAAGAACTGAAACAAGGCCAATCAGGTTCCACTCAGCAGCTCAATTTTAATGAAGACAGAGTACATTTTAAGTAAAATATCCAAAGCCAGACAAAATGGTGGTGGATCTGTGGTAATCACGTGGTTGTATATAAATGAAAATAAATGTTGATAAGCTTTTCTAGGTATAATCTTCCCAACAATGTTCTGTTTCTAGTGTCATACTCTTCTTAGGTAACGTAAAGTGTGAAACTCCTGTCCCAGTCTCTCTCCACGTTAATAAAATCAGAATTAATGGACTTTTGCAAACTGTTTAAATTTATCAGTATGAATTATAGTTTATAGGCTCTGGGAGATTAACTTTCATACGCATTTTTTTTACTTATACTTAAGGCAATCTGAAATGGCAGTCAAACAACATAAGCATATATATGATGAGACAACAGAAATATAGAAACAAGCTATTTTCGTTCAAATTAGGTACAAGTTTGCTTTAAAAAGTATACGCAAGTTGAAAGGGAAAACTAAATGTCATTTTTTCTTTCACATTCATGATCTAATGCTTTTATCTGTCAGCATGGTGGATTATGAGGTTAAAATAAACAACTATCCTTTTGTGTATAAAATACATATGTGATTTCATAATGATTTAGTTACACATTTTCAATTACTAGTATTACTTTTTAAACTAAATTTTGCCCACAATTTTATATAGAGTTTGAGCAAACAAAAGAGTTAATTTTAATTGTATAATCTCAGTATTATGTAAACACACTTCATATCTAATGGTTCACAAAACTATGCACTGCAGTAATTTAAGAAAAACTATCAAAAACAAAAGGAAGCAGCCTAGTTATACCGATTGCAATTGCAGTCTCCTGTGAGTCTCCAGTAATCATTTTTATCGATACTCCTGAGGCAATAAGTGTTGTAACAGCTTCTTTCACACCAGTTCTAGGAGGATCAATGATTCCCACCAGGCCAAGAAATGTCAGCTGTCCCAGTTCAGGACCAGAAGCCAAAGCAAGAACTTAGGAAATAATAAAATCCAAAAAGGTAAATGTGAGTCACAAAAACATTAGAATTTACTTGACAAAAGCTGGAGACAATAACACCTCTCAAATAAATCATTTAAGATTATAATGTCATTGTAGTTATATAATCTTTAAAAACCAAAATTATTACATGCTAAGGCGTTAGAGTTTAATGGTTCTAGATATGAGGATGCTTTAAGCTATTAAAAATTAAAAGCAATAAGAATAAAGAACTGTTAAGCAGAGAAGGACAAGTGAGGAGTGAAAAGAATATTTTCACTTAGTAACTACATACAGCTCCTTTCAACACGACCTACTGGCTCTTTAGAAAATACAATCAATTATCTGGAGAAACTATAGGTTTGCTGAGATTTAAAGTCCTTTTAAATAGACACCTTTCAAGGTGGCTTCTACTAATGTATCTTCATCTTTCTATTTTATAGGTCTCCAGAACAATTCCATAGCTCGAAAAGAAGGCTACATTAACTATACACAACACGTAACAATTTTGTACATGACAAACCCTGGGAAATAAAGTTAATCTGTAAAGTGATTGTAAAACCACTAATACCAACGATAGTTTGGATTCTTTTACTCTCTACATAACATTAACAGGTATCTTATTTGTAAAATTGGTTTTCTAAGAGTATATAAACAACATCACCATATCATTATTTATAGTTTCCTGTCATCCCTGGGCACTTAAGATACAGCACAAAGTACTATTCCTTTCCAAATATCATTTATATGATAAATGAGTCTCAGAATTCTGGAACGTCTGGTAGCTGTCTTATGAGCCAAACGGATATCCACCTGGGATAGTATTACACTGAACGACTCTCTGAAGAGAAAACACAAAAAAAGTACACAAACTAAACATATGTATCTCATGGAGAAACTAAAAAGTCTCAGAGAGATCATGGGAAGTATCAATTCTTATTCAAGCAGAAGGTATGGAGAATTAGATATATTTGGAAAACCAAGGTTAGAGGCAAATAACTTCTATTTTTCCCCTGTAAGAATCATATACCTAACTATTCCTGTAAATGTGGGCCCCAAAGGCTTTCACCCTGGAAGGAATGAGCACTTGACAGTCCCTCATGTTGGAACAGAGACAGACAGCAACAGAAGGGGACAGTGAGTATCAATTTGTGTGTCAACAAATCCTAAGAGAGGGAGATCAGCTCTTGGCACTCGGTGGAAGGGTGGTATCAGCCTAGAGGTTAGAATCCCATATTTATTTATTTGTTTGCTTCTTTAGCACAAACGAAGATCTAGCGCTAATGTTTGCGACAAGGGTAAGGTAGACCTTTGTTATGTGGAGGGTCGCCGACTAAAACATAAAAAGACACTCAATTTCAAAATTAAGGACCACATACATTTTAAGAGACTTAAGTTTTATAGATGCAAGATAAGTACTTATCAAGTTAAACTGAAAATCTTTCTGTTCTTCATTATGGTAATTTCAGGGGGAGGAGGAAAACAGAGCACAGGGAGAGGAAGAGGAAAAGACATACAGCAAAAGACAAAGAACCAGAGTGCCTCCCAAAGCCCTGGGAAACACCCGATTGTTTCCCTGCTACCAACCCTGGTCTATTTAACGATGTTACAACACCAAAGCACACATACACAAACCTCCACAATCCTTCAGACGAAGAGTTAGTCAAAATTAAAAAGTGTCAAACCTCCAATACAAAAATTAAGGAAAAAGGGAGTGCATATCAGACCTTTAAGACTTCTTGAGAGTCTCTAAATCCAAGGCAACTCTGAAACCCTCCTGCTGTGAGCTGCTAAGAATAACAAAACTCTGCCCTCACATAAAGCCACAAGGATACCTTTATAAACCTAGCTTACTATGAGAGCAGAAGTCCTGCAAATCTATCCAAATGTTTTATACCCACAGAAAGCCCTTAAGTGAACCATCAATAAGAATATTTTTCACATAACTCGTTTCCTCCTCCCAGGAATTGAAGTGTTCGACTTCCAGTTTGTAAAAATAATAAAATTAAGGAAGCCAACTCTTCCAATTTCCTTGAGAGGGACTACATAAGTACATATATTCCCCGCAAGCCAAGTATGGCCCTGACCTCTGCCTCTTCAATCCTACACATGGTGCCCTAGGAGAAGTGGCCTGAGCATGTGTGCAGAGGAGATCCTCTCTCCCCACACTGTTCAGGTCAGCAACATATACACAAGCAGAACCTGGGCACTTCCTTACCTCTCTGGTGAACAGCAAGGGAAGGAAGTCAGCAGATGAGGAACAAGTAAGCAATTACCTTAGTTTAAAGGACAAATTAGAGGCTTAAGACTTCAATATTTAGGAAAGTATTTTAGATTTATTAACAAATAAGATAGTCAAAGTGATGAAATAAGGAAGTAACATCACTTCACTTCTATCCACCTCCCTTCTCAAAAGATAAATTTGTCTAAAATAAAATTTCTGTCACCTACTCAAAGACCACTGCAGGTCTCTAAGAAGAAGAGAGTTCATATTTTGCTACATTCCCAACTTCCCATGTTTTGAGGGCCAATTAGCCAACTAAAACATAACACTTCTCAAACGGCAGGGCTCCACAAAGCCCAGAAGAGAGTTGGACAGCTCAGATGTGAAGCACAAATTTATCTGTAGTTAAAAGAATACCGTCTTTTTACCTTTCCACTCTAGGGGACTATGCTGAAATGGCCTTACCTCTGAGCCCTGCTGAGCCCATTCGTGCCTTCTCTTGTTGGTACAGATCTCTCTGCTGCTGGGTGAGTGTCAAGGTCTGCTCTTTGCTCTGGTACGTAGTACAATACTTAATCACCTGTTCATAAGCACCCTTCATAAAACAAATCTCTGGTCTGTCCTAAGAAGAAAAAACACAGCAAATAAATTGAAGTTAATTTCAACTTGTACATATCTGCCACTGGAATCCAAAAACAAGTGGCATGCAATACCCAGGGAAGTTACTCAAGCCTAAGGATGTGAGTAGCACTTAAACTCTGCAGATTAAAAGTTCATATTTGGGAGCTTTCTGTACTCTCGATAGAAAACAGTATCTACTCCCTACTCTCACCCACACACACTGAAGGCAATGCTACACTAAGCCCCGGATTAGGCACTCTGAGATTTGGGGAGAGGCTCACAACATAACAGGGAAAGCAAAGAGATCTAACATCAGCCCAACAGGCAATGGTTCAGGCTTTCTATAGCTATTATACACATACATGTGATCCCATTTAATTCTCACAACCACCTTGTACTTATGGGTATTGTCAGACTTTTTCTTTTTTTATCCTAGTAAAGTAATATACAAAAGCTTACAATGAAATTCTGTAGTTCCCTGCCCAACCTTCTCACCTCTAGTCCTACTCCACAGAAACAAATCAATTTTAAGGTTTTTTAGCTGTTTTCTCTGGTATTTATCTCCACATTTTTAAATACATTTATACTGCTACTTTTTCACTTATCAATTTTATACACTGTCTATTGTGACAGGTGATAGCCTGGCCATCCCCACTAAATCTTCCTCCTCTCCCCACCTTTATAATATAGTTAAAGCAAAATTTGTCAGTACCCTGTTCGCCTGATGACTCCTCACTGCTGTGCAAAGCGGTAGTCACTGGGACAGTTCAGAGACATCCCAGTTCTCTTTGCAGGCACATGGTAGGAATGTATGCCCCCCACTTTGAAGTCAGCTGGGACTTGCTTTGGCCAATAAATATGAGCAGTACTTGTACTGCTAAATGGAACTTTAGTGCTAAACGGAACTTTAGCACTAAACGGAAATTTAGGAACCAGTTCAAAATGTGCTATTCCTCTGGCCCTGCTTTGACAGTGTGTCCTCACACTGAGACAGAGCTTCCATCTGCCTGGGCCCCCAAGTAACTAGCAGGCAGATATTAGGGGACAGAGAGGCAGGAGGAAGGCATGATGCTGTTTCCTTGGCCTACATAAATCAAATACATTTCTTTTCCCATTCAAGTTTTATCTTTTGTAAAGTTAATAACTGCCTCTTCTTTTATTTGCTTAGTTTTCTTTATACCTATTACTAATTACTCCCGATACAGCCCTTCTCAATGATGTTTTTCACATGACCAAATTAGCAGGTAAGCTATCATTCCCATATTATTACTGAAGACCTGTCTCCTTGAGTCTTGTTCTCCTTTCCTTCACTAATTTGAGTTGGCTGATTTCTAGGTCTGCTGCATGACTGGTATCCAACAACTTCCCTTCACCTCTACTCTGGGGATTTCTTTCACCTCTCCCCTGGTTACAACTCACTGGGTTCTAAGTCGTCCTTTTCTTAGTTTATTTTTTTATCTTGGAATAATATATCCACCAGGGCCCTTCTAAGAAAAAGTGTGTGGGATATACATTTTGAGACTTGGAATGTCTGAAAACATTTTTATTCTATCCCTACACTTGTAAATTCAGCTGGGAGTAAACTTCCTCTCATTTGACGGCCTTCCTCTATCATCTTCCAGCCTCCGGGGCCCAGTGTTGCATTTATAAGCCATTTAATTCCTAAGCCTTTGTGTATATATACTCTCCCCCGGCCCTCCTTCCTGCCCCAAAACCTCTGGAAGCTTTCGGAATGCTCCGTGTGTCCTCAAATTTCTCTATTACGGGCCTTGTGTTTATCTCCTCACCCCGCCACTCTGAGCGGCTGGTGGGCAATTTATCCTAGAAGCTTAAGTCTTTCCCCTGGAAAATTTTCTGATGTTATTTGATAAAATCTTGCCAATTTCTGTTCTCTACTTCCTGTTACCACTATTAGGTGGATGTTGGATCTCCTTTATTTACTGAGTTTCATACTTTATCTTTTATACTGTCCACCTGTTTGATTTTCTACTTTCTGATAGATTCCTTAACTTTATTTGAAAACGTTCTATTTGTAAAGTATTTTGTTGTTATTTTGCTATGGTCTTTGGAAATTTTCTTCAGCATCCACCATTATCTTTGTTTCTCTGAGACCCCTTTCTCTTGGTTTGGTCTGTGTCTTTCACACTGAAGACTTTCCCCAAATATCTAGCAATCCCTGAGTGTTCATTTACATTCAAGACTGAAGCAACTAAAGGTCCAGCAGCTCCAAGGGCATTGGCAGAGTGTATCAACTTGTGGCCCTTGCCGAAGGGTGATGAGATGAAGCCCAGGAGTAGGTAAGCCCTACCACGAACAAAGAGCTTAGTCAGGGATACTCTGTATTGTTGGAATCTCGCTAGGACCAGTCTGCTTCTCTAAACCTCATCAGTCTTCCGACTTAGAGAATGAGGGTAGGGAGATACCTACCTGCAGGAATTCTGAGAAGGCAGAGTTATGGCCTAGCAGCTTACACTTTAGGATAATCACTTGCCTTAATCACCCTGTTTTCAGTCTTAAGCCTTAATTCTGCCTTCCACTCTCTTCCCCAAGATGAGATTTTTGATATTCTACAGGGGTGAAGAATGACTAATGGTCTAGCCTCAAAAAACAGAAAACGTACTTGGAAGAGTTCTATTGGTTCCTTACTCAATTTCAACCTGACTTCCTGTTTTTAGCCCTATGCCTTAGTCCCTGATATCTGTCAACCTGGAGCCTTTCCCATACTTCTCTTTTTTAGTTTATATCTTTTATTTGTTGGTTGTCATTTTGGTAGCTTCCAGCGAAAGAACAGAGATAAATGCATATTGTCACGTTCAAATGAAAGTCCTCTAAAGACAAACTATTTGAGCCACTGGGGTTGTTTTTAAATTGGAAAGTTCGCCATATCTGTGCCGGGCTGATCTCTTCTATATCCTGAGTCACGTCAGTGGGTTTGGGTTTTATTAGTTACATTGGTTGGTTTTGTTAATCTTCAGGTCAGCAAATAGGAAGAATAACCACACCAATCTTTCTGAACTTATATCCTGCCACTCCCTATCCCCCATTCCCAAAATGGAGAAGATTCAATGTACAACTTCCAAATGTACAACTTTGGTGAAGTTAGATTCAAAATTGCTGAAGTCAAATTATTAAACTTTACATGAGCCATATTATCTTGAAATGCTGTGTGATCGTATATAAAATGTAAGGAAACAGACCTTCCAAATAAACTCATATAGGTATTCATACTATATAAGTATATCGTCAAGGGACATCAACTAAAAATTATCTAACTCTAATGCAATTTTTGAAAGCTTTACATCACAAGGTTTAAGTGACAGTCATTTTATTTTTATAGTTTCATTTTTAATTCTCTCTCTTGCCAGGAGTTTATAAAATTTCCTTTAAAGATTAAACAGGAATCTTTTTTCCCCTCATGAACAGAGTTCCTGGCAGACTTCTACTCACAATGTTGACCATCTTGGCCTTTTTTTTTTTAAATCTGTATGTTTCCTATTTATAATGGGTGAGGGGGAATTCTCTCACTCATTCCTGTGTACAGAGATATAACTGGTTTCAAAGTGTTTGCTCACAGATGAAAACACATGAACAATTATGAGTTCCTAATAAAGGAAATGTAAAAATAACAAATATGTATTTTCAAGGGCAAAGTAAGTTTAAACATCAAGGTGGTAATAGCAACTATGAGTGATATAATTATAACTGTAGATATCTAATAACTCTTATTACACTGTGTAAAAATTTCTAAAACACCCAGGAACAAGGTAGTAGCTTGAACTATCAGTGCATGTCAATTTGCCACTTGGTAAGCTGGATCAACTAACATGAATTATACACATTTGGTAACCACTTTTCCACAAAATAAAGTAGCTTTGTTTGTTCTGAAGACAAGACATTCCTTCAGTGAAAGAACACAGATCAACAACAGACAATCAGCAGAGACTGTCATCAAGAACAAAAAAGATGTTAAAGGAATCTGATGTCAGGGGCCAGCCCCATGGCCAAGTGGTTAAGTCTGAACTTTCTGCTTTGGCGGACCAGGGTTCACCAGTTCAGATCCTGGGCACAGATCTATGTGCCGCTCATTAAGCCATGCTGTGACAAGATCCCACATAGAAGAACTAGAATGACTTACAACTAGATATTGGGGCTTTGGAGAGGGGAAAAAAAAGAAAAAAGGAAGATTGACAACAGATGTTAGCTCAGGGCCAATATTCCTCATTAAAAAAAAAAAAAGAAAGAAAGAAAAAAAAGAATCTGATATTGCAGGCTCTAAGAGACTGAGGCCAGGCTCAACTCGTTTAAGTTGTTTGCTCACACAGCAAAACTGAAGAACCTATGCATGAATTAAAACATAAGAATAACAATGGATGAGTGTACTATAAATCACACACTTTAAAGCAACAGGTCTCATGTTCACTGACTGTTTAAATCTAAAGGTGAATAGTAAATGAAAAATAGTCATCTATGCTAAACAAGATATAGTAAGTATTCTTTAAATGAAAGGATACCTGCTGTGTTCGGTGTACACACTTAACAGCCATCCACTTTTGCTCAGAGCTAAAAGGATATTCAGCTTTTCTGATATAGTCCTGTTGAAGTCCATCAAGACCCATCTATATGGCACAAAAACAAAGTTAATTCTCACTGACATGTGACTATTTTTTCCTTTAACAAAGAACAAAGGTAATAACTTGCAGCTAGTCTAGTTACAGATACCTGGATTATTTTTCAAATAATGGTGATAGAATAGCAGTGCTCCATCCATATATACTGTATTTCTCTGAACAGCAACACAAATGTTCAACACGAAAGCCTGGGTATATAGATACAGTCTAAGGCAAGCTACCTGGCCTGTATGTAGACCAGATTTTCAATACTGAATATATTAAAATCTCTACTGGCTCAAATTCTGGAAGAAAGCAGGATACAAATAAAGGTACCCAAGCAACACTAAGCATGTACTTTTATAATCAATAGAAGCTTCAGATTCAATTCCTCTCTTCTTAGGGATTCAAATCTATCTTGCCTGTTGTTATCTTATTCCCTTACACCCTACCACTTGATAGTCTGACTACCAATGTCATGTAGCTGTTCTCTCTCCCAATACCCTTTGCATTTTCCTTCAAATATTCATAAATACTTTCTCAAACTACCCAAAAACCTAGTTTATTGCTTTTTGTATCTTTTAAAACATGTTCAGGCTCTTCTTCCTGTCTTTCAAAGGTCCTCCAGAAACCCACCATACACCCAATTAAAATCCTCTGAGTTACTCAAACTCCTTTCATTTTATTCAGGTTAACCAATTCATAAGCCACAATCCATTCTATGCTTATGTATTCCTCCATGCTTTTATTCTTATTCTTTCCCTAGCTTATCTCCTATCTAAATCCTTCCTATCCTTCAAAGCCCAGATCCTAAGTCTGAATTTCCATTGTTTTTACATGTGGCTCAATGTTTAGG